>NC_066582.1:202139123-202488374 GCF_024323335.1 Lathyrus oleraceus | reverse complement strand
GCCCCATGATCTGGCGTCAAAGATCGACGATCTTATCATGCAGCATATCAGTCTCGGTGTCGTGTGAGGCAACTGCTACATCGACCTGTAGGGCAACATCAGCAAGCTCTTGCCGAAGATCGGCTATCTCCATGCGAAGCTTAACCAATTCAGACTACATGCTCGGAGTCTGGAGATCAGGATTGTTGGTACAAACTTTAATTCTGATTGATGCAATCTTCGGTACATCTACTGTCTCTCCCTGCCCTTCTATGGCGTAGACCCAGTTGGCCTGATCAATGACACTAGTCACCTAAGGGGTAAGGTAAAGTGAAGTAGTGTATGGTCTCACCCTCAATTAGCAGTCTTTATTGATCCGGATGGAAAGAGGATCTCCTCATCAGACCACGGTCCAGAAAAAAATCGACATCCATCAAGGTGTAGCTGCAATAAGGTGTCAGGTGAGAGAGTCTTCTATCGAGTCCCAAGGCTGAGGCTATGTGAGTCACAGTGCTTCCAACATGTATGGGGCTTGCAACAGAGCAAGCATTAAGGTGTAAGCTCTCGATCAAGAAGGCTCCATAGTCTACCGGGCGTGACTGAGTAGTATAGTACATGAAGAAGATCTCTTCAGCACTCACATGCGCATCAGGGTCACTCTTCCCCAGGAAGGTGTGGGCAATGATCATTTGGAAGTATCGGAAATCTCGTTTGTGAATTTTGTTGGAGATTTGGGTTGAAGGGTCAGGACTACCTCCACATCTGATATCGCTCCAAAACTTCTCGACGTCTCGGCTCAGAAAGTAGCTTATGGGGAGCTCGGACGAAGCATCATAGGCAGTCTGGAAACCAAGCAAGTCGCCGAAACACTTGTGGTTGAAGGTATATTCTACCCCAAATAATATGAAGTTAATGTATCCTTCATCACTGGCATGACCGACATAAGGCTCGTAGACAAGCGAGCTCAGGAACTCCAAAGTCAGGTTCCTGTAAGTCACGTGCATAACATCTGTATATTCATCCCACTGTAACTGATTGCATAAGTGCCTGACACTAGGCTCAATGCCTAATGCCTCCATGCAGCTCGACTCGGGATATCTAGTAGGCAGCATCGGGCGTTGTGAAAGCATGGTGTAGCGCTGCTCTTGAACTGGGTCACGGAATATTACTGGCATGGTGTCGATATTCTCCATTCTTGAAAAGTTAGATTAGAAACAGAGGACACCTGAAATCACAAATATTATGACTGTTAGTCTCCACATAGATATACATATATATAAAATAAATAAATATAAATATAAATTGAAAATAATAAAAGTAAAGGAAAAGAAGTCATGGGTTGCCTCCCATGCAGCGCTTGTTTAACGTCGTTAGCATGACGATTCGAACTTTATATGTTAGAGGTAGGAACTGGAGGGTCGGTCAGAGTCTGGTCATGGCATTCTGTGGGTATGTCACCTCCTTGGTATGGCTTCAATCTTTGTCCGTTTACCACGAATGGATTGCAGGAGTTATTTAGGATTTCGCCAGCTCCAGATTTTAGGATTTTGGACACCTCAAAGGGGTCTGTCCATCTCGAACGAAGCTTACCTGGAAAAAGACATAATCTCGAATTGAAGAGAAGAACGTAGTCTCCTATATTAAATTCCTTTTTCACGATCCTCTTGTCGTGTCAAGCTTTGGTTCTCTCCTTATATATAACGGCATTCTCGTAAGCGTTCTAGCGTAGTTCCTCCAATTTGTGAATATCAAGGATTCGCTTCTTGCCAGATGCTAAGTAATCTAAATTTAGGGTCTTGATGGCCCAATATGCCTTGTGCTTGAGTTCAAAAGGTAAGTGCCATGACATCCCGTAGACCAACTGGTACGGTGTAGTTCCAATGGGGGTCTTGTAAGCAGTTCTGTAAGCCCACATTGCTTCTGTTAGCTTTTCAGACCAATCTTTTCTAGATATTGATACAGTTTTGTCCAAGATCTGCTTAATCTCTCTATTGGATACTTCCCCTTGATCATTAGTCTGGGGGTGATATGGTGTTGCTACTTTGTGTTTCACTCCATATTTACTTAAGAGCTTGTTAAATATTTTGGATATAAAATGCGATCCACCATCGCTTATGACAAGTCGTGGAACTCCAAATCTGGGAAAGATATTGTTCTGGAACATCTTGATTACTACTCTTGTATCGCTGGTGGGTGCGGATATAGCTTCTATCCACTTGGACACATAGTTAACTGCTACTTAAATGTACTTGTTTCCCAATGAAGATGGAAAAGGTCCCATGAAATCTATACCCCAAATGTCAAATAGTTCTACTTCTTGAATGTTCTTCAAAGGCATTTCGTCACGTGTTGAGATGTTCCAGCATGCTGGCACCGGTCACATCGGACAATATAAGCATGTACATCACGCCATAATGTTGGCCAATAAAGACCAGCTTGAAGTATCTTAGCGTATGTCTTGGATGTGCTTGAATGTCCACCATAGGGTGAAGAATGACAGTGTTCTATGATGTTTCTGACTTCTTCTTCCGGGACGCAACGTTGAAATATGTTATCAGTTCCTCTTTTGAAAAGCAGTGGTTCGTCCCAATAGAAGTGTCTTATATCTTTAAAGAACTTCTTCTTCTATTGATAGTTGAGGTCAGGTGGTATGATATCAGCGGCTAGATAGTTCACGAAATCAGCGTACCATGGTACTTTTCTAATCTCTGAAATCGTCCCACGGTTGTCTCTGTCAGGTTAAAGGGGGGGTGGTATCTATCTTAACTGCTAGTCTGTCATAGGTGAAGTCATCATTTATAGGTAAATGATCTGGCTTTAAATGCTCTAATCTGGAAAGATGGTCAGCAACTACGTTTTCTGTTCCTTTTTTGTCTCTAATGTCTAAGTCGAATTCTTGTAGCAAAAGGATCCACCTGAGTAATATATGTTTTGCATCCTTTTTGCTCAGAAGGTAACAAATAGTTGCATTGTCTGTATAGACTATAATTTTAGATCCTACAAGATGAGACCTAAATTTATCGATTGCAAAAACTACAAGTAGGAGTTCCTTCTCAATTGTTGTATAATTTAATTGAGCGGCATCTAGGGTTCTACTAGCGTAATATATTAAGTGTAGTTTCTTATCTTTTCTTTGCCCTAGAACAGATCCTATAGCGAAATCGCTAGCATCACACATTATTTCGAAGGGTTTAGTCTAATTTGGGGTTTGTAGAATGGGTGATGAGATTAACGCTTGTTTTAACTATTTAAAGGCTTTGATGCATTTCTCATCGAAAATAAACTCGATGTCTTTCATCATAAGGCCGGTCAAGGGTTTTGTTATTTTAGAGAAGTCTTTTATAAAGCGTCGGTAGAACCCGGCGTGTCCAAGGAAACTACGGACTTCTCTAACTGTCTTAGGAGGGATAACTTCTATTTTTGCTTTATCGACCTCAATTCCTCTTTCAGATATTATATGTCCTAACAGTACGCCTTCTTTGACCATAAAGTGGCACTTCTCCCAATTTAACACAAGGTTAACTTCTACGCATCTCTCTAGGATTTTCTCAAGGTTAATAAGGCAGTCTTCAAAGTCTAATCCACACACCGAGAAGTCGTCCATAAATACTTCCATGATTCCGATGAGATAATCCGCAAAGATTGACATCATACAACGTTGGAAAGTAGCTGGCGCATTATGTAACACCTCGATAAAATAAGATAATTATTTAAATTGAGTTAATAATATATTTATTAATTTAATTAAATAATTGGAATTATTATTATTAGAATAATAATTATTGGAATATTATTGGGATTATTATTATTGGATTATTTTGTTATTCTTGGAATAAAAGTAGAAATCAGTAAAAAGGTTCCATTTGGTAAAAAGAGTTATTTTCACGTGAAAAGGGAAAAGAGGCAGAAAAGTGGAAAAGGGCAAAGAAAGCCAGAGAACAAGGGTTGAAGGAAGGAAAAGCTTGAAGCTCAGAGATTTGCCGGATTAACTCAGGTAAGGGGGGTTTATCGTCGATTAATGGGTATTATGGGATAATATGTCATGGGTAGTGATAAACCATTGATTTACCTCTGATTGGAATAATTATGCTGAAAATTGTGAACTTTTGGGATGAACGAATCTGGGTTAAAATTGAAGGAAATTCGTAGGAATTAGATGCAATAGTGTTAGAAATTGTGAGATCGAATAGGTTATGATTCGTGTTAGATGATATGAACGATTATTGTGAAAAATTGGACTGTGGAAGGTTGAATTGGATAGATCTCATAGCAGAGAAAGCCATAGCAGATCTGGAAGTCTGGTTTCTGGTCATACGCGTATGGCACTAGGCAATACGCGTATGAGATGGCATGGTACGCGTATGGCACTAGGCAATACGCGTATGGATGAGGAAGATGATGTTTTGAACGTGATTTGGTCTCTGTTGGTACGCGTATGGGGAAGTGATACGCGTAGCATACGCGTATGAGATGGTGTTACGCGTATGGGATTTGGCTGAGAAATGGGCCATACGCGTATGGGACTAGGCAGTACGCGTATGGACAGGATTGTGATTTTTCTGTGCTGTTGTTGTGCAGTTTTTGGTTGTTCAGCTGAGTAATGTGATTTAGTTGATGTATGATATATTAGGGAACATTTCCCCGTTGTTTTGAGTAGTATAGGTATTAGTAGAGTGTGCTAATACTGTGGTTGTTATTTGGCATGATATGATATGCTTATGTGATAAAATACTGATGATGTGTGATGGTATGCATGATGCTGTGAATGTATCAGTTATGTGTGCATTTGTGAATAGACTGTTTTATGGCTTAGAGTGTGAGCATATATCTATTCTTGAATTGTTGTTGATGATGTAGCATTGCTAGGTGATTAGCATGCATGTTGTGGCCTTTATGGTGGTAGCTAATTCCCATGGTGAGGAATTAGTGATGAGTTAGTGTGAATTGTTGTTGATGTTTGCATGCTAGGTGATTTAGCGTGCATAGCATGGCCCTTGGGGTGGTAGCTAATTCCCATGGTGAGGAATTAGTGATGTGAGTCACTAGGTCTCAAATGAGTGGGACTAGTGAGCTTGGTAGCCGTACCTGGATTTGGTCGGTGAAGTTGAACTATATGTTCACGAATAGTCGGTACCGCATGCATGGAGTCTCATTGCATTTGTATTGTATGGCGTATAATATGAATGGATGTATTCCAATATTATACGTGTGTTTTTTGTGGTTGAGTTGAGTATGATTTTAGTTGATGTTGCCGCTGCTGAATGTATGATCTGATTAGGGTGATGAATGTGTGAAATTACTTGGCATTACATGTTAATTTATAATGCTTATTATATCGATTGAGAAACTCACCCTTACAACTATTTTTCAGGTAACGAGCAGTGATTGAGTAGAAGCTAGTGCTTGGAGTCTAGTGTAGTCTCCTTAGTGGGTCGTGCTCTGATAGATGTAACATCGGGATGGGATGTTTTACCTTATTGAATAATTTTACATGCAACATGTTACATGTTTTACATGATTGATGAGATTTATATCCGCTGCGTTTTATGCAAAAATGCTTATGTTTTGAATTAACAAAAGAGCATGACAGTTATATTGTTGAATGGTGTGAAATATTGTGTGACACCCTTAATTGCATATTTACTCTGATTGAGATATTTATTATTTTAATTAAATATTTGGGGTATTTTAGAAGGGTGTTACATTAGTGGTATCAGAGCATAGTCGGTCGAGTCGAGTCGTAATTATTCTGTTTCCCCTGTACGGGATAGGTGTTGTGTAACCCTATCAGTACTTATTGTTTTAGCTTGTTGGGTTTTCAGAATAGAGATGGCTGGAAGAGGTAGAGATGATGCTGCGATTGCTGAGGCTCTGGGTATGCTAGCTGGAGTACTTGGAGGAAATCCGAATGTTGTGGGAATGGGAGCTGCTCGTCAACTGAGTGAGTTCCAGAAGAACAATCCTCCAATGTTCAAGGGAGCATACGATCCAGATGGCGCTCAGAAGTGGTTGAAGGAGATCAAGAGGATCTTCCGAGTGACTGAGTGTGCCGATAACCAGAAGGTCAGGTTCGGTACGCATATGCTGTCAGAAGAAGCAGATGACTGGTGGGTTGCTACCCGTACTGAGTTGGAATCTGCTGGGAATGCTGAGATCACTTGGGCTGTATTCAGAGAGAGATTTCTGAGGAAGTACTTCCAGAGGATGTCAGAGGAAAGAAAGAGATAGAATTCTTGGAATTGAAACAGGGTAACAGGTCTGTTACTGAGTATGCTGCTAAGTTCACAGAGCTGTCAAAGTATTACACTCCCTATAACGAGGCTACTGGGGAATTTTCGAAATGTGTGAAGTTTGAGAACGGGTTACGTCCCGAGATTAAGCAGGCTATTGGGTATCAGCGGATTAGAGTGTTTTCTGATTTGGTTGACTGTTGCAGGATTTTTGAACAGGATTCCAAGGCTAGAGCAGAGAGCTATCGGCAAAGGGTTGATAGGAAAGGCAAGAATCAGAATGATCGTGGGAAACCGTATGCAGCTGGCAAAGGTTTCCAGAGACAAAGTGGGATGAAGAGGCCTAGTGGGGGAGACTCCAGTGCCCCTGCTAAGTGTTACAGATGTGGTCAGGCTGGACATCGTTTCCATGAGTGTACCAGTAATGAGAAGAAGTGTTTTAAGTGTGGCAAAGGTGGTCACTTGGCTGCAGAGTGCCGGTTGAAGACTGTGACTTGTTTCAACTGTGGAGAGGTGGGTCATATTAGCCCACAGTGTCCTAAGCCGAAGAAAGAGAACCAGTCGGGAGGCAAGGTCTTTGCTTTATCGAGTTCCGAGACTTTTGCAGACGATCGTTTGATCCGAGGTACGTGTTATATTAATGGCTTTCCTCTTGTAGCTATTATTGACACAGGTGCGACTCATTGCTTTATATCTTTGGATTGTGCTGTGAAACTTAAGTTAGAGATATCTGAGATGCATGGAAGTATGGTGATTGATACTCCTGCGAAGGGTTCAGTGACTACTACTTCAGTTTGTTTGAATTGTCCTTTGAGTATTTTTGGTAGAAGCTTTGGGATGGACCTTGTGTGTCTTCCACTAGTGCAGATCGATGTTATCTTGGGTATGAACTGGTTGGTGTTTAACCGAGTTTCTATCAACTGTTTTGATAAGACTGTGATCTTTCCTGAGATTGAGGAAGGAAGGAGTTTGTTTCTATCAGCGAGGCAGGTGAATGAGGCAGTAGCAGATGGGGCAGAGTTGTTTATGCTGTTAGCGACTTTGGAGGCTAAAGATAAACTGGCGATTTGCGATCTAGCTGTGGTGTGTGATTTTCCTGATGTGTTTCCTGAAGAAGTGAATGAATTACCGCCAGAGCGTGAAGTTGAGTTCTCGATTGAATTGGTACCTGATACTAGGCCGATATCGATGGCTCCGTACCGTATGTCTGCTGTTGAGTTAACTGAATTGAAGAGTCAGTTGGAAGATCTGTTGGATAAGAGATTTATTCGTCCGAGTGTGTCGCCGTGGGGTGCACCAGTGTTATTAGTTAAGAAGAAAGAAGGTACTATGAGGTTGTGTGTGGACTACAGGCAACTGAATAAAGTGACGATCAAGAATCGGTATCCTTTGCCGAGGATTGATGATTTGATGGATCAGTTGGTTGGTGCGAGTGTGTTCAGCAAAATAGATTTGAGATCTGGGTATCATCAGATACGTGTGAAAGCTGAGGATATTCAGAAGACTGCTTTCAGAACAAGGTATGGACATTATGAATATTCTGTAATGCCTTTTGGTGTGACTAATGCGCCTGGAGTATTTATGGAGTATATGAATAGGATTTTCCATCCGTACCTAGATCAGTTTGTTGTGGTGTTTATTGATGACATTTTGGTGTATTCGAAATCTGAAGAAGAGCATGCTGAACATTTGAGAGTGGTTTTAGGAGTTCTACGAGAAAAGAAGTTATTTGCTAAACTGTCTAAGTGTGAATTTTGGTTAAAAGAGGTTAGTTTTCTTGGTCATGTGATTTCCAGAGGTGGTGTTGCTGTTGATCCTTCTAAGATAGAAGCGGTATCTAAGTGGGAAGCTCCGAAGTCGGTTTCTGAGATAAGAAGTTTTCTTGGACTTGCAGGTTATTATAGGAAGTTCATTGAAGGATTTTCTAAGTTGGCGTTACCGTTGACGATGTTGACTAGAAAGGGGCAAGCGTTTGTTTGGGACTCGAAATGTGAAGAAGGTTTCCAAGAGTTAAAGAGAAGGTTAACTACTACTCCTATTTTGATATTACCAAGTCCGTCAGAACTATTTGAGGTTTTCTGTGATGCTTCATTGTTGGGTTTGGGTGGTGTGTTGATGCAGAATAAGCAGGTTATAGCTTATGCTTCGAGACAACTGAGGGTTCATGAGAGGAACTATCCGACGCACGATTTAGAGTTGGCAGCCGTGGTATTTGTTCTGAAGTTATGGAGACATTACTTGTACGGGTCAAGATTTGAGGTTTTCAGCGACCATAAGAGTTTAAAGTATTTGTTTGATCAGAAAGAGCTGAATATGAGACAGAGGAGATGGTTAGAGTTTTTGAAGGATTATGACTTTGGTTTGAATTACCATCCGGGTAAAGCAAACGTAGTGGCTGATGCATTGAGTCGGAAATCATTGCATATGTCTATGTTAATGGTTAAGGAATTGGATTTAATTGAGCAGTTTAGAGACTTGAGTTTGGGGTGTGAGAGTACCCACAATAGTGTTAAGTTGGGAATGTTGAAGTTAACGAGTGGTATTCTGAATGAGATTAGAGAGAGTCAGAAATCCGATGTGCTTTTGGTTGATAAGTTGACTTTAGTGAATCAAGGTCAAGGTGGTGAATTCAGAGTTGATGAGAATGGTGTTTTGAAATTTGGTAATCGGGTGTGTATTCCGGATGTTACCGAACTTAAGAAGAGTATCCTGGAGGAAGGACATCGTAGTGGCTTAAGTATTCATCCTGGAGCTACGAAGATGTATCATGATTTGAAAAAGTTATTTTGGTGGCCGGGAATGAAAAGAGAAATTGCGAGTTTTGTTTATTCTTGTTTGACTTGTCAGAAGTCGAAGATTGAGCATCAGAAGCCGTCTGGGCTAATGCAACCGTTGGCTATTCCAGAGTGGAAGTGGGATAGTATCAGTATGGATTTTGTTTCTGGGTTTACCAAGGACAAATAAGAATTTTGAAGCCATTTGGGTGATTGTTGATAGATTGACGAAATCGGCTCATTTCATTCCGATCAGAATGGATTATCCGTTAGAGAGATTAGCTGAGTTGTATATTGAGAAGATTCTAAGTTTGCATGGTATTCCGTCGAGTATTGTTTCGGACAGAGATCCTAGATTTACATCGAAGTTCTGGGAAGGTTTGCAGAGGGCTTTGGGAACTAAGTTGAGATTGAGTTCTGCATATCATCCGCAGACTGATGGTCAGACTGAGAGGACGATTCAGTCACTGGAGGATCTTTTGAGGGCTTGTGTTTTGGAAACGGGAGGTGCTTGGGATTGTTATTTACCTTTGATTGAGTTTACCTACAACAATAGTTTTCATTCGAGCATTGGTATGGCACCATTTGAAGCTTTGTATGGTAGGAGATGTCGGACGCCTTTATGTTGGTATGAGTCCGGTGAGAGTGCTGTGGTTGGACCGGAGATTGTTCAACAGACTACGGAGAAGATTAAGATGATTCAGGAGAATATGAGGATTGCTCAGAGTCGTCAGAAGAGTTATCACGACAAGAGGAGGAAGTCACTTGAGTTTCAAGAGGGAGATCATGTGTTTCTTCGTGTTACTCCGATAACTGGGGTTGGTCGAGCTTTGAAGTCGAAGAAGTTGACACCTCGATTTATTGGTCCTTATCAGATTTTGGAGAGGATAGGGGAAGTAGCCTATCGTATCGCTTTACCGCCGTCACTTGCAAATTTACATGAGGTTTTTCATGTGTCTCAGTTGAGGAGGTACATTCCTGATCCGTCGCATGTGGTCCAAGTAGATGATGTACAGGTGAGAGATAACCTGACTGTTGAAACATCACCTATGAGGATCGAGGATCGAGAGTTGAAGCAGTTGCGGGGTAAAGAGATTGCTTTGGTAAAGGTAGCTTGGGGCGGACCAGCAGGTGGCAATGTGACTTGGGAACTTGAGAGTCAGATGAAGGAGTCTTATCCTGAGTTATTCACTTGAGGTATGTTTTCGAGGACGAAAACTCTTTTAGTGGGGGAGAGTTGTAACACCCCGATAAAATAAGATAATTATTTAAATTGAGTTAATAATATATTTATTAATTTAATTAAATAATTGGAATTATTATTATTGGAATAATAATTATTGGAATATTATTGGGATTATTATTATTGGATTATTTTGTTATTATTGGAATAAAAGTAGAAATCAGTAAAAAGGTTCCATCTGGTAAAAAGAGTTATTTTCACGTGAAAAGGGAAAAGAGGCAGAAAAGTGGAAAAGGGCAAAGAAAGCCAGAGAACAAGGGTTGAAGGAAGGAAAAGCTTGAAGCTCAGAGATTTGCCGGATTAACTCAGGTAAGGGGGGTTTATCGTCAATTAATGGGTATTATGGGATAATATGTCATGGGTAGTGATAAACCATTGATTTACCTCTGATTGGAATAATTATGCTGAAAATTGTGAACTTTTGGGATGAACGAATCTGGGTTAAAATTGAAGGAAATTCGTAGGAATTAGATGCAATAGTGTTAGAAATTGTGAGATCGAATAGGTTATGATTCGTGTTAGATGATATGAACGATTATTGTGAAAAATTGGACTGTAGAAGGTTGAATTAGATAGATCTCGTAGCAGAGAAAGCCATAGCAGATCTGGAAGTCTGGTTTCTGGTCATACGCGTATGGCACTAGGCAATACGCGTATGAGATGGCATGGTACGCGTATGGCACTAGGCAATACGCGTATGGATGAGGAAGATGATGTTTTGAACGTGGTTTGGTCTCTGTTGGTACGCGTATGGGGAAGTGATACGCGTAGCATACGCGTATGAGATGGTGTTACGCGTATGGGATTTGGCTGAGAAATGGGCCATACGCGTATGGGACTAGGCAGTACGCGTATGGGCAGGATTGTGATTTTTCTGTGCTGTTGTTGTGCAGTTTTTGGTTGTTCAGCTGAGTAATGTGATTTAGTTGATGTATGATATATTAGGGAACATTTCCCCGTTGTTTTGAGTAGTATAGGTATTAGTAGAGTGTGCTAATACTGTGGTTGTTATTTGGCATGATATGATATGCTTATGTGATAAAATACTGATGATGTGTGATGGTATGCATGATGCTGTGAATGTATCAGTTATGTGTGCATATGTGAATAGACTGTTTTATGGCTTAGAGTGTGAGCATATATCTATTCTTGAATTGTTGTTGATGATGTAGCATTGCTAGGTGATTAGCATGCATGTTGTGGCCTTTATGGTGGTAGCTAATTCCCATGGTGAGGAATTAGTGATGAGTTAGTGTGAATTGTTGTTGATGTTTGCATGCTAGGTGATTTAGCGTGCATAGCATGGCCCTTGGGGTGGTAGCTAATTCCCATGGTGAGGAATTAGTGATGTGAGTCACTAGGTCTCAAATGAGTGGGACTAGTGAGCTTGGCAGCCGTACCTGGATTTGGTCGGTGAAGTTGAACTATATGTTCACGAATAGTCGGTACCGCATGCATGGAGTCTCATTGCATTTGTATTGTATGGCGTATAATATGAATGGATGTATTCCAATATTATACGTGTGTTTTGTGGTTGAGTTGAGTATGATTTTAGTTGATGTTGCCGCTGCTGAATGTATGATCTGATTAGGGTGATGAATGTGTGAAATTACTTGGCATTACATGTTAATTTATAATGCTTATTATATCGATTGAGAAACTCACCCTTACAACTATTTTTCAGGTAACGAGCAGTGATTGAGTAGAAGCTAGTGCTTGGAGTCTAGTGTAGTCTCCTTAGTGGGTCGTGCTCTGATAGATGTAACATCGGGATGGGATGTTTTACCTTATTGAATAATTTTACATGCAACATGTTACATGTTTTACATGATTGATGAGATTTATATCCGCTGCGTTTTATGCAAAAATGCTTATGTTTTGAATTAACAAAAGAGCATGACAGTTATATTGTTGAATGGTGTGAAATATTGTGTGACACCCTTAATTGCATATTTACTCTGATTGAGATATTTATTATTTTAATTAAATATTTGGGGGTATTTTAGAAGGGTGTTACACATTACAGAGTCCAAACAACTTTGAATCTCCATTGAAAACCCTTCACTCTCATAGGATAACCCTGATAAATTCATTTGAATTTGAGCTTGAATCTCCACTGTTTTGGAATTCAATTCTCCGGGAGTCCATTGCTTCTAAACCTTTCCCTTCCTCTCCTGCAAGCAATTGAAGTGAAGCCAAGCACAATTCAGATCAAGATCTATCAAGTTCAGACCTCCATTGAAGGTAATTTGCAGAAATTTTAAACTCTTCGATTCTCTTAAATTGTTGCTCAATTCCATTGATTCTTGAGTTGTCTAAAGTCCTACCAATGTAGGCAAGACGATTGAGTTGCTTTGAGGCCAAATTGAAGCAACTCGGATCATGAACCTCATTTTTCAATTCCACATATCTCTCAATATATTTGGAATTGGAGGAATTAGAGGTCATATTCGTGCTCAGTGATGTTTTTTCTTTAAGATCATGTCCCTGTTTTGTATTTTGGTGATGGTTCATCTTAACCAGTCCGATGGAGCTCACCGGGGAAGATGACTGGAGCTCTGGCTCCAATGATGAGGTGTCTCACGTCTGGACCATAGGATCCTCATCCCACGTTCTAATCTGGAGCGTTTGTTCTGATTACCATCTATGCCACGCGGTTGACTAAGGAACACATGGAGCGCGCGTTTTGGATCATCAGATCTGCCACCTCAATTAATGAGGGAGATCTGATGGTCCACGTATTTTTGGATTTTCTTAATTTCATTTTAATTCCATTTTCTTCAATAATTTATATTGAATTCTATATTGATCCAAAAAATATGGGACTTTCACCAAAAATTTTCAAATATTTTTCTCTTTCATATTCTGCATTAAAAATATTTTTTGAATCATTATTAATATTTTTCATGAATTAATTTATTTTTCATTTGTTTTTAATGGTTTAAAAATATTTTAAAGTGTCCAAAAATTATGACATTTTTTCTCCAAGGTCCTTTGACCTTATTTGACCTATGATAAATCTCATGGCCATTTCTTTGGTGTTTTGATGAGATTTTAGGATTTGGAAAAAACATATTTGAATTTAATGCATTATTTTATTATTTTTAATTGAATAAATGTCATTTTAATTTTATTGACTTAATTGAGTTTCTTATTTGTTGTTGGGCCTTGGTCACGGTTGATTTGACTTTGTCAAGTTAATATAATTGGATTTAGGGGATTGATGGAATGTACATTCCATCTCCCAAAATGAATGAATGATATTAATTTGGTAAAAGTCCTCCTTTGACCAATTTTTAGTCTCATTCATCCCCTCCCCCTTCATCTAATTCCCCTTCTTCATTCATTCATTTCCATTTGGCCAATGACATCTCAAAGTCCTAATGCTAGTTGATTGAAAGATTAACATGAATATGGATGACATTACGCCACACCTTTTGTATATTTTTGTGTGTGGTATGTTTAATGAGCATAGTTCTTAATACTATGTCTCCAACATGCATTAACACCAAAATTTTATTGCCCCGACCTCAAATATTTGTGACTTCTACATAAGTCCAATTACGATTGCTTAACATAGCGCTAAATTTGTGACATAAAAGGCATAAGCATTCTAGTTAGTGAGATTGTAAGTCTCCCCTCTTCCATGGTATTGTATGGAAACTTGGCCTTCTTTCCTGTTGATTCTAAGTGTTGGAAGCAATTTTGGTAAAACAAAGAGTGTTCACAAGATGTCATGTGTGATGTCTTAACATGAGATATCATATGTACTTGCTGGAATTCAAGAACATGTGCAAGCAGGATTGTTTCAGAATGCCACATACAATGACAAGGCTTATGATATGGCTGTACCTGCTGGAGCTTAAATGGAAGATATGTTCATGCAGGATTGTTTTAGATGACATACACAATGTCATGGCATCTGATATGGCTGTACCTGCTAAAAGCTATAAAAGGAATTATTGGATTATGCAGGATTTTTCCAGGATGTCAGACCCGATGTCATGACATCCTGTACACAGAACATTCAGTATGAATGTCTGGTGTTTTGTGATTGCACAATTAACGATAATCTTTGGATGATTGAAGATATGGCTAGCTGGCGCATTCAATCATGGATTACAACCAAATTTACATATTTTCCAAAGAGATCTAACCAGCTGTTATAAAAATATTTGATTGGAAAATAGATTTAGGGTTTTCAAGATGTCCAAGCCCAGCAGAATGCTTATATAAAAAGGGACTTAGAAAATCTGTTTGAACTAACAACCAAGACTGAGCGAAATATAGAGAGAGAGCTAGGGTTTGTGTCTGTTTAGTCGTAAGACTTGTAGGTCATTCAAGTCGTCCATTGATGATTGAATTGGACTGATTTGTGGTTGTAATTTGTCACTCTAAAGCTGTTAAGCAAGAGTGTGTGTCTACTTGATCAAAGCTGTGAAGCAAGATCAAGTGTGTGTCTTCTTGATCAAAGCTTTGAAGCAAGATCAAGAGTGTGTCTTCTTGATTGAAACTGTGAAGTAAAATAAAGAGTGTTTACTTGAAAAGTATTTTCTTATCACAAGGGATTGTTGTTTTAAATCACTGGTGTGTGATTGTAAGGGAAGTGAGTGGGTTCTCATATCTAAGAGTGCTTAGGTAGAACTTGCACGGGTAGAGATTAGGTGAGAAAGACTGTAACTTGTTGAAGTGTACGGATAGTCTTTGAACTAATTCTATTTTAGTGAAATTCCTTCCTGGCTTGGTAGCCCCCAGACGTAGGTGAGTTGCACCGAACTGGGTTAACAATTGCTTGTGTTAATTGCTTTACCATTCTGTTTTTTTATCCATTGTGTGTTGACAGATATCAGTGTCGTAACATTACCTTCGACATCTTATATCTAATACCAGAATTTCATTTCCTTCCTTTGGAAGATGTTTTGGTTCAAGGATCCATGCTTGTGGCAAGTGGGTTGAGTGTTCTCCAAAGAATGTCTTGAAATCAAAAGCAAAACAAAACTAACTTCTAACTTACTAACCATTAACTTTTACTTTCAAGCTTTTACTTTAATGTAATTTACTTTTAGCAATCTATTATCATTTGTTATTATACATATCATTCTAATTGTTTATATTGATGTAATTTTCACTTTGTCCATTTGGACCATATTGTGTGATATTATTTTGTTTATGTATGCTTTACTTGTTTGTGTGGTCTTTGACAAAGAAACCCTAAAAGAATTTTGAGTGGACTGTTGGTTTGATCTTGCCCAAATGGACTTAGAACTTAGGCAACGTTCCTTTGCTAATGGACTTGGCCAATGCCAATTTGTTGAAGAACCAAGTACTTGCAATTTGAATTCATCTGATACATCATTCTAGATCTCTCCAGATTCATCTGCAACATTGATCATTGTGAAACTGTTATGTTGAACCTGTGACTTGTGGAATTCATCTATTGCATGGCCTATTTTGAAGAAAATCATTGAAGTAGATAAGCTGGGATGAGGCCATCTTTATTTGATGCCTTTTCTCTTCAAGATTGATATAATTGTGCATTTGTGTGTTGCTTGATTTTAAAAAGTACAAGGGAATTTTGGGTTTCTATTGACATACTTGTCTATTGGATTGCTACCCATTTGGTCATATCTTTTCAACTTTAAACTTTTATATTTTTTGCATAGGATAGTCTCTTCATCTCCTCCCCATTTATTTAAAAAATCTCTCCCTCCATTTTCAAAATTTTCTTTGTATGAACTATTCTTTTGTTCTAAACTTTGACCACTTTTGTAAAAAATAGAAACTTTGGCTTTATGCCATTGCATTTTCAAACTTCTTTTCTTAAATCAAACTTGTAAAGAAATTTAACTATACCTGACTTAAGCTTTCAAAAAGACAAAAATAACTAACTCATTCAAACATTTTAGGCCTTTGTGCCTTTCAAACCTAATTTTGTTAAAATCAATGCATCCATTTTGAAGTTTGTAGCACCAACTACGAGGTTTTGATCCCTCATTTTTATGTTGGTACGTAGGCACAAGTCCGAAGGTCTTGTCAAACACAAAAATATAATTAATGAATTCTCTTCTCATCCCCCCATTCTATTTGTTTGTAAACATCACTTTGTACAAAATACATATGCACACAAAAAGGGCTCCCTAGGAGTACCTAGGACAATTTGGGTGCTAACACCTTCCCTCTGTGTAACCAACCCCCTTACTCGTGATCTATGACTTTTATTAGTTTTTATTTGAAAAATTCTTACTATTTGGGTTTTATTCTTACTTTTTCCCTTTTCCCTTAGAAACAATAAAAGCGCGGTGGCGACTCTTGTTATTTGGTCTCTAGCTTGTCAATAGCTTGATGATCATGAATTCCCCACTACAAAAGGTGCATGGGCGCGCATAGGCCCATGAAATGATAGCTTGAGGTCCATAATTGAAGATCAGATGCTCTGAAGTAAGCTTGGATTGCAAGGCAAATGTACATTTATGCTTGAAGTTTGATCCATGCCAAATGATATCAGCCTGTTTAAGCCATGCACAACGTATGCATTTCTTGTCCAAAATGAAGGAATTTGAGCTCTTTGGAAAGGTGAGATCAATAGGAACAACTTTCATGTTCAACCCTTTTTCATTTGGAGCTTGGAACTTGGAGAAATTTGAGGTGGAAGTTTGGAAAATTTTGACATCTCAATATTCCACCTTGCTTAACTTTTTATGGGAGCTTCAAATGTGAAAAGTGTCTTCATGAAAGTTTTATATCTCTCAAATACCTTTAAAATGTTCACCAATTTCATGTAATTTGAATTTGAAATGATAGAGTTATGCATTTTTGAAGTTTGGAAAATTCACTTGATCAATGGTATAGGTCAAAAGTGACCTATAATGTAGCCTCATATCACATGCTCAAAAAGGTTGAATTAGCTCCCACTCCAAAAATAAAAGTTGAATTAGACACATTGAATTTGATTGTGCAACTTGGAAATCTTTCATCTCATAAAAATCTAGCAAGTTATGGCCTTGGGAAGTTGACTTTCAAATTAGGGTTTAGACAAAATGACCTATAATGTTTCAACATAGAAAATGATTTTCCAAGCAAAACTAGCTCTATGTCTCACCATGAAAGTTGTTTGGACTGTCATTTAGAGTAAGTTTTCTCTTGGAATCATTAATCATTGGTTAAAATTGTAGGAGATAGGGTCTAGGGAGACCCAATTTTGATCAGATGAATTCATTTGGCCAACCACCATCAACCAACTTGCGGATTTCCAATTCTCTTTACTTTCTTGGCTCATGGTAGATCATGTATGCATAATATGATGAATTTTGAAGTGTCCCTTGAGAAATTTGATCAATTGGTGAGATAACTTATTGGAGAAGTTACTCAAGATACCCAATCAAACTAGGGTTTTCAAGGCAAATCACCCTCAAACTCTTAAAGAAAACTTGACGAATATAACATGTAGAAATCGTTGGGACTCACATATGATGTTCATAAACATTCTTGAATTAATTCTTGGTTGTGCTCTTTGTTCATGAGGGTCTCAAACCCTAGATGTGAACTTGATGAATCAAATGAGGTCATGCCCTTCCTACAAAAGAGTTAGACAAATGCGAAGACATATTTTTGGTATTTTGTTTAGTAAATGATAATATACAAGCATGATATAATCACAAAATGCTTGGCGATCTCTCCCAAAATAAACCCAATGAAAGAGGGGTAAATAGGATGCCAAGACATGATCCCAATGCTAATGCTTATGATGAAATTGCATGAGGGATCTTAGGGTCAACATTGAGGTCTTACAACTGTTAAATGAGATTCTCTAGAATCTGATTGGAATCTGGCACAAAGACATACACTAAACAGAATATCAGGACGTGTAGCAGTCAAATAGAGAAGAGAGCCTATCATACCACGATAGAGCGTCTGACGAACCTTCTGGATAATTTCTTCTTTTTCCAGAATGCAGTTGGGATGCATAAGTGTCTTAGCAGGTTTGCATTTAGCCATTTCGAATTTCTTCAGAATGTCTTTTATGTATTTACTTTGATAAACATAGGTAGTTTCTAAAGCTTGATTGATTTGAATCCCTAGAAAGAACTTTAGTTCTTGCATTAAGCTCATTTCAAATTCTGCCTGCATTAATGCAGAGAATTCTTGACATACAGAAGGGTTAGCAGAACCAAAAATAATGTCATCAACATATATCTGGCATATCATGAGTTCATTTCTAATGTTTTTACAGAAGAGTGTAGAGTCAACCTTTCCTCTAATAAAGTCATGTTCCAGAAGGAAGTTACTTAATCTATCATACCATGCTCTGGGAGCTTGTTTTAAATCGTACAGTGATTTCTTAAGTTTAAAAACGTGTTCTAGATAGTTAGAGTTTTCAAAACCTGGAGGTTAACTGACATAAACTTCTTCGGATATATAACCATTAAGAAATGCACTTTTGAAATCCATTTGATATAGTTTGATAGAATGATTTACAACAAATGAAACAAGTAAACGGATAGATTCTAACCTGGCGACTGGGGCAAAGGTTTCGTTGTAGTCAATGCCTTCTTGTTGACTGTACCCTTGTTGATTCAGTTTGTTGAACACCCATCAGGTTCCAATAATGTGAGTTTCTTTAGGCTTTGGAACAAGATCCCATGCATCATTCTTTGAGAATTGATCTAGCTCTTATTTCATAGCTAGAACACATTCGTTGTCTTGAAGTGCCTCATCACAGGAAGTAGGCCCAAGCGTCTATGCCATACCCACTGCTCTTCATGAACAGACATCAGACATTTTACATTTTGTTCTTTTAAGTCTGAAGGATTTACTTTGTAAATATTGTTTTTCCTCTTGCCAGTGAATAAGACTGTTCCATTGTTCTGATTAATTGCTTTACATGTTTTTTGATTGAAGATTACATCATAGTCGTTATCACTTAATTGACTTATTGATAACAGGTTATGCATTAATCCTTCTACATATAGGACATCAGATATAGAGGGAAGAGTTCCATTACCAATAGTTCCGGAGCCTCTGATTCTTCCCTTCTGATTTCCTTTTAACCCTACAAAGCCCACATCTTTAAGTTCCAGGCTTTGGAACATATACTTTCTTCCTGTCATGTGTCATGAGCAACCAGAGTCTAGGTACCATGACTGTTGTCTTAACTCTGCTTCATAAGATATCTGCAACATAAATAATCTTATCCTTTGGTACCCAAAATTATTTGGGTCCTTTATGATTAGTTTTCCTAGAGTTTCTTAGAACTTTGGGTTTTCTAGCATTATCAAAATATTGTGCTTGTGTATGTGTGTAGTGATAAGAAAATAGAGATTTAGGTTTGTCATTTGTGGAAGATTTATCTTCACTAGGGTCATACCCTATTCCTCTTTTATTATTCTGACTTACTCCATAAATCATGGATGCCATTCTGCTTCTTTCTATCCCATTTTTCAGAAACTTTTGAAAAGATTTTTCATATTCATAAATTACTGTGTTCGAAGTTTGAAGAGCTTGAGATAACGATTCTTCAAGTTTTAAACATTGTTTATTTATGGAGTCTCTTTCTAATATCAAAGTTCGATTTTCATCTTTTAGTTCTGAAACTGTCATCTCAAGTTTACCACATTCTTCGATGGTTTCTTCAAGAACCTCTTTTACAGCTTTAAATTTTTGTTTAAGTTTCTGATATGAGTTTAGAGTTTCAGAAAGGCATGATTCAAGGTCAGAGCGAGAAAGATTAGAAAATACCTCTTCAGAGTCAGATTCTCCATCTGATGTATTTCTGGAGGTGGTAGCCATGAGTGCAACATTTGCCTTTTCTTCAGAGTTTGATTTTGAGGAATCAGATCCACTGTCGTCCTAGGTGGCCATCAGTCCCTTTTTAGTTTTAAATGAACTTTTCTTGAAATTCTCTCTTCTAGAGCTTTCTTTCTTAAACTTGGGACATTCATTTTTGTAATGACCTGTTTCCTTACATTCATAGCATGTTATATCTTTGTTTAACTTACCTCTAGAAGTTGATTCTAGCCGATCCCCCTTGGGTCTTGGTTTTCTGAAGTTATTATTCCTTTTTATCCAGAGTTGTTTTACTCTTCTGGTTAAAAGGGATAATTCTTCTTCATCGTCAGATTCTTCCTTCTCAGAGTCATCATTGTCTTCCTCTTCAGCCTGGAAGGCTTTATTTCTATCTGGTTTGCGTCTTTCGGATCTGGACTTTCGTGCTACAGACTTGATCTTCTTTTGAGGTTCATCTTCCTCTAGTTCTATCTCGTGGCTTCTGAGTGAACTTACGAGTTCCTCAAGGCTGATATTGTTCAGATCATTTGATAAGTTTAAAGATGTGACCATGGGTCTCCATTTCTTTGGCAAGCTTCTAACAATGTTTTTGACATGATCCACAGTTCTGTATCGTTTATCCAGCACTTTGAGTCTTGCAATTAAAGTTTGAAATCTAGAAAATATTACCTCTACAGCTTCATCGTCCTCCATTTTGAAGGCTTCATATTTCTGGATTAGAGCCACAACCTTTGCTTCTTTGACTTGAGAATTTCCTTCGTGAGTCATCCTCAGGGAGTCAAATATTTCTTTAGCTGTTTCCCTATGTAAGACCCTAATTTCGACCCTAAGATCCCTCATGGCATCACATCATGGCTCATTGCATTTAGCCTCAAGGATCATAGCATCTTGGCTCCTTACCCTAGGGTTGGGACTTGTGTAAGTGGTTTGAGACCACCAAGCATGCTTGAATTGTATAATATTGCTTTTCCTATTTTTTTTTACTAACCAAAAGCACAAAAATATGTCACTAACTCTTTTTGTTTTGAAGCTCAAGTGATCATGTGCTCCACAATGCTCCTAGGAGGCCCCTATGCTCACGGAAATGGCTAGATGAAGATGAAAGAAAGCATGACAATGGTCCCCAAGGCTCTCAATTTGTCAATTTGATCAATATAAACCAAAGGGCTTAAGGATTGTTTCCCAAGGAAACCCTAATTCAGCAGTGTATTGACTATGCCTTGCTAATGAAGCAACCTCAACCTATGATCAAATTAAATCAAGGGAAGTTCTTTCATTCATTATTTTATGCATATATGAGCCTATGCGAGTATCCTCAATCATTCATTCATCAAGATTTGAAGCTTGGACTTGAGAAGCTACCAGTCAAGTCATCTGACTAAATTGAAATCCACTAAGACCTAACTTTTGATGTGTTTTTCAAATGAAGATGACCCAAAGAGAAAAAATGTTCTTAAGAATCATATGAATAACTTTAATGTTCATCAAAAATCCATTTGAAACTTGGAAGGTCATCATTCATTTCAAAACATTATAGGTTATTTTGACTGAAACCCTAATTTTGGGTTAATTTCCCAAGGACCTAAATCCTTCATTTTTTATGATTTAGAGGTGAGACTAATTGCATTGGAAATTTTGAGATGTCTACTTATTTGTTATGTTGGACAAAGTTTCATAATCCTGAAACAAAGACATGTGATAATACAATACATTAAAGGTCACTTTGGACCAAAGCCATTGAATCTTGAAAAAGTCCAACTTCAAGTGCCCATAACTTTCTCATTAAAAATCCAAATGACTCCAAATGTAAGTCCAAATTGATTGTATTTAAAAGATATACAACGTTTTTGTTGGAGGTGTTTCCATTTGAGGCTTGCATCATTGAAACAGAAGGGCTTGAAGTTGGTCACTTTTGGCAAAAATTTCAAATACATGTTTTGCACAACAAACTTCATGGCCAGTTTTCACAATTTTCCAAACTCCAAATGGATTTTTGTTCAACATAGCTTTTGTTCCTTATGTCAAGACCTTTCCAACCACTATTCACATGCCTATGTTTGGATTTGTTATGTATGACTTTCGAAGAAGGGAACATTTAGGCCCAAAAATGGAATTCACATGAAATCTTCTTACACAAGTAAATGCCATTCAAATCACACGTCCAATTCAACTTGGTTTATGTTCAACATTCATTTGCATCAGCTTTTGGGCCTCATATGCGCCTGTACGGCCAATGCATGGAGGACCCAATAATCATGCACACGAGTTCCATTCACTCTCCTTGCAACTTCAGCTATAAATAGATGCATTGCTTCATTCAATTCTCAACCTGAAGGCGCCTAAAACTCTGCTGGAATTGAATCCTAACCTCACACCAAAGGAATTTTGCATTTTTCATTTCACTCTTCAAGTTTGATTTTCAACAGCATCAGTTGATCTTCAATACTAATTCCTAAGCCTCGCACTCATACCATACCTCAAGATCAAGCTGCAAACAAGAGATTGGTTGGATCGTGATCATCAAAGATGCACTTCAAAGGTTTACATCTCAACTATTTTGCTTCGAATCTCATCATATATTGTGCTTTGCTTGAGTTTGCTTCGTTTTCTGAAGTCCTCGTGTGAGAGGCAAGCCAATGGTGGCTTTAATTTCATGAATTGTTGTACTGCAGATTGAACACCTAGATTTTCCATCTCATATTTCTCCTTCCATAGGGATCTTGAGTGTAATCCAAGGTGACAGGGGTGATGTACATCAACCCAGCTTTAATTTCGCATAAAGATCATGTAGTTTGGTTGAAGTTGCAAAACCTGCAACTGGTGGCCGGAATTCATTTGCTCATCGGAGAAGACGTTGGTTCGCAGCACAGTCCCCACGTGGTTGATCCTAAACCCTTGGATGAGGCTCCCACGATCTAATCCTGGCCATGCTTTTGTTTGACTTCATTTAATTCATGATACCACGCGTTTGACTAAGGTACATGGTGAGCGCGCGGATTTGAGCTACATGATGGTCTACGTCAATTAATGAGGTTGGATCATGCACTCCAGATTTTTTTCTCTTTTTTTAATTGCTATTTTATTTTCTTTAAATCCATTTATTTTCAAAAATTCATAACTCTTTTATTTGGAATCACAAAAATATGGGACCAATTGCAAAATTTTTCTCTTAAATTCTAGTTTCATAATCTGATTTTTAATTATTTTTGTGATTCCATTTAATATTTTTGTGAATTATTTTGGTTTTAATTGTTTTTAATTCATTTTAAATACTTTTAGATGTTAAAAAATACCAAAAATATTTTCTTAACACATTTGAATCATGATAAGTCTATGAAAATATTCTCATGAATTTCTAAATTGATTGGAGATTTATTTGAGATTTTAATTCATTTATGTTATATTTTAATGCTTTTAATTGATTTTAAAATAGTTTCTGTTTTCAAAAAATGTTGAGAAAATTTGTCAAACCTTGTTTGACCATGTTAGACTTATAATGATTCAATTGGACTTATTCAATTTGATTTGAATTGAATTTGAAGTTTGACCTTAATTTGTCCATTTTATTTTATGTATTATTTTAATTCCAAAAAATGCCAAAAATATGCTTTACCTTTCTTGACTTCTAATCTTCATTTCACTTCTGTTTACAATTGATTGATGTTGATTCCATTCACATTTGGCCATTGTGTTTTGACTATGTCATTTGAATTTCCATTTTGTACATTTCATTTTCTTCATCATCTTCTTCTTTTTCTTTTTTGACCAATGAGTTAATGATTTGTGGTTAGCCTTGACATATGAGGGGCTTAACCTTCTTTGATCCAAATCAAATTCAACTTGATCCAAAGATCAAGTGAATTGCTTTGTGTTCAAGATAGGTTGCTTCTTGGTCAAGCAAAGAACCTGAAATCCATACAAGGTCATTCTTCTTTTCTTTTGGCATGGCAAGTTATAGGAGCTTGGGTTACTAGTCATGGTCTCTAACTTGTGTTTATTTTCCAGTAGTTTATTGACCGGCCTCAGATAGGTGTGACTACTACATTAGTCCACTTACGATTGCTTAACATAGCGCTAAATTGCCTTATGGCACAGTAACACTAACTACTAATTACTAACTTTTAATTCAAGCATTTAATTCTTGCTATTAAATTTAATGCAAATTAATTTCTTGCTCATTTATTCATATTGTCTTTTCCTTTTGCTCATTTGAGCTCATGTTTATGTTTATGCCATTTGCCTTTTGCTCACTTGAGCACATTATTGTGTAAATATACTATTGCCTTGTGCTTGTTTTGTCTTTGTTTGTGTGAACCCAATGCAAAAAGGAGAAAGGACTTAGAATTAGGACCTCCCCTATGCTTAATGGAGTTCAAGAGCAACTAGGCCTCATGCCTTTAGAATTCTAAAATTGTTGAAGAGCAATTAGGCCTCATGCCTTTAGAATGCTTACATCTTGATGTTGACTTGAAAAGACCCCTAATATAAACTCTCTCTTTGTCCATTTCTATTATTGCATTATGAACTTTTTGATTGTTTGTTCTTATGTGATAGGGATTCCAAACTTGAGATAGTTAGGAGGACCATTGTCATGAGCATCCAAGTTAAGAGACAAGCTAAATGAAGATCCTAGGAGCTTGATTGAATATTTGTTTGATTGCTTGAGATAATGGCTAAGTCCAAAGGGAAGGAGCATCTTGAATCATCTTTATGATCTCAAGAAAGGAACTCCAAGGGTTTTATTCTCTTCTCTCATCTTTGCAAGTTTAGGACTAGCCCTTCTCTTCTTCTCTCCACTCTAACCCAAGCCAAACTCATTTTGTACAAACATTGATATTGTCTTCAAATTAGAAACCTAGGCAATATGCCTTTGATTTTTTCAAACTCTTTTCATTAATACTTATTTTGAATTGAACCTTAAGTCAACTTTGACTTCATTTTGTGAATACTTCTAATTTGTAAGTCTAACTAACGTCAAATTGTTTTGTGGTTCCAATGGCCACCTTTGTTAAAATCTTTTTCATAAACATTAGCCATAGGTTTGAGTTATCATAGTGGTTGATGTAAACCTCACGTTATCTTTAGTGATTAGACTATAAGTCTTCCATACTTATTATAGGGTGGATCCCTCACTAGTATGTTGAAGCTCTCCTCACATGGTGGATTGTTGGTTTAGGTTGACTTTTCTCCCTTTGATAATAAATGACCTTAAGGCTTTTGAACAAATCAATTCACCAACTCTTTTTTTTTTAGATTTTTACCCCGAACTACGAAGTTTTGATCCTACCTTTGTGATGGTACGTAGGCAATGGGTTTATCCATTCAAACAACAAAAATTGTAAATAATTTGTATATTCTTTTCTAATCTCCCCAATCATGTTTGCACAGATCTTTTCACAAATACCAACCTACAATACACATTTGCAAAAAGGGCTCCCTTAGAGTACTAAGGATGTTTTGGGTGCTTAAAACCTTCCCATTTCATAACCAACCCCCTTACCCAGATCTCTGACATTTTTATTAGTTTTTGATTTGATAAAACTACTTCGTTTTTGTTCGCTTTCTAACCTTTCCTTTGGATAAATAGAAGTGCGGTGGCGACTCGAATTGTATGATTTACTTTTGATTTAGTCAATAAATCTAAAGGTAACGAATACTCCACTACAGAAAAGTGGCGACTCTGCTGGGGAGTGTTCCAACTAAGGACTTCCTAGTGGGTTTAGCCTACTTTTTGCCTTTGTTGTATTGTATGTTTATATTTACTTGTGACATATTTTTTGTGCAAATTTGGGATGACTGTATTGTTTGTAATGTATGAATTGCTTGATATATCAATTGCTTGTGTGCTTGGTGGTTTCTTGTGAGATGAGTTCTATACCCGAACTCGAGTGCACTTAGGATATGAGAATGACATAGTCTTGTTAAGTTGTATGGAGTTATTCCTTAGCAAGTTGACTTGCAAGCCCATTCATTTGGTGGAGGTTATGTTGGGATCAATAATGTCACACGAGTAGTCGTGGTTAGACATTACTCATTCCAATATAAACCTTAGATGCCAAGGACCTTAGATTACCTAACCCATCTTGGCCTATTTTAGGACGTATTGCGAAGATCGTTCAAGTGTAAGATTTGATACGATTGTTACACGATACTACACTCATAAGAGTCTCTCTTGAGAATATTTTTGGAATACGAGTAGTCGTTTTATCCGATAATATCCGAAAGATGAGATGATGACTATGGGAACCTGTTTTAGAACATGATTATCAGGTTTAACCATAGTACACTCCCTTTGGATGGTTCTTAACCAAGACTCCATGCTCGTGACTTGCAACAAACCCTTGATTCGCGGTTGATCCGTTCTTGTATGTCCTTAATATCAATGGAACTTGGGTGTTTATAAGGTGTAAACCATAATCCACCAAAATGGATGATTGATATTAAGGATGACTTGATCTATCCCGTGACCTTTGTTTGGCGTGACTTGCTTGATCCTTGAGTGTGATTGTTGCATTCATGCATTCATTTGCATTCATATCATCAACAATGAGGAAATTTTCAAGGAACTTAAGAGGTCTATTTGCAAATTTTATGACATGGATAAGCAAAGAAGGAATACGAAGAAGTACAGTTTCAGAAAACCCGATGAAAGAGTTAAGGAGTTTGACATCCTATGTATTAGATCCCTTGGAGTTCAAAGCTCGCCATGGAAAGCTTCTGTCTATTCTTGCTACTCAGGTGGATGAAGGTATGATGAGTGTGTTGGTGTAGTTCTATATTCCCTTGTACCGTTGCTTCACTTTCCCAGATTTCCAGCTTTTTCCTACACTTGAGGAGTATGCCTATCTTGTGGGTATACCTATCTTAGATCAGTTGTCGTTCAGTGGCTTGGAGAGAATTCCTTCTTCCCAAGAGATTGCTGATCTGTTGCATATAGATGTATCTGATATTGGTGCTTATATGACTACCAAAGGTGGAATTCAAGGTCTCACATCTGATTTCCTCATTGCTCAAGCTACTTTATTTGGGAAGGCCATGAGTGAGGACGCCTTTGAGGCCATATTTGTACTTCTCATATACGGGCTAGTGTTATTCCCCAACATCGACAATTTCGTGGATATGAACGCCATTAGGATTTCTCTACTCTTAATCCCATTCCTACTCTGTTGGGTGACACTTATTTCTCTTTGCATATGAGGAATGCAAAGGGTGGTGGTACCATTGTATGATGTTTGTCTCTGTTGTACAAGTGGTTTATTTCACACTTGCCTCAGACACTCGCCTTCAAGGAGAACAAAGGATGTCTACGGTGATCCACGAGACTTATGTCTCTCACTAATGATGATATCTTTTGGTATAACCGTGTATATGATGGTGTCCAGATTATGGATTCTTGTGGTGAACTCTCCAATGTGCCTCTTCTTGGTACATGTGGTGGAGTTAACTACAACCCTATTTTGGCTCGCCGTCAGCTCGGGTTCACCTTAAACGATAAACCTAACAACATTCTGTTGGAGGGTGTGTTCTTTCAAGAGGGTAAAGATCCCCAGAACCCGAAGGGCAGAATGGTTCGCACTTGGCGTAAGATTCATAGGAAGGGAATGAAAGAGCTTGGTCTGAAGAATTGCATTGCTTCGGAACTCTACACCTCGTGGGTGAGGAAGAGAGCTTCTGAGTACCGCATGCCCTATGATTATCCGAGACCTACACCTATGGTTATGGTTGGGCCTTCAACCCTCCCTAACCAAGGAGTAGAGGAGTTGAGAGATGAAGGTCGTTCGCGTGCTTGGGTCTGTGAGCAAGAGGAGCTACTTCAGCAACTCAGAGATAAGGATGGTTTGATAGAATTTTTGGAGCATCAGGTTATCGACGAGCCTAATGATGTGGTTACTTCTCTTCTTCCTTATTCATCCAAGTTTTGGAAGAGGAAGTATGATTGACTCGCCAAGGAGAAGGCAGATATGAAGGCAGCCTATGAGAGAGAGGTGAAGAGGCTTCGTGCATCTTATCTTCCGGTCTCGAGAGCTTTGGACGATTGTTTCTAGGATTCCATAGGATGTTCATTTTCCTTCTCCCCTGTATTGTATTTGGTTACCAGGACTGTACTTCTTTGGGGTAAAATGTTTTCCATATATTATTGATATGAATATTCCATCATATGTCTTAAAAGAGTAATATTTGCAAATAGATCTCTATAAAGTTCATATGATTAAAAATAAATCATATGCACAAACATTTCATGCATCATATGCATAAGCAGGTTTTGTTCAGGGCTTCTTGATCAGTGGTCTAACTCGGTGTTCTTCATTTATTTTAAAGACAAGCTGACACACCGATACAACACCAGGGCCAATCTACCAAAGCTGATGGATCATCTTGAACAAGAGAATAGAGAACTTAAGGAAGAAGTAGCTAGGTTGACTACCCTGATGGAGTCATTCCTGGCCGCCCAAAGCCAGTCTTCTCCAACACCTACAACTCTTCCCCAGAGAACGATCATCTCAGAGGTAGTTTCCTCTACTGTGCCTGCCGCCACTGCTCATTTCGCTCCATCTTCTATGCCAGCCGGGTTTCCCTGGGGGATGACCACGAACTTTGTACCAGAGGGTGTCGCTCCGACCTTTGCTTCTCTGCCAGCATCTAGCCCGGTCCTTGCTGTGCCACCTCCCGTTATGCACACGTTACCAAGAGTCGACGACACCATTTATCATTCTGAGCCATCTAAGGGCCCAGATGTTTATGAGAAAATGGACGCCATGAATGACCAATTCCTTGAGCTGCGCAAGGAACTGAAGACTCTAAGAGTGAAAGACCTCTTCGATAAATCTGTTGCTGAGTTGTGCCTCGTGCCCAACGTTAAGATTCCTATCAAGTTCAAAGTACCTGACTATGAAAAGTACAAGGGAAACACTTGCCCTCTCAGCCAGACTAACAACAATCAACTCCTCATCCACTATTTCCAGGACAACCTGTCCGGTGCCGCACTCAGATGGTATATGGGTCTGGGTAGTGCGAACATCCGCTCCTTCAATGACTTTGGTGAAGCTTTCGTCAAGCAGTACAAGTACAATATTGATATGGCTCCAGATAGGGACCAGCTGAGGGCTATGTCCCAGAAGGAGAAGGAAACGTTCAAGGATTACGCCCAGAGGTGGCGTGAATTGGCCGCACAGATTGTGCCCCCACTCGAAGAGAAGGAAATGACCAAGATCTTTCTGAAGACATTGAGTTCATTTTATTACGAGAGGATAATAACTAGTGCTCCCTCGGACTTCACCGAAATGGTGAACATGGGGATGAGGCTAGAGGAAGGAGTCTGTGAAGGACGTCTGACTAAGGATGAAGGCTCTACAGCAAAGCGATATGGGGGGTTTGCAAAGAAGAAAGAGGGAGAGGCATATTCCGTGTCTTCCCATACTAAACGAAGACCCTCTGTAAAGAGGAAGACTGTTCGCCCTGCCAGTAACCAGCACCAGGTGGCTCATATAGCCCCTGCCTTCAGGGAAACTCAACATTATCAACATCAACAACAACAACATCAACAATATCAACAACAACAGCATCGTCCGCAACAGCAGGCCTACCAGCCTTGAAACAACAACAATACCAACACTAGCTTTGATAGGAAGAGGGTCACTTTTGATCCAATTCCAATGACCTATACTGAGCTCTATCCGTCGCTGATAGATAGGAAGCTGATCACTCCGTGTGACCCACCTACTGTATCGACCAATCCTCAATGGTGGTATAAGCCTGAGCTTCCCGGACATTATGTGGAAAACTTTTATCCCCTGAAGACCAAGGTTCAAGACCTTGTTATAAGTGGGATCTTGTTTTTTGAGGACGTAGGTCCAAATGTTAAGAAGAACCCATTGCTCGAGCATGGGAAATCTGCTGTGAACATGGTCCAGGGTTGCCCTAGAAAATATAAAATCATGTATGTCAGTCATATCAGGCAATTGTTGGTTGGGATGCACAGACTGTTATGTGGATACAATCATTACGAGCATGACCACGACAGATGTCGAGTGTGCACTGTCAATGAGAGAGGATGTCGCCAAGTCAGGAAGGACATCCAAGAGATGCTGGATCAAGGTGTGATCGAGATACTTCAAAATCGTGATGAGGACGAAGTGAATGTTATATCCCCTGTTTTCAGAATACCCAAACCTGTTGTTGTCAGATATGATGGCAACAAGACGAAGGTCTCTCCATCTCTTATTATCAAGCCAGTAGGCCCTGTCCCGTATTCTTCAAATAAAGCAGTTCCCTACAGATATAACGCAGTTGCGTTAGAAGATAGGAAGGAGGTGCATTTGCCCTCCACTTCTGTTGTGAGTATATCTGATGTCAGTGGTGTGACCCGTAGTGGTCGTGTTTTCTGGGTGCCGCCGAAACCCCAAGATGACATGAGAAGAGCTGATGCTGTTGATAATTCAGCCAGTCCTGTGGGGACTTCTTCTCCTTCTCCAAATCCGGCACTTGTTGTTGATAAATCTACTAAAGCTCCTGTTCCTGTTGGCCAGCATGGCATTCTGAAAGACAACGGTGATGAGATGCTGAGGCTCATCAAGAGGAGCGAGTACAATGTTGTTGATCAGTTGCTTCAAACTCCATCAAATATATCTGTCCTATCTTTGCTGATGAATTCTGAGCCATACCGCGAAGCTTTGCAGAGGGTATTGGACGTGGCATATGTGGATCACGATGTCACAATTGAACAATTTGATAACATTGTTGCAAACATAACTGCTTGTAACAATTTGAGCTTTTGCGATGCTGATCTTCCCGAGGAGGGAAAAAACCAAAATTTGGTTCTACACATTTCCTTGAATTGTAAGGATGATGCCTTGTCTAATGTGCTGGTAGACACAGGTTCATCACTAAATGTGTTGCCAAAATCCACTCTGGCCAAACATTCTTATCAGGGGCCTCCCATGAGGCAGAGTGGAGTGGTTTTCAAAGCTTTTGTTGGATCAAGGAAAACTGTGATTGGAGAGGTTGAGCTCCCAATCAAGATTGGACCTAGTGATTTCCATATCAGTTTTCAGGTCATGGATATTCACCCATCATATAGTTGCTTGCTTGGAAGACCACAGATTGACGAGGTAGGCGCTATGACATCCACCTTACAACAAAAGTTGAAATTCGTCAAGAATAAAAAGTTGGTGGTGCTAGGGGGAGAGAAGACTATCTTGGTAAGCCATTTGTCTTACTTTTCCTATATAGATGCCGAGGATGAGGTGGGACGCCGTTCCAAGCCTTATCTATTGCTGAACCTTTAAGGAAAGGACCTTCTTCATTTGCGTCCTACAATGATGCGAAGTTGGCCATTGAGCATGGCACAACTACTGGTTTAAGACAAATGATTAAGCTGGAAGACAATAAATCCCGGGCTGGCATAGGGTACTCTTCAGGCACTTTCAACGGGCACGGTTTATTCCAGAGTGGAGGTTTCATCCACACGGTCGAAGACCAAGAGGCTGCTGCTATAGTGAAAGATGATGCAGAGGAAGATTCTAGCAACTTTGTCATCCCTGGAGGAGTCTGCAATAATTGGGTCGCTGTTGATGTTCCAACAGTTGTCCATAAGTCCACGTAATGTGTTCACTTTTGTTTCAAAACCTTTCTCCCATGCCAAAAGGAGGAGTGATGACATTGTTGGAACATTAATACAATGATATTCATTCAATCCAAATTATTTTTCCTTTTTGCTTTTTTGCATGAAATTGGTGATCACTAAAAAACCCTAAAAATAGAATAAAATCAATCTTTTCATCTACATAATGATTTGCCTTGTTTGAATTCTGAAATCTATTTTATATCCAAAATCATTATGCAGGTTGATCAAACCCATTGAACATAATGATCCAACACCATCTCCCAACTTTGAGTTCCCTATATTTGAGGCATAAGAAGATAATGTTGAAGAGATCCCTGATGAGATTACCCGTCTGCTTGAGCATGAAGAGAAGATTATTCAGCCACATCTTGAGAACTGGAAACAGTCAACTTGGGGTCTGAGGATTGTGTTCGTGAGGTGAAGATTTGGGCACTCCTGGAAGAGTCTGTCAAAAAGGGGTTGATTGAGTTGCTACGAGAATATGTTGACGTCTTTTCCTGGTCATATGAAGACATGCCTGGTCTAGATACAGATATTGTGCAACATTTTCTGCCTTTAAAGCCTGAGTGTGTGCCTGTGAAGCAGAAGCTCAGAAGAACTCATCCTGATATGGCAATGAAGATTAAAGAGGAAGTTTATAAGAAAATTTATGCGGGTTTCTGGTGACTTCTACATATCCTCAATGGGTGGCCAATATTGTGCCAGTGCCTAAGAAATATGGAAAAGTCTGAATGTGTGTGGACTATAGAGACTGGAATAAAGCCAGTCCGAAAGATGATTTTCCTCTACCACACATTGATATGTTGGTAGACAATACAATTAAATTCAATGTCTTCTCATTTATGAACGGATTTTCCTGTTATAACCAAATCCAAATGGCAGCCGAGGATATGGAGAAGACAACATTCATCACACCTTGGGGAACATTCTGTTATCGAGTGATGCCCTTCAGTTTGTATCGCAACCTAAAAAAGGAGCGCGAAAAAAAACAACCGGCGAAAAAAACAATGACAGAAGAGTCGCCACCGTGCGTTATTTATCCCAAAGGAGGGAAAGGAAACGCTCGAAGTAAACCTGGAAAAAGGAAAGGAAAAGACAAGGTCTCGCAACCAAATCTTGGGTTCGGGAGTCGATTATGCGAAGGGAAGGTATTAGCACCCCTATGCATCCGTAGTACTCTACGGGATCCACTCTTGTTGTTCTTGTCTAAAGGGTGCGGGTTTATCTAATATACTATTTACTAAAAGAGGGGTCAAAAGGAAATGACTCGCACGGATGTCGCATCCACTGCATACGTATCTCATTTGAATATGAGAATCAGAGTATTCGTAGCTCGGCTACCTATGGGTTAAAGAGGAGTGTGCTCGCTAAGACATCGCGTCTTATGCCTACGTATCTCATCTGGAATGAGAATCAGAGCAAGCCGTAATTCGGCTAACCTATTTGTTTGTGTTTTTTAGATGAACGACGTTACTACGCAATCTACCGGATGCTCGACCTTTGGAGACTTACTCGCCTGTAGTAGAAGGAGTTAACGTGTTCTTAGGAGAAGAAAAATCAATGAGTTTGTTTGTGTTTTAGGAATGCTCATGCGAAAAGGAAGTCCTAGACGAAGGAACCGTGCTACCTTAATCGACATGCAGACGAGAGACTATACGAAGACTAGAAATACTATGGGGGAGACGATCACACCACACAAAAAACATATAGCATAAAATAAACACACCAACAAGGGGGCTCAAATATACATGGTTAGGGCTTTAGTCAAGAGGGGTCATGTCAACCTCGACAAACAAGCCATGGAAGGGTAATCAAACGGGCTCTTAACCACTGACATTGAACGTCAGGGTGAGCAGATCAAAAGGGTAATGAGGATAAGACCTCATAGCTCTTAACCCTGGACAGGGTGAGCTCATGACAAAAAGTCGGGATTCAGAAAGGTGGAACCCTCTCCACTGACCGACCGGACAAAAGATCTTGGGCTTTTGTTCTAAAGCATCGACACGTAGTGCGAGCATAAAGAATGACACACTGAATAACAGGGGATTGACTACTAATCCCTTTTATCCGTCAATTGCCTCTTCGTGGAGGTCTTTAGCACTGGTGCCTCTTCTTGGAGGTCTTTGGGCACAAAACTAAACACACAAAAAAACATCGTCTCCTATCGAGGTCTTCCAGCTAAGAAAGCGGTAGAATGCGGGAAATATAAAGGGATCAAGAGATCTACCACACGGATAAAAATCCGAAGTAATAACAGCTAAAGAAGCAAGAAACCCGGTGATCTCTCAAGCTAGCACCATCAAAGAAAGCAAGTCAGCAAAGTAATCAGAATAAATCTCCAAATGGTATCCCACAAATAAAGTGGAATACAAAGCAAGATATCTCTTCAAGAGTCATGTGAGCCCTCACAAAAAACTCAACAAACACGTTAGAATAACAAAAACGGGCGCAATCAAGAGTTGCACCAAACAAAAGAATCATAGCAACCACATGACTCATGATATTAAAGATCACAAAAAGCTCACAAAAAGCAACCAAGGATAGGAGGCCTAAACCCCTTGTCAAACAAATGCATCAAAAGGGTATCAAAACTCAAAGTCAGGGGGCAAGGATCCACACATCAAGACATGACATACATACTAAAACATGTGCCCGAATGCAATAGAAAACATGTCATAACAAACATAAAACAGATTAGGGAGCAAACAGAAAAACCAACTACTGTCACGATCGCTACTGCTTCGCTTAGCGAAGACTTAGCGAAGCTTCGCTACATGCTCGCTTAGCGAGGTGCTAGCGAATGTCTGCGGGTTCTGGGTTCTTCCTTGATAACAGTCCGATTTCAGAAACCTCAAACCCTATGGTATCCATCTCAAAAACGAAGTGATTAAATATTCAAGGTATTGTTCTCCACATTCATACACATCTAAACCCACATGCAAAACCTAACCATACCCACTCTCCCAGATTCAACCATAATACCTCATGCTTCAGAAATTTCAGATTGAAAGCGTAAAGTAATGGGAATAAGGCGAACCTGATTGGAGAGATCGAATGAAATTGAATTGCACGGCTGGGTTTGCAGAACAATCTTAGGGCTTATATGAGATGGAATGGGTTCTTTGCAGATGAGTTCCCTTCAGTCTCTGGAGGCTACTCTGAATTAGTTCGAATAGGGTTTTGTTCCAATGAAATTAGAATTTATACTCTGATTTTTGTGGCTCTGTGGGCTCAAAATAAGGGCAACTCAAGCCCATGACTTTCTGTGATATTTTTTTTTATTTTTAAAACGCGTGGGCTTCGCCTAGCGAAGAATTTGCTCGCCTAGCGAGCATGACAGTTCAGACTCTGGTGGCTCGCTAGGCGAACCATTCTGCTCGCCTAGCGAGCATGACAGTTCAAGTCATCTTTCCAAATTTGTAACCTGTGCGCTGGACCTTTGTTCCTTCAAGAGTAATATGTCGAATGATGAATAGGCCTCATTTGAACATGTTGGAAGTAACTCAAGTTATTCCCTAGCCATTTGACCTTCAGTAGACCAAAGTTGACCAGAGGTAATTCAGATGAACTTTGCTGAAATGCAATATGAAATGTTAAATGACCTAAAAATGAATGCATGAATGAGGAAGGCAAATTTGAGGTGCTACACTATGACTACCTTATTTCATAATATGATGCACAAGGAGATCGAGGTATATGTTGATGATATGATTGCGAAGTCGAAAATGGAAGTTGAACATGTAGAGCACTTGTTGAAGCTTTTTCAGCGTTTGAGGAAATACAAACTCCATCTGAATCCGAACAAGTGTACATTTGGAGTCCGTTCCGGCAAGTTATTGGGATTTATTGTCAGTGAAAGAGGTATTGAAGTTGATCCTGCCAAGGTCAAAGCAATACAAGAGATGCTTGCGCCCAAAACTAAAAAGCAAGTCCGAGGGTTTCTTGGCCGCTAGAATTATATTTCCAGATTTATATCCCACATGACTGCCACATGTGCGCCTATATTCAAGCTCCTCCAGAAAGATCAGCATCATGATTAGACCGAAGATTGCCAGAAGGCCTTGGACAGTATTAAAGAGTATCTGTCTGAGTCTCCGATTCTGTCTTCGCCTGTTGAAGGGAGACCTTTGATTATATTCTTGACCGTTCTTGAAGACTCTATGGGTTGTGTATTGGGTCAGCAAGATGAATCAGGGAAGAATGAGTATGATATATACTATCTGAGTAAGAAGTTCACTGATTGTGAGTCTCGATACTCAATGCTTGAAAAGACATGCCGAGCTTTGGCTTGGGCGGCTGCTAAGCGCTTACGCTAGTATATGTTGAATCATACGACTTGGTTGATATCTAAAATGGATCCAATTAAGTATATATTTGAAAAGCCTGCTTTAGCTGGGAAGATTGCCCGTTGGCAAATGCTGTTGTCTGAGTACGATATTGAGTATTGAGCTCAGAAAGCTATTAAAGGTAGTATCTTGGCTGACCACTTGGCACATCAACCAATTGAGGATTATCAATCTGTGCATTACGACTTCCCAGATGAGGAGATTCTATATTTGAAGATGAAAGACTTTGATGAGCCTACGTTCGATGAAGGGCCAGAGCCTGGTTCCTGTTGGGGTATGGTTTTCGATGGTGTTGTTAATCAATATGGAAATGGTCTTGGGGCAGTGATTATTACTCCTCGAGGCACACATTTTCCTTTTACAGCAAGGCTAACTTTCAAATTCACGAATAATATGGCGGAGTATGAGGTCTGTATTATGGGTTTAGAAGAGTGTATTGATCTTAGGATCAAGCATCTTGATGTTTATGGTGATTCGGCCCTTGTTGTTAATCAAATTAAGGGTGAATGGGAGATGAATCATCCTGTCTCATCCCATACAGAGATTATGCGAGGAGGATTTCAACGTTCTTTACCAAGGTTGACTTCCATCATATTCCTCGAGATGAGAATCGGATGGCAGATGCTCTTGCTACGCTTGCTTCGATGATTGCGGTGAAATATTGGAATGAAGTCCCCAATATTACAGTGATGTGCTTGGATAGACCAGCTCATGTATTTGCAGTTGAAGAGATTATCTGGCAGTTTCTACCTCAATGGCGATGTGCTTTATAAGAGGAATTTTGACATGGTTGTGCTCAGATGCGTGGATAGACACGAAGCAGACCTGTTGATGACTGAAGTCCATGAGGGTTCATTTGGTACTCATTCCAATGGACATGCCATGGCTAAGAAGATGTTGAGTGCAGGCTACTATTGGCTGACAATGGAGTCTGACTACTGCAAATATGTGAAGAATTGCTACAAGTGTCAAATTTATGTGGATAAGATTCATATTCCCCCGACACTTCTGAATGTTATTTCCTCACCATAGCCTTTCTCCATGTGGGGAATTGACATGATTGGCATGATAGAGCCAAAGGAATCTAACGGTCACCGTATTATTCTCGTAGCAATTGATTACTTCACCAAGTGGGTTGAAGCGGCTCCATATGCGAATGTGACCAGGCAGGTGGTTGTGAAGTTTATCAAGAATCAACTCATATGTCGTTATGGTGTGCCAGACAAGATTATTACTGATAATGGATCTAACTTGAACAACAAGATGATGAAAGAGTTGTGTAGAGACTTCAAGATTGCACATCATAATTCTTCTCCTTATAGACCCAAGATGAATGAGGTTGTTGAAGTTTCTAACAAGAACATCAAGAAAATTATTCAGAAGATGGTTGTTACGTACAAAGATTGGCATGAGATGCTGTCGTTTGCTTTGCATGGATATCGTACATCTGTTCGCACTTCAACAGGGGCAACCCCTTTCTCTCTTGTGTATGGCATGGAGGTTGTGCTCCCCGTGGAGGTTGAGATCCCATCAATGAGAGTCTTGATGGAAGCCAAGTTGACTGAGGCTGAGTGAGTTCAGACTTGTTATGACCAACTGGATTTGATTGAAGAGAAGAGATTAACTGCCATGTGCCATGGTAAGTTATATCAGCAAAGGATGAAGAAAGCCTTTGATAAGAAGGTCAAGCCTCGTGTGTTTCGAGAAGGTGACCTCGTACTCAAGAAAGTTTTGTCTTTCGCGCCCTATACCAGAGGCAAGTGGACTCCAAACTATGAAGGTCTATACGTTGTTAAGAGAGTCTTTTTAGGCGGGGCTTTGATACTTACAACTATGGATGGGGAGGATTTCACTCGTCCTGTGAATTCAGATGCAGTCAAGAAATACTTCGCCTAAAATAAAAACAAAATATCTCGCTAAGTTGAAAACCCGAAAGGGCGGCTTAGGCAAAAATGAGTGTCTCGGTGGATTGAAAACCCGAAAGGGCGGTCCAGGCAAAAGTTAGAGACACAACAAAATATATATATACATCCCGCTAGATTGAGTACCTCACCCTGGGGAAATCTAGGCAAAAATTAGGGATTTGGCAAGTAACTGCATCTTGACGAGACTTTGTTCTAGAGTTATCGTCTGTCAAAGATTCTCGCATAGTCATCGTCAACTGAAGCTTCGAATACATTGGATTCAGAGTTGGTGGAGAAACGTTCATTATGTTTAATCTAGCCTTTTTCCAATATATATCACCAATTTAAAATTTGTAAAGATCCATGGAGTCTCGCCATTTGCAGACTACCATTCTATCAAATAAATTTGAGCCTTTATCCAATTCTTCACACTCTTATTTGTTTCTTCTTAACAAATGTTTGCATGTTTTAATTGATAAATATCATTATTTTAAATAAGGTTTTTATATAAACTTTTTATAGACAAAGTGAACATTCACAATGACTAAAAGGACAAATGGAATGTCCTCAGTGCTCTCCCAAGGATAGTATAATCTCCTAAAGGGTAAGACATTTTTTCATATTCCTAGCATATTTTTATTCTCTTCATCATCTTTCAGGTTGTCTCCTCCGTGAGCACAGAGAAGGGAGATATGTCATCAAGTCCCCAGAGAGTTTGGAATTTTGGCCTTGATGTGTATACCTCTACCTCCATCCTCAGATCGCCAGAGGGGCTTAGTCTAGCATATGTGTTTCATCAACTATATGGTTGTCATACCTTGTGTGGATTGACCTAAAATCCCTTATAGATTGATAAAAATTGATATGCTATATTTTCGAGGAAGTTGGTCTTCCCTCAGCATAAATGGAAATCTCCCGCAGAGTGAGCAAGAATTCCCAGCACGAGTGGAAATCCTCAACAGTTTGGCTTGTAGCCTTTCCTATGTAGGTTGACTTACAACTCATCCCTGATAGGGTCGCTCACAGCAGGTCATCCCCAGTATGATCGCCTTCAGTCTTCTCAGTGGAGTTGCCTGATCAGAGCTTGATATTTGTTTTCCCCTCCTTATTGGAAAGTTTCCTCATAACAGAGTTGTTGGTGAAGGTGTTGTGTCCTTCCCCGGTGGAGCATTGGCTCTTTCTCCTTGGCAGATGATGTCTCTTTGACACATGAGAGGAAGTGTTTTATTTGTTGAAACTTCTGTTTGGTGTTTGTTCCCCATAGAGTTTCACATCATCCCCTGATAAGATCCCCATTAGAGTTCTTTTATGACTGATCTTATCCACATCTCTGCTTGTTCCCGAGAATTGTTGGAAGATCCTCAGCATTTTGGTAGTTATTGCTCCCCACCAGATTGGATTTTCTCTTGTGGGCCTGGCCTTCTCTTTTGAGATGTTATACCGGATGTCTGTCCAGTGATTCTTGGACTTGGTTGTATTAGATATGTTTGTTTGTCAGCATTAATCATACAAAAACCGCGCATATACCTGCATAATTATAACATTCATATATTCATGCTACATTATTTGCCATATATCTTTTCTTGTTATCTCCTGCTATGGGTGAAATATTCTTCCCCAAGCAGATGTTTGTGTCTGATCTCCCCATTTAGAGTCAGCCCCATAGGTGTAATACCTCAAAATTTGCCCCCCTCATTCATGCATTCATTTTTAGGTCATTTAACATTTCATATTGCATTTCATCATGTCAATCGGAATTAGATCCAAGAAGCTTGAATATCATCCAAGACACTTTGTGAGTCCTATCTGGGTGATCAGTCAACACAAGGGAATGGCTTGAGATACTTCCAACATGTTCAAATGGGGCCTATTCATCAGTCAAAACGTTAATCTTGAAGGAGCAAAAGTTTGTTCATGAGCTGTCATGCTCGCTAGGCGAGCAGAATGGGTCGTCTAGCGAGTCCTAAGAAAAGCCACCAGAATCACCTACGCTCAGAGGAATTTCTTGAACTGTCATGCTCGCTAGGCGAAGCCCACACGTTTTGAAAATAAAAAAAAAACGAAAAACGAAAAAAATAAATATAAATAAATAAATAAATAAATAAATAAATAAATAAATAAAATATAACAGAAAAATCTTTGACTTGGACCTCTCTCTTTTAAGCCCACAAAGTCACAAAAATCAGGTTATAAATTCTAGACTTCCATCTCCCAAAAAACCCTGGGAAAAAGATAGTGAGAGAAGAGCTAACAGAGTTCAGAGCAACCTCCAGAGACTGAAAGGAACTCATCTGCAAAGAGCCAATTCCATCTCATATAAACCCTCAGATTGCTTTGCAACCCCAACCGGGCAATTCAATTTCATTTGATCTCTCCAATCAGGTTTGCCCTATTTCCACTACTTTATACTTTCAACCTGAAAATTTTGATACCCTTTTAATGCATTTGTTTGACAAGAGGTTTAGGCCTCCTACACTTGGTTGCTTTTTGTGAGCTCTTTTTGTGAATTTTAATGGCATGATTCATGTGGTTACATTTTGTTTGGTGCAACTCTTGATTGCATCCTATCTTGTTTCTCTAACATGTTTGTTGAGTTTTTGTGAGGGCTCACATGACTCTGAAAGGATAGCTTGCTTAGCATTCCACTTTATTTGTGGTATACCACCTGGAGGTTTATTCCGATTACCTGTGCTGACTTGCTTTCTTTGGTGGTGCCAGCTTGAGAGATCTCTGGGTTTCTTATGTCGTTAGTTGCTATTACTTCGGATCTTTATCCGTGTGGTACTTTTACATCTTTCCCGCATTTTACCGCTTTCTTAGCTGGAAGACCTCAATAGGAGGCAATGTTTTCTTTTGTTTGTTTACTTTTGTGCCCAAAGACCTCCATGCAGAGGCAATTGACGGATAAAAGGGATTAGTAATCAATCCCCCGTTATTCAGTGTGTCGTTCTTTATGCTCGCACTACGTGTCGATGCTTCAGAACAAAAGCCCAAGGTGTCGCGGCGGGATTTTTCACGAGATTAAGTATTGATTGAACTTAACCCGTTTGAAAAATATTTTAAATGCAAGAGTCGCCACCGTCTTTTATTTTATCCAAAAAGAGGAAGGGAAAAATAACGATAAATCCCTTTAGAGTTACGGGTTCGGGGGTTGGTTATGCAAAGGGAAGGTATTAGCACCCTCTACATCTGCGGTACTCCACATGAACCTTTTTGCTTATGTTTATGTGAATGCTTTGCTTTTTTCGCTTTGATCGTTTGATTGGGGAGATGAGAAAAGAACTTGATTTTATTGTTTTTGGACTCGATAAAGTCGTAGACTTCATGCCTACGTATCTCCAAGGCGCAATGGAGAAATCAGAATCCACGTAGTTCTCCCAAAAGAAAAGGGGAAAGTCTGTTTTATTGATTTTAGATTGGCGTGTCTTGCCATCTCTTGCTCGACCTAGGCGGGAGGCTTCGAGACTGACACGTTCTTTTGAAAATGTTTTTAAACTGAAACGCCAAAGCTGGCAAAAGATTTGAATGAGCCTAAACCCTGAAACAATAAATAAATGGGCTCATTATAAGGAAGCCCAAGAGTAAGCTTGTGAGTGTGTGAAAAGGGTTTCTTAAACGGCGACCGTTGGAATCGCATCGGGTTTCTCTTTTTTGGATTTTTCGATTTTTTAACATAAAACGTGAACAATACGATTAAACACACAATACAGAACATAAAAAATGCGAGAAAGTAAATTATTACAACACAGTTAGCTATGAATAGTTAGTATTACGAATAGTTAGTGGAGTTAATCGAGCTGAAACTGAAACGAAACGGTTAGTAACAACATAAACAAATATAAAAAAAACAATATAAACATTTACTTTAGACAAAATAAACATTTGATATAAATAAACATTTAATTAAAATAAACATTTAAACAAATAATTAATTTAATTAACATTTAAATAAAACATATATGCAAAATAATAATAAAAGATAAACAATATTTAGTAAACAAAAGTAATATATATATATATATATATATATATATATATATATATATATATATATATATATATATATATATATATATATATATATATATATATATATATATATATATATATATATATATATATATATATATATATATATATATATATATATATATATATATACAATATATATAGTAGACAAAAATAATATATATGTACATTTAGACAAATAATATATAATAGACAAAAATATATATATATATATATATATATATATATATATATATATATATATATATATATATATATATATATATATATATATATATATATATATATATATATATATATATATATATATATATATATATATATACAAATATATATAATAGACAAAGATATATATATATATATATAGACAAATAATATATAATAAACAAAGATAATATATAATATATATATATATATATATATATATATATATATATATATATATATATATATATTTATTTAGATATATAATAGACAAAATTATATATATATATATATATATATATATATATATATATTTAGATAAATAATATATTAAAACACATGTCGGCAATCCGGAACTTTGCCGATTTCAGAGATAAGTGAAGAATATTACCTTGTGTGAAGAGGATGAACTTCTGATCGTCCAAATGATCGACCGAAAGCTGGAAACCGTCACCGACGCAGTGCTGGCTGCCTTCGTGAGTACCTGACTTCAACGTCGCTTTTGATCGGTGAAACGACACCGGAATGAAATGAACCTTGGATATTTGTGACCTGGACTCAACGAACTTCAAAGATATGAAATCGGTTTTGTGTTTCGGTGAATAATCGGGACGATTTTGGGTTACCGAAAGTGAAGAACAAGTGAAATACGGTAATGCTTTTGGAGAAATATTTCTTTTCAATTCTCTGTTTCTCTCACCATACGTTTTTTCCTTACTGATCCACCTTTTTCCCTTTTCTTACTAACCACATCTATATATATATATATATTTAGATTACTTAAACAATAAGAAACCTAAAAAATGTCTAACATAAATTAATAATATATATTTTGATTACTTAAACAATAAGAAACCTAAAAAATATCTAACATAAATTAATAATATATATTTAGATTACTTAAACAATAAGAAACCTAAAAAATATCTAACATAAATTAATAATATATATTTAGATTACTTAAACAATAAAAAACCTAAAAAATATCTAACATAAATTAATAATATATATTTATATATTATATAATAATAATAATAATAAACTAATATAATATAAATCCTAATTAAATAAACTAATTAACAACTAAACACAATTAATATTAAGCACAAATAATATTAAACGGCACACGATTAAAATACGATAAAATCGAGCGACACGAACGCGATAAAAATGATGACAATTTGCACAGCAAAACAGACAAATTGATAAAACCAATAAATCAGTAAATCGGTAAACCAGTAAAATCAACAACACGACTCAAACAGACTCGATTAAATCACACGGCACAACACGTAATTAAATAAACAACCCTAGGCAATAATAAAATCAACACGACATCACGAAAACGCTGACAAACACAATCACAAATAATCGGACAATACGAAAACTCTAATATATTCGAAATACAGTTAAAATACCGACAAACAAACAATTAAATAGATAAAAACGCACAAAACCTAATCGAAGCGATGCCACACACAACAGAGATAAGCGAGATAAATACGAGGCAACGATATCGACCAGGTTTTGCTAAAACAACGAAATACAACACGGTAAGCAACGAAAACACACAAAACCTAATCAAACCAGTTGTCACACGAAGTTTAAGAAATTGAGATGAATACGAGACAACGAGATTAATCAAGATGTGGTCAACAAAGCCAAAGTCAAATTTTGGGGTGCGACACAAGGTCTTTTGTCCGGTCAGTCAGTGGAGAGGGTTCCACCTTTCTGAATCCCCACTTTTTGTCATAAGCTCACCCTGGCTAGGGTTAAGAGCTATGAGGTCTTATCCTCATTACCCTTTTGATCTGCTCACCTTGACGTTCAATGTCAGTGGTTAAGAGCCCATTTGATTACCTATTCCATGGCTTGTTTGTCGAGGTTGATATGACCCCTCTTGACTAAAGCCCTACCCATGTATGTTTAAGCCCCCTTGTTGGCATTTTACTTTATGCATGTTTGTTTTGTATGGTGTGATCGTCTCCCCATAGGATTGCTAGGCTTCGTATAGTCTCTCGTTGCATGTCCATTAAGGTAGCACTGTTCCTTCATCTAGGACTTCCTTTTTGCATGAGCATTCCTAAAACACAAACAAACTCATTGATTTTTCTTCTCCTAAGAACACGTTAACTCCTTCTACTACAGGTGAGTAAGTCTCCAAAGGTTGAGCATCCGGTAGATTGCGTAGTAACGTCGTTCATCCAAACCCTTAACCCGTAGTTAGCCGAACTACGGCTTGCTCTGATTCTCATTCCAGATGAGATACGTAGGCATAAGACGCGATGTCTTAGCGAGCACACTCCTCTTTAACCCCTAGGTAGCCGAGCTACGAAGACTCTGATTCTCATATTCAGATGAGATACGTATGTAGTGGATGCGACATCCGTGCGAGTCATTTTCTTTTGACCCCTCTTTTAGTAAATAGTACATTAGATAAACCCACACCCGTTAGACAAGAACAACAAAAATGGATCCCGTAGAGTACTACGGATGCGTAGGGGTGCTAATACCTTCCCTTCGCATAATCGGCTCCCGAACCCAAGATTTGGTTGCGAGACCTTGTCTTTTCCTTTCCTTTTTTCAGGTTTACTTCGAGCCTTTCCTTTCCCTCCTTTGGGATAAATAACGCACAGTGGCGACTCTTCTGTCATTTCTTTCTCGTCGGTTGTTTTTGTAAGACCCCAATTTTGTCCCTGAGATCCCTCATGGCATCATATCATATCATTGCATTGCCTCAAGGATCATTGGACACCTTGCTTCCTTCCTTGTGGGTAGGATTATCTTTTTGAGAGTGGTTCTTTGATCACCAAGCATTCCTTGCATTTATATGTCTTTGCTTTTCTTTTAATCTCTAACCAAAAGTACAAAAATATGTCATCTAACCTTTGTCTTGCAGATGAAGCACTAACAGATCAAGGCAATTAAAGGCATTCATTGAGCAATAGATGGTGGTCATTTTTGAGATTTGGACCCCACAATCATTCACAAGAGTTCATATGAGTTGTGATGTCATTTTGAAACAAAATCCCAAGTGGTAGAGGCTTGATTTCATCAAGAACACTTCCAAGTCATCTGAAGACCTAGAAAGTCAACTGCAAAGTCAACTGTGGATTTGGAGGTGGGAAGTGATTAGAAATACTTCATTCATGTTCAAAAAAGTCTCATTTGACATTTCAAATACTCACATTGAAGAATTTGAGGTCCAGTCAAAAATTTCCCAAAATAGAAAGTGACCCATAATTTGAACTTTCCAAAAATGGAAGGGTTTTGGACCAACTTCAACTCAATATTACGTCATCAAAAAAGCTTCAAATGAAATTTTGTTGAACATGAAAGTTGTAGATCTTTCTTTCCCATCTCCAAAATATCCAAGATCATGAGCATATGATGTGTGGTTGAAGAGATATGATCAAATCATGGCAAAGTGTGCTTGGGACTTCAAATGGCCATATCTTTTGATTCAAAGCTCCAAAATGAGTGGTGCTTTTTGCAATATTCTCCTCTTGACCTCTAATTTCCAAATCATGCATCACATTACATGAACTGTCATCACATAATCACTTGTTAATCCATGCCTTTTTTGGAGGGAAATTGCAAAATTCAAAAATGGTGCATTGTATGGACTTTTTACCATTGCCATTGGATTTAAAAAATGATTTTAAGTGAAAATAATGAAGCAATTGGTATTGTTCACGTGTAAATGGTACATGCACCTTATTATCATTAACCAAGTTAATTATGGATTAGCAAGATGATTAAGAAGGCATATATATACTCTAATCCTAACAGAATTGAAGGAGGTTAATCATTTTTCACATTTCTAGATCCAAAATTCTCTCTCACTTCAAATTTTTCTCTCATTCATAATTCAATTTTTTTCCAAAGAACCTTGCAATTTTACTTCATATACTTGTTACCTAGCTCTGATTCTGTGCAGATCAAGTATTGAATTGGTGAATTCGTGCAAGAACCAAGTGGTGGAAGTTCATGAAGTTGAAAATGGAGTTTCTGTTTTGAGCTAGATCTAGTACCATTCAAGCTTCAATTGCTTCATCAAACTTCATTTCAAGCATTGTAGAGAGGAATTGGACCAGTACAAGCTGTGGATCGTGGCATTTCAAAGGTTCTGCACTTCAAGAGGTCATAATTCGAATCTCTTATTTCTCAAATTCATGTATATATTCTGGTAGATCTTGTTCTCCCGGTGATTCTGATCTAAAAATCGTGTGAAATGATGCACTATAACATGAGATGTGTGTGTTTAAAGTTTTACATCCAAAATGTTTCTCATTGATTCTCTTAGATCTTGATGATTTGTGCTTAAATGATTGTTGATCTTTGTTCTCCATTGCAAGAGCTTCATGTTGATGTATTTGTTTTTGAGTCCTGGAAAAATTCTGAAAAAACGTTGAAGCTCGTGCTACTGTTCGTCTTCTTCTTCGTGAAGAAGATGAAGACATTCATCCGTGCGTCGACCATACAACAATGTTGCGTCGACCGCACAACAACATTGCGTCGACCGTAGCTTGTTTAGTGTCGACCATGCCTGGCTAGGGTTTTCTGTGAAACGGTGTCGTTTCAGGCTTGGCGCGCACACTCATTCAAATGTGTGCATGGTTCGAATCCCAGCGAGCGAAGTTTTCATTTGTTCAGCATTTTTTTTGTCCTTCCTTCCATTTTCCATATGCCATGCTTCATTTGATTTTTAATTTTTTCTCTAACTTCATAAAATTATATAAAATTGAAAAATGCATCAATTCATCTCCAATTTTTTGATACTTGCTCCTCTATTTGTCTATTATTTTATGATCATAATTTCCAAATTTGTGCACGGCTGGATTTTATATGGTGCTAGGTTATTTGATCATATGTCCACTTGTGACCTTGCCTTGCTTATCTCATTGTGAAATGCTTGTTTTTAATCCAATGAATGTGAAATTTTGCATGCTGATTCTAGACACACTGTTGGGCACTTTGGTTTTGGTTTGACATTTTTCCCATGCTCCATTTCTGTTTTATGCATGTGCTAACTTGGTGTGACAATTTGTGTCACACCTTTGAATGTCCAACTTGTACCATTCAATTTCCATGCCAAATGATCTCTGATTCTTCTGATTTTTTGTATGTTGATCATGTTAGATGTCTTGAATGTTCATGATTTTTTCCAGATTTGTTTGAGTCATTTCTGTTTTGATTTGAATTTTTCATTCATGTTGATCACATATGAGCTTTGAAATTGCCTTGAACTTCTTTTGATCATGAAATGCTTTTGGTGATTGATTTTGATGTGAGCCTTTTTAGGATATGTCAACATGTGTTTGAAGTTACTTTGTGTTGAATTTCAGCCCCTGTTTTGGATTTGTTCTCCATCTTTGACCCTAGGCTTTGACCTAGTGGTTTGTTACTTACTTGTGAGCTTTGATTTTATGTTTTAGCATCCAAATGCCATGGTTGATGATGCTTCATCATGTGAATATTGATGTTTGCTTTTGATTGCTAACACTTGTGTGTTTTTGTAGGTTGATGCTATCTCACTTGAGTTTTCCTTGTGGCTTACACATTTTATACATTGGGATTGTCTGTTGCTTATTGACTGTTGTTTGTTTTTCTGAGTATTGTACTGATTTGTTTAGTGTTTCCACAGGTACCTAAGTTGCTTTAAGTTCATTTGAACTTTGCTTTTTCTTGGTTGCTTAACCACTTAGGTATGATCCCTAATCTTCATGTAGTCTGGAAGACCTACTGTTATTGGTAGGCACCTGTCTGAAGCCCTCCTTAAGAGGCAATGCTTGTGATTGTTTAATTTTGTGCCAAGCAGGTAAAGTCCTCTTATGAGGCAATTGGCAGATAAAAGAGACGTGTAATCCATCTCCTGCTACTCAGTGTGTCATTCACCTTGCTCACACCATGTGTTGATGCATTGTGAATAAGAACCCAAGATCTTATAGAGTCAATCATTTGTGGAGAAGAGTTCCTACTTTTTGAACTCCCACACTTTCCATTGACAAAGCTCTCCCTAACCAGGGATAAGAGCTATGAGGCACACCCCTCATCTCCATTTCATCTGCTTCACCCTAACTCTCAATGTTAGGGTTAAGAGCTCAAAACACCCCATTCCAGTTGGCTGTAAAGCCTAACCTTGCTTGTGCCTAATTGATTGTGTATAGTGTGTGCTAATTGACTTGTTTGTTTGCTTACTTGATTCATCTGTGCATATTTGCTTGAGTGTGCCTTTGTGCATTTATCATCATTACTTGTATATCATTTCATAGACATTGTTCATCACTTTGTAACATTTTGTTTTGTTCATGGAGGAGGCAAGCATAAGTCCATTGATTGGCAGTTGTTTCCTGTGATATGGTAGGAGACTAGTATAAGTCCATTGATTGGCGTCTGGTATCCATGTTTCATTTTGTTTTAGGAGACTAGTATAAGTCCATTGATTGGCATCTGGTATCCTTGTTTCATTGTTTTGTGAGACTAGTATAAGTCCATTGATTGGCATCTGGTATCCATGTTTCATTTTGTTTTGGGAGATTGGTTTAAGTCCATTGATTGGCGTCCGGTATCCATTTTTGTTTTAGGAGACTAGTATAAGTCCATTGATTGGCATCCGGTATCCATTTTTTGTTTTGTGAGATTGGAATAAGTCCATTGATTGGCATCCGGTATCCATTTTGTTTTGTTCATCTGTTATTTGCTTGATGCCTTTTCCAAAGGAATCACTTGAATCATCTACATATGATCTCAAGAAGTGAACATCTAAGAAGTTTTACATCCCTTAACCCTCTCACCTTTTGTTTCTTTAAATCTCCATTTGCATGACAACCCAAAACTTGAAAACTATTGTGCAAACATCTTCATCTGTTTTTCAAATTAAAAACCTAGGCCCTAAGCCTCTGATTTTCAAACTACATCTTCACAATACTTCTTCTGAATTGAATTCTAATCATACTTTGACCGTCTTTTTGTGAATAAATTCTAATTGATTAATTCCACTCATTCAATTGTTTTGTGGCTCAAGTTCACTTTCTTGATAAGCTTTCATACATTAGCCATAGGTTTGATTTATCCTAGTTGGTTGATGTTAATCTCGCCTTTTGTCCTTAGTGATCGAACTATAAGACTTCCATACTAAAAACAGGGTTAACCCCTCTAGTATGTCGAAGCTATTCTCACATGGTGGACTTGTTGTTTGTATAAGGTTGAGTTTTCTCCCGTGGATAACGAAAGACCTTAGGGCTTTTGTTTTAAAATCAATCCACTCACTTACTTTTGGAAATCTTTTAGCCGAACTACGGCGTTTTGATCCTTACCTTCCATGGAAAGGTACGTAGGCAACGGGTTCATCCGTTCAAACACAAAAATAATAACTTGTATATTCTTTTCTCATCCCTTCAATCCATGTTTGCACAATAAATATTTCATAAACAAATAACATTTCACACAGCAAGTTGTGAAAAGAGGTTCCCTAGGAGTACCTAGGATGTTTTGGGTGCCTAACACCTTCCCATTGCGTAATTAACCCCTTACCCAGATCTCTGACCTTTTCATTCGTTTTCTATGTGTAAAACTTCTTAGGCTTTTGTTCGCTTTTTATCCATTCCTTTGGATAAATAAAAGTGCGGTGGCGACTCGATTCTTTGTATGAGTCGCATCACGCGAAAAACCGGCGGGAAAACAAGAACAACAGAGCCGCCACCGTGCGTTATTTATCCCAAAAGAGGGAAAGGAAACGCTCAGAGTAAACTTGGAAAGAACATGGTCTCGCGACCAAAGAGAATGGGATTGGGAGTCGGTTATGCGAAGGGAAGGTATTAGCACCCCTACGCATCCGTCGTACTCGACGGGATCCACGCACAATAGGAAGGATAAATGGTTGCTAAAACACTGCTCACACACACACACTGGCTGAAAGAGACACAAGAAAACAAAACTGAAACTGACTCGGCAGGATATCGTATCCTGGGCCTACTTAGTCTATCAGGCATAGACATCAGAGTCGAAGTAGTTCGGACTGGGGAAACGACACATGCTCGCTAGGATATCGCATCCTATGCATACGTATCTCCTCGGACGAGAGAAGAATCAGAGCATTCGTAGCTCGGCTGACACGCACACAAACAAACACAGGCAAAGGCAAACGTGGAGCCCGAATGCCAATCACTGGACTTACATCAGCATCCGAACCAACAAACCCACACTGGAACCCGAATGCCACTCGATGGACTTACATCAGCTTCCAAGCACACAACAAGACAAAACAAAGACACAGGCGCTCGGAGAGATCAGCTCATCTCCTGCCTACGTACCTCATCTGGTATGAGGATCAGGGCGACGTAGTTCCCCTACGCAGGGATAAAGGACTAGCCTAACCAGATAACAGAGGGAGACACAACACTAGGGAGACTACGACTCGAGCCTAGATGTTATCATGCAAAATCATCCCTAAGTTAAGGTTTCTAGCTAACTGGCACAGGGAGCCAGCCTATCCTAATCATGACTTGCACAGGAAGCAAGCCACACACACACTTAACTTGCACAGGAAGCAAGCCAAGCAAAACCTAACTTGCACAGGAAGCAAGTCTAAACTAACCATTACTTGCACAGGAAGCAAGTCAAACAATCACACAATCCAAGTAGCACACACTATACACAAGCAAGGAGCTCAAACAAGGATAGGTTTTAGTCGAGGGGTCATATCAACCTCAACAAACAAACCACTGGAACTGGGTAGTGTTAGCTCTTAACCTTGCCATTGAGGGGCTAAGGTGAAGCTGATGAAAGGTGAGTGAAGATGAGACTTCACAGCTCTTATCCCTGGCCTGGGAGAGCTTAAGACAAGAATGTGTGGGTTCAGAAAGTGGGAACCCTTCTACACATTTGATACTGACTCAACTGTACAATTGTACAAGATCTTGGGTTTGTATCTGCAATGCATCAACACAGTGGTGTGAGCAAAGCAGATGACACACAGAATAGCAGGGGATAGGTTGCTTATCCCTTGGGTTCTTCCAATTGCCTCTTCACTTAGGAGGTCTTTGACTCTATGCAAGGACAAAAGTAAACAGTCACAAACATTGCCTCTTAAGGAGGACTTCAGACAGTTGCCTGGCCAAGTAACAGGCCAGGTCTTCCAGACTACATGAAGATTAGAAGCATACCTCAATGCAAATTGCTTATACAAGCAAAGCAAAGCAAAAGTTCACAAGGAACTGAGCAACTAAAAGCACTTATATTTGAAGAAAGTTGTGAAACGGTTGTTGTTTGGTCTCCAATGGCTGAAACAGGTGTCCCAAAGGTCTTCAAATGATGAATGATGAAGAAGGTTTGGCCTGAAATGGCTTGGTTTGGATGCAAACAACTTCTGCCATTGATGATGCTTTGCAAAAATAGTCCACAAAACCCTCTTACAGATGTGGAACAGTGGTTGCAATGAGTCCAAAATGTGGTTTAGATGATGAATCGAGCAAGGCAAGGCTCAGTTCTTTGAGAGTTTTTGACAGATTTTGGAAAATGCAAAAAAAATGAAGTTTGAGAGAATGAGTGAAGTTTTTTTGAGTTTGGAGGCAGCTGCTAGGGTTTTCAATTGGCAGAAAAAATGATATATGTCTGCTGTTTTGTGGTACTGAATCAAGGTCCATGAAAATGTGGGATAGAGTTGGTAAAAAAGTGTACTTTTCTCCAATTTTCAAACAAGTTGGTAATGTGTGTATGTACTGCACAAGAATGGGCCTCCAACAAGTTTTAAACAACATTTCAGAACCTATTTGAATGGTAGAAATGGTTAGGAATGATTATCTCACAAATTCACTTTTGTACCACACTTGAAATTAATTCATGCAAGTCCAAAAATGCCATTTTGATTGGTGAAGTTTTGGTACATGAAAATTACATTTTTGGAAAGAGGAGGTCAAATGTGACTTGTTGGAAAAAGCTCACCAAATTTGGCCAAATGGTTTGAGAGATATGGCCTTTTGAAGTTCAAGAATTTTTGAAAATGAATTGATCATAACTTGCCAACCATACATGGGAATTGAGTGTTCTTGGACTTTTTGGAAATGGGAGAACAAGATCTTCAACTTTCATGTTGGGCAAAAATTCATTTGAAGCTTGTATCATGATGTAAGTTTGAGGATCAAGACTTTCCATTTTTGGCAGGTTTCAATTACAGGTCCAATTTCTATTTTTGGAAATTTCTGATCTGGCTTCAAATTCTTCCATGATGGTGTTTGCCATGATATATGAGGCCTATTGGGACATGAATAAGCTCTCTCAAACCAAATCCAACCATCAAAACCATAAAATCAGACACAGTTGACCAAGTTTGACTTTTTAGGGTTTCTGACTGACTGTGCATTGACTGATGACTTCTGAACATCCAATCCTTGACCAAAACACTTCAAATGGATCCCCAAGTCATGTGAACATGTTGGACCAACCCTAGGGCCTTGGCTCCTATGAGCTTCTGTTTGCTATGCCTTGACCTAAATTGTTCATGAAATGATGATAGTGATTGATATGAATGTGAACCCAATTGGAATTGATTCTTGATTGTTTGAACATGATTTTGGATGCTTGCCCTTTGCTGTTTTGACTTTTTCATTCTCTTTTGACCCTAGGCTTGCCCTAGTGGTCCTGTTACTCACTTTTGAGCTTGTGTTTTCAGGTTGACCAACAAATGACCAATGAGACCAATTCTTTTTGATATGAGTTTGCTTGAATATCATTGTCTAACTTGTTTGTTTTGTAGGTGGCTTGGCTCACATGCCTTGAGCCTTGTGCCTTGCACATTCACTTGCTTGTGTTGACTGGTTGATATCTGTTTCATTTTGATTTAACTTTGACTTGTATACTAACTGTGCTTGACTGGTTTCAGGTACTTTTAGTTGCTTAGTTCCTTGTGAACTTTTTGCTTTGCTTTGCTTGTATAAGCAATTTGCATTGAGGTATATCCCTTAATCTTCATGTAGTCTGGAAGACCTGGCCTGTTACTTGGCCAGGCAACTGTCTGAAGTCCTCCTTAAGAGGCAATGTTTGTGACTGTTTACTTTTGTCCTTGCATAGAGTCAAAGACCTCCTAAGTGAAGAGGCAATTGGCAGAACCCAAGGGATATGCAACCTATCCCCTGCTATTCTATGTGTCATCTGCTTTGCTCACACCACTGTGTTGATGCATTGCAGATACAAACCCAAGATCTTGTACAATTGTACAGTTGAGTCAGTATCAAATGTGTAGAAGGGTTCCCACTTTCTGAACCCACACATTCCTGTCTTAAGCTCTCCCAGGCCAGGGATAAGAGCTGTGAAGTCTTATCTTCACTCACCTTTCATCTGCTTCACCTTAGCCCCTCAATGGCAAGGTTAAGAGCACATTCACCCAGTTCCAGAGGTTTGTTTGTTGAGGTTGATATGACCCCTCGACTAAAACCTAACCCTTGTTTGAGCCCCCTTGCTTGTGTATAGTGTGTGCTACTTGTGATTGTGTGATTGTTTGACTTGCTTCCTGTGCAAGTTAGGTTTAGTTTAGACTTGCTCCCTGTGCAAGATAGGTTTTGCTTGGCTTGCTTCCTGTGCAAGTTAAGTGTGTGTGTGGCTTGCTTCCTGTGCAAGTCATGATTAGGATAGGCTGGCTCCCTGTGCCAGTTAGCTAGAAACCTTAACTTAGGGTTGATTCGCATGATAACATCTAGGCTCGAGTCGTAGTCTCCCTAGTGTTGTGTCTCCCTCTGTTGTCTGGTTAGGCTAGTCCTTTATCCCTCTGTAGGGGAACTACGTTGCCCTGATCCTCATACCAAATGAGGTACGTTGGCAGGAGATGAGCATATCTCTCCGGGCGCCCTTTTTCTTTTTCAACCTTTTTTCTTCAACCCCTCCGTGTGTGTTGTTGTGTGCTTGGAAGCTGATGTAAGTCCATCGAGTGGCATTCGGGTTCCAGTGTGGGTTTGTTGGTTCGGATGCTGATGTAAGTCCAGTGATTGGCATTCGGGCTCCACGTTTGCCTTTGCCTGTGTTTGTTTGTGTGCGTGTCAGCCGAGCTACGAATGCTCTGATTCTTCTCTCGTCCGAGGAGATACGTATGCATAGGATGCGACATCTTAGCGAGCATGTGTCGTTTCCCCAGTCCGAACTACTTCGACTCTGATGTCTATGCCTGATAGACTAAGTAGGCCCAGGATGCGATATCCTGCCGAGTCAGTCTTGTTTGTTTCCTTGTGTCTCTTTCAGCCAGTGTGTGTGAGTTTGAGCAGTGTTTAGCAACCATTTTCCTTTCTAGTGTGCGTGGATCCCGTCGAGTACGACGGATGCGTAGGGGTGCTAATACCTTCCCTTCGCATAACCGACTCCCGATCCCATTCTCTTTGGTCGCGAGACCATGTCTTTTCCAGGTTTACTCTGAGCGTTTCCTTTCCCTCTTTTGGGATAAATAACGCACGGTGGCGGCTCTGTTGTTCTTGTTTTCCCGCCGGTTTTTCGCGTGATGCGACAGTATGCTTTGCTTTTGATTTAGTCAATAAATCATAAAGTGACGAATACACCGCTACAGAAAAGTGGCGACTCTGCTGGGGAACTGTCCTTGGTGGTTTTGCCTACTTTTCACCCTTGTTGTATGATATTGTTTATTTGTTACATGACATATTTTTATACAATTTGGGATTACTGTATTGATTGTAATGTTTGAATTGCTTGATATACAATTGCTTGTTTTCTTGGTGATCTCTGTGAGATGAGTTCTATACCCGAACTCGAGTGCACTTTAGGATAGGAGAAAGGCATAGTCTCGTCGACTTGTGTGGAGTATTCCTTAGCAAGTTGACTTGCGAGTCCATTCACTTGGTGGAGGTCATGTTGGATTAATAATGTCACACAAGTTATTTGTGGTTAGGCATTATTCTTTTAACATGTGCCTTAGAAGCCAAGGACCTTAGTTTACCAAGCCCATCTTGGCCTATTTTTAGGACGTAGTGCGGAAGTCGTTCAGATGTAAGATCTGATGCGATTGTTACGCGATACTACACTCATGAGAGTCTCTCTTGAGAATATTTTTGGAATGCGAGTATTCGTTCCTCCGATAATATTCGAAAGATGGGATGATGACTATGGGAACCTCTTGTAGAACATGTTCGGCAGGTTTAAACCCTAGTACACTCCCTTTGGGTGGTTCTTAACCGAGACTCCATGCTCGTGACTCTCAACAAACCCGTAATTCATGGTTGAGTCGTTCAGACATCCTTAATATCAATGGAACTTGGGTGTCGATAAGGTGAAAACCATAATCCACCAAAATGGATGATTGATATTAAGGATGATTGAGCCGGTTCATGTATCGTTAATATCAATGGAACTTGGGTGTCGATAAGGTGAAAACCATAATCCACCAAAATGGATGATTGATATTAAGGATGCTATGAGCTTTCCCATGACCTTTGTCTGGTGTGATTTGCTTGATCCTTGAGTGTGATTGTTGCATTCATACATTCATGCATTCATCTGCATTCATGTCATCAGAAAAATCAGAAATTTTCAAGGAACTTAAAGGGTTTATTTGCAAAATTTTCAGACATGGAAAGACCAAAAAGGCATACAAAGAAGTACAACTTTCGACAGCCCGATCTAAAAGAGTTAAGGAATCTGACATCTTATGTATTAGATCCCTTGGGTTTCAAAGCTCGCTATGGGAAGCTTCTGCCTCTGTTGACTACTCAGGTTGATGAAGGGTTGATGAGTACTTTGGCGCAGTTCTATGATCCTTTGTATCATTGCTTCTCTTTTCCGGACTTTCAGTTGTTGCCTACGCTTGAGGAGTATGCTCATCTTGTGGGTATTCCTATTTTGGATCAGGTGCCGTTCAGTGGCTTGGAGAGTATTCCAACTTCTCGAGAGATCGCAGACTTGTTGCACATAGATGAATCCCTGATTGAAGCGCATATGACCACCAAAGGTGGAATTCAGGGTCTTCCTTCTGATTTCCTCATCGCTTAAGCTACCGTTTATGGGAAGGCCATGAGTGAGGATGCCTTTGAGGCCATATTCGTGCTGCTCATCTATGGTTTGGTATTGTTCCCCAACATCGACAAATTTGTGGATGTGAACGCCATTAGGATCTTTTCAGTTCTTAATCCCGTTCCTACTCTGTTGGGTGATACCTATTTCTCTTTGCATCTGAGGAATGCAAAGGGTGGAGGAGCTATTGTGTGTTGTTTGCCTCTGTTGTATAAGTGGTTTATTTCTCACTTACCGCAGACGGTTGCTTTCAAGGAGAACAAGGGATGTCTACGGTGGTCTACGAGACTTAGGTCTCTCACTAATGACGATATCTCTTGGTATGACCGCGTGTATGATACAGTTCAGATCATTGATTATTGTGGTGAATTCCCTAATATGCCTCTTCTTGGTACATGTGGTGGGATCAGATACAACCCTATCTTAGCACGTCGTCAGCTTGGGTTCCCCCTAAAGGATAAACCTCATAACATTCTGTTAGAAGGTGTGTTCTTTCAGGAGGGTAAAGATTCCCAAGGCCTGAAAGCCAGGATGGTCCGCGCTTGGCACAAGATTCACAAGAAGGGTAGAAGTGAGTTGGGTCCGAAGAACTGCACTGCTTTGGAGCCGTATACTTCTTGGGTCAGGCAGAGAGCTTCTGAGTATCTTATGCCTTATGATTATCCGAGACCTACACCTTTGGTCGTGGCTGGGCCTTCAACCCTCCCTAACCAAGGCGTAGAGGAGTTGAAAGACGAAGACCTTTCACGTGCCTGGATCCGTGAAAGAGAAGAGTTGCTTCAACAGCTTAAGGAAAAGGACGCTCTGATCGAGTTCCTCGAGCATCAGGTGATAGATGATCCGAATGATACCTGGACTTCTCTGCTTCCTCAGCCTTCCAAGTTCTGGAAGAGGAAGTATGATCGACTTGCTAAGGAGAAAGCGGATATGGAAGCAGCGTATGAGAGAGAGATCAAGAGGCTTTGTGCATCTCGTCTTCCAGCATCTCGAGCTTCTAGGGATCCATAGGATGTTTATTTTCCTTTTCCCTTGTAATAACCAACAATGTTGTACTTCTTTGTCTCAAATATATTTGATGAGATATTTTCCATATGCGATTAAATGCTTTAAATTTCAAAATTTGCAAATGATACCCTAAAAGTTCCTTGAAATAAAAACAAAGCATATGCACGAGCATTGCATGCATCATTTGCATAAGCAGGTGTTGTTCTGGTCTCCTTGTCTGTGGCCTAACTCTGTGATCTTCATTTATTTTGAAGACAAGCTGACTCATCGGTACTACACCCGAGCTAATTCTGCAAGAGTGATGGATCAACTCGAACAAAAGAACCGTGAGCTGAAAGAAGAGGTCGCTAGACTGAGTGCTCTGATGGAGCAATTCTTGGATGCTCAGAATCAACCGTCTCCGACTCCTGCAACTCCTCCCCAGAGGACTGTTATTTCTGAGGTTGCTTCGTCGACAGTGTCAGCTGCTAGTGCCCATTTTGTGCCGAATGCCATGCCGCCCGGGTTTCCTTGGGGTATGCCTCCAGGTTTTATGCCTGATATTCCAGTTCCTACCTTTGTTTCTATGCCGGCATCTAGCCCCGTCCTTGCGATGCCTCCTCCTGTCGTGCATACCATTCCTAGGGTAGACGACACCATCTATCATTCTGTGCCGTCTGAGGGCCCAGATGTTAATGAAAAGATGGATGCGATGAATGACCAATTTCTTGAACTCCGCAAGGAATTGAAGACCCTTAGAGGGAAAGATTTGTTCGACAAGTCTGCTGCTGAGTTATGTTTGGTTCCCGGTGTTAAGATACCTGTCAAATTCAAAGTCCCAGACTTTGAGAAGTATAAGGGGAACACCTGCCCGCTCAGTCACCTGGTTATGTATCCCAGGAAAATGTCTACTCAAACGGATAATGATCAGCTGCTGATTCATTACTTCCAAGATAGTTTGTCCGGTGCAGCTCTTCGGTGGTATATGAGCCTTGATAGTGCTAACATCCGTTCCTTCAACGATCTTGGCGAAGCTTTCGTCAAGCAATACAAATATAATGTTGATATGGCTCCTGACCGTGATCAACTCAGAGCCATGTCTCAGAAGGACAAAGAGACATTCAAAGAGTACGCCCAGAGGTGGCGAGAGCTGGCAGCTCAGATTACTCCTCCGCTGCAAGAGAAGGAGATGACTAAGATCATTCTTAAAACTCTTAGTTCATTTTATTATGAGCGGATGATTGCAAGTGCTCCCTCTGATTTCACTGAAATGGTGAACATGGGGATGCGATTGGAGGAAGGAGTCCGGGAAGGACATTTGTCTAAAGATGAAGGCTCTTCTAAATGATATGGGGCGTTCAAGAAGAAAGATGGGGAGGCACATGCTGTGCAATCCCATGTTAAAACCAGAAGACCCTCTGATAAGAGGAAGCCCGTGCGTCATCAGCACCAGGTGGCTAGTATAACACCTGTCTTCAGGGATAATTATCAACATCAGCAACACAATCAACAACAATGTCCTCAACCGTATCATCAACAACAGCATCGCCCGCAGCAGTAGGCTTACCAGCCTCGCAGTAGTAATCCAGCTGGTCAGAATTATGAAAGGAAGAAGATCACTTTCGATCCGATTCCTGTATCGTATGCAGAGCTGTATCCCTCTTTAATAGAGCGGAAATTGATTACTCCAAGGGATCCTCCGGCTATACCTGCTAACCCTCAGTGGTGGTATAAGCCTGATTTACACTGTGTCTATCATTCTGGCGCTCCGGGCCACGATGTAGAGAACTGCTTTCAGTTGAAGACTAAGGTTCAAGACCTTATGAGATCAGGTATATTGAACTTCGAGGACTCAGGCCCCAATGTTAAGAAGAACCCATTGCCCGAGCATGGGAAGTTAGTTAACATGGTCCAGGGTTGCCCTGGCAAATACAAGGTGAAATATGTAAGCCATATTCGACAGTCATTGGTCGAGTTGCATCGGTTGCTGTGTGATTACAGTCATTTGGAGCACGACCATGACATATGTCGTATCTGCTCCGTCAATAGATTGGGTTGTTGCTAAGTGCGAAAGGATCTTCAAGAGTTGCTAGATGATGGGACTATTGAGATTCTGCAGAACAGAAACGTTGATGAAGATGAACCTGAGGTGAATGTGATTTCTCCTGTGTTCAAGATCCCAGAGCCTGTTGTCATCCGATATGATGGTAGAAAACAGAAGTCTTCTCCTTCTCTGGTCATCAAGCCCGCAGGCCCTGTGCCTTATTCTTCTGAGAAAGCGATTCCCTTTTGTTACAGTGCTGTTGCTGTTGAAGATGGGAGAGAAGTGTTGTTGCCTTCAACCTCTGTGGTAAATATTGCTGATGTGAGCGGATTGACCCGTAGCGGTCGTGTGTTTTCTGCACCTCCAAAGCCTCACGTTGTTTCTGATTCCGCTGAGCGTCCGGTTGGGACTGCAGTGAATGTTCCGAATCCGGCACCTGTTGCCAAACCCTCATCTGTACAAAAGACTCCTACTTCTTCTGTTGGCCCTAGTGGCATTATGAATGAAGACTGTGATGAGATGCTGAAGCTCATCAAGAAGAGTGAGCACAACGTTGTAGATCAGCTTCTACAAACACCGTCCAAGATCTCCGTGCTATCTTTGCTTCTGAATTCAGAACCTCATAGGGAGGCTCTGCAAAAAGTTTTGGACTTGGCTTATGTTGATCATGATGTCACGATAGAACAGTTTGATAGTATTATTGCAAACATCACTGCTTGTAACACTTTGAGTTTCTGTGACGCTGATCTCCCTGAGGAGGGAAGAGACCACAACATGACTTTACATATATCTATGAACTGCAAGAACGACGCCATGTCCAACGTGCTGGTGGACACTGGGTCATCTCTAAATGTATTGCCGAAGACCACTCTTTCAAGATTGTCATATCAAGGTCCTCCCATGAGGCAGAGTGGTGTTGTTGTGAAAGCTTTCGATGGGTCGCGCAAGACCGTGATTGGGGAAGTTGATCTCCCAATCAAGATTGGACCAAGTGATTTCCAGATCACCTTTCAGGTTATGGATATCCACCCATCTTATAGCTGTCTCCTTGGTAGACCATGGATTCACGAGGCTGGCGCCGTGACATCCACCCTACACCAAAAGCTGAAATTCGTCAAGAATAAGAAACTGGTCGTGGTAGGGGGAGAAAAGGCTCTCCTGGTTAGCCACTTGTCTTCTTTCTCATATATTGATGCTGAGGATGAAGTTGGAACGCCTTTCCAAGCTTTGTCTATTGCTGAACCGATTGAGAAGAAGTCTCCTTCATTTGCTTCCTATCGAGATGCGAAACTGGCCATTGAATATGGTGCAATTGCTGGTTTAGGGAAGATGATTGAGCTTGAAGACAACAAGTCTCGGGCTGGCATTGGCTATTCTTCTGGGGCATTCAACGAGCAAGGGCTGTTCAAGAGTGGAGGTTTCATCCATGCCGATCAGACTGAAGAAACTGCTGCTATACTGGAAGAGGATGCAGAGGATTTGAGCAACTTTGTTATTCCTGGTGGTGTCTTCCACAATTGGGTCGCTGTGGATGTTCCTACGGTCATTCATAAGTCAGCGTAATTTGTTCACTTTGTTCAAAAACCCTTCTCCCATGCCAAAAGGAGAAGTGAGGACATTGTTGGCATCATATATACAATGATATTTCATTCAATAATGCATTGTTAAACATTTGTTTTTCAATTTGTTTTCACTTTTTGCTTTTGCATGAAATCAGTGATCACAAAAAACCCTAAAAAACAAGAATAAAAGCAATCTTTTCATCTGCATAATGATTTTCTTGTTTAAATTCTAAAGCTTTTTATTATCCAAAATCATTATGCAGGTTGATTCTAAAACCCATTGAACATAATGATCCAACGCCATCTCCCAATTTTGAATTCCCTGTATTCGAGGCAGAGGAAGATGATGTTGAAGGGATTCCTGATGAGATTTCCCGTCTTCTTGAGCACGAGAGGAAGATCATTCAGCCGCATCTTGAGAATCTGGAAACAGTCAACTTGGGGTCTAAAGATTGTGTTCGTATGGTGAAGATTGGGGCACTCCTTGAAGAGTCTGTCAAGAAGGGGTTGATCAGTTTGCTACGAGAATATTCCGATATCTTTGCCTGGTCATATGAAGACATTTCGGGTCTAGATACAGATATTGTGCAACATTTCCTGCCTTTGAAGCCTGAGTGTGTGCCAGTGAAGAAGAAGCTCAGAAGAACTCATCCAGATATGGCAGTGAAGATCAAAGAGGAAGTTCAGAAGCAAATTGATGCGGGGTTTCTGGTGACTTCTACGTATCCTCTATGGGTGGCCAATATTGTGCCTGTTCCTAAGAAGGACGGAAAAGTCCGTATGTGTGTTGATTACAGAGATTTGAATAAAGCTAGTCGGAAAGATGATTTTCCTCTACCACATATTGACATGTTGGTAGACAATACAGCTAAATTCAAAGTCTTCTCGTTTATGGACGGATTTTCCGGTTATAATAAAATCAAGATGGCACCCGAGGATTTGGAGAAGACAACATTCATCACACCTTGAGGAACATTATGTTATCGGGTGATGCCCTTCGGTTTGAAGAACGCCGGAGCCACGTATCAACGCACTATGACTACCTTGTTTCATGATATGATGCACAAGGAGATAGAGGTCTATGTCGATGACATGATTGCTAAGTCTAGAACGGAAGTTGAACATGTTGAACATTTGTTAAAGCTCTTTCAGCGTTTGAGGAAATACAAGCTTCGTCTGAATCCGAACAAATGTACATTTGGAGTCCGTTCTGGCAAGTTGTTGGGTTTTGTTGTCAGCGAGAAAGGTATTGAAGTTGATCCTGCAAAGGTCAAAGCAATACAAGAGATGCCTGCGCCCAAAACTGAGAAGCAAGTCCGAGGTTTTCTTGGCCGCTTGAACTATATATCCAGATTTATATCCCACATGACTGCCACATGTGCGCCGATATTCAAGCTCCTCCGGAAAGATCAGTCTCTTGATTGGACCGAGGATTGCCAGAAAGCTTTCGACAGTATCAAAGAGTATCTGTCTGAACCTCCGATCTTGTCTCTGCCTGTAGAAGGAAGACCTCTAATCATGTATCTGACTGTTCTTGAAGACTCGATGGGTTGTGTACTCGATCAGCAAGATGAATCAGGGAAGAAAGAATCTGCTATCTACTAACTCAGTAAGAAGTTTACTGATTGTGAGTCTCGATACTCTATGCTTGAGAAGACGTGTTGTGCTTTGGCTTGGGCTGCTAAGCGTTTACGCCAGTACATGATAAATCATACAACTTGGTTGATATCCCGAATGGATCCAATCAAGTACATCTTCGAGAAGCCTGCTTTAACTGGGAGGATTGCCCGTTGGCAGATGTTGTTGTCTGAGTATGATATCGAGTATCGAGCTCAGAAAGCTATCAAAGGTAGTATCTTGGCTGACCATTTGGCACATCAGCCGATTGAAGATCATCAGTCTGTTCAGTACGACTTCCTAGACGAGGAGATTCTGTATTTTAAAATGAAAGATTGTGACGAGCCTACACTTGATGAAGGTCCGGAACCTGGTTCCAGATGGACGATGGTGTTTGATGGCGCTGTAAATCAGTACGGAAATGGAATTGGGGAAGTAATCATTACTCCTCATGGCACACATATTCCTTTTACAGCAAGGCTAACTTTCAAATGCACGGATAATATGGCTGAGTACGAAGCCTGCATTATGGGATTGGAAGAATGTATTGATCTAAGGATCAAGCATCTTGATGTGTATGGTGATTCATCCCTGGTTGTCAATCAGATAAAGGGTGAATGGGAGACGAATCAGCCAGGTCTCATCCCGTATAGAGATTATGCGAGGAGGATTTCAACGTTCTTTACAGAAGTTGATTTTCATCATATTCCTCGAGAAGATAATCGGATGGAAGATGCGCTTGCTACGCTTGCTTCGATGATTGTGGTCAAGTATTGGAATGAAGTTCCCAATATCACCGTGATGCGCTTGGACAGACCAGCTCACGTATTTGCAGTTGAAGAAGTCAAAGATGATAAGCCTTGGTATTTTGATATCAAAAATTTCCTTCAGAACCAGGTCTACCCGCCTGGGGCATTTGTGAAAGCTAGGAAAACTCTGAGAAGGTGGTCAGGCAGTTTCTACCTCAGTGGTGACGTGCTTTACAAGAGAAATTTTGACATGGTTCTGCTCAGATGTGTGGATAGACACGAAGCAAACCTGTTGATGACTGAGGTCCATGAGGGTTCATTTGGTACTCATTCCAATGGACATGCCATGGCTAGGAAGATGCTGAGAGCAGGCTACTATTGGCTGAAAATGGAGTCTGACTGCTGCAAATATGTGAAGAGATGCCACAAGTGTCAAATTTATGCGGATAAGATTCATATTCCTCCGACACTTCTGAATGTGATTTCATCACCATGGCCTTTCTCTATGTGGGGGATCGACATGATTGGCATGATTGAACCGAAAACGTCCAATGGACACAGGTTTATTCTCGTAGCAATTGATTACTTCACCAAATGGGTTGAAGCCGCATCATATGCGAATGTGACCAGGCAGGTGGTCGTGAAGTTTATCAAGAATCAGCTTATTTGACGTTATGGTGTGCCAGATAAGATCATTACTGATAATGGATCTAATCTGAATAATAAGATGATGGAAGAGTTGTGCGGTGAGTTCAATATTGCACACCATAACTCCTCTCCCTACAGGCCCAAGATGAATGGGGATGTTGAAGCGGCTAACAAGAATATCAAGAAGATAATCCAGAAGATGGTTGTTACGTACAAAGATTGGCATGAGATGCTGCCATTTGCTTTGCTTGGATATCGTACATCTGTCCATACTTCAACAGGGGCAACCCCTTTCTCTCTTGTTTACGGCATGGAGGTTGTTCTCCCAGTAGAGGTGGAGATTCCATCAATGCGAGTCTTGATGGAAGCCAAGTTGACTGATGCTGAATGGATTCAGAGTCGTTACGACCAGTTGATTTTAATTGAAGAGAAGCGATTGACTGCTATCTGCCATGGTCAGTTGTATCAGCAGAGAATGAAGAAAGCATTCGATAAGAAAGTCAAACCTCGTGTGTTTCGAGAAGGTTACCTCGTGCTCAAGAAAGTTTTGTCTTTCGCGCCCGATTCCAGGGGCAAGTGGACTCCAAACTACGAGGGTCCATATGTTGTCAAGAGAGCCTTTTAATGCGGAGCTTTGATGCTCACAACTATGGATGGGGAGGATTTCACTCGTCCTGTGAATTCAGATGCAGTCAAGAAATACTTTGCCTAAAAAAAAAAGTAAGGAAAAAAACAGAATAGCTCGCTAAGTTGAAAACCCGAAAGGGCGACTTAGGCAAAAAGGAGCGTCTCGGTGGAAAACCCGAAAGGGCGATCCAGGCAAAAATTAGAGACAGAAAAAAATGAATTTGCATCCCACTAGATTGAGTACCTCACCCTGGGGCAATCTAGGCAAAAATCAGGGATTTGGCAAGTAACTGCATCCTGACAAGACTTTCTGTTCCACAACTGTCTTTTCGTCAGAGATTCTCGATTCATCGCCGACTAAAGCTTCGAATACATCGAAATTCAAATTGGTAGAGAAAGGATCATTATGTTCAATGTAGCCCTCTTCCAATATATATCACTGATTTCAAACTTGTACAGATCTATGGGGTCTTGCCATTCGCAGACTACCATTCCATCAAATCAACTTGAGCTTTTATCCAATTATTTGCACTCTTATTTGTTTCAATTCAACAAATGTTTTGCATGTTTTAATTGATAAAATGTCATTGTTTTAAACAAAAAAAATTCATAAAAATTGTTTTTAAACAAAGTGAACATTCACAATGATGAAAGGATACTTAAGAATTTCTCAGTGCTCTCCCAAGGGTGGCATGATTTCCAACAGGGTAAGACATTTGTTCATATTTCTGGCATGTTTGTATCCTCTTTCTCCAGATCGTTGTTGGGGTTTGTTCCCCAAGTAGAGCTTCTGTTGAGTGTGTCTGTGTTCCCAGAACAGAGTGCTTGTTGGAAATTTCAGTTTTCCTCTCTTGCAGCATTCTCCCCAGCACGGTTGATTTCCTTTTGGAAGATTCAGTAGTTGGTGGGTTGACACCCCGTTACTTTGTGTTTTTCCCCGGTGAAGTCGCCAGAGGGATTATTGATATGATATTTCATCTATGATACTTCCCCATCAGAGTGCTTGTTGAGGTTTTCACTTCCCCTCCCTTCAGCAGAGCAGTGGTTCTTTCCTCCTCAGCAGTTGTGGTATTTTGTGAAGGTTCAGTACTTGGTGGTCGATCCCCAGTTCTCCTTCTCAGGTAAATCTCGAGTAGATTGGTTGCATGGTGGATTGTATTTGTGTTGATTTCTCCCCTGCAAAGAGTGGGTGATTTTCTGATGTTTTGATCCCCAGTAGAGTGGCTTGTATGGCAGAATCTACTTGTGTGATCTTTTCTCCCTCAGTGGGTTGTTCCCCAATGGAGTCGCTGACAGTATCCCCAGTAGAGTTGCTTGTGTGGCTATATTCTACTTGTGTGTTCTGTTCTCTTCAGCAGTTCTTGCCTGTGCAGCGAATACCTTTTTCTCAGATGAGAATAATAATCTCTTGCAGAAGTCTCATGATTTCTCCGCATCTCCAACATATTTGCTTTCGCAGCAGTTTCTGCCTGCTTTGAACTTCTGTTCCCCAGTTGGGTGCATTGTTGATCCATTGCTCAGAGATTTGGTGTTTCCTTTGATATCTCTGATCTCTGATTTTCCCCGCAGATCTTTGCTTTTTAGCATTCGGATCTCCAGCAGATTGGCTTTCCAGTTGGATTTTCTTGTATTTTCCTCTGGTAGTGTAGTACCAGGCATTTGTTCCCTAGGCCTGTTTGTGTTAGAAATGTCAGTTTTGTCAGCATTCATCAAACATAAATCACGCATATTCATGCATAATCATAAACATACAAGATATTCATGTTGCATTTTTTGCCATATATCTTTTGTTTGTTGTCTCCTGCTAATGGTGATACAGATCTCTCCAGTAGATCTTCCCAAGCACATGTTGGGTGTCTAATCTCTCAATATAGAGTCAGCCCTTTAAACAGAAAGTGTCTATCCTTTCCTGCCATTTCCCCACTGAGATACATCCTGGTGGATGACGGTTGTTTCCGTTCCCTCCCAACACACATAATGGGACGGGTTTTCCCTTTTGAGTTCTATCCTCATTAGGACGAGTCTTGATTCAAGTTTGCCTTTTTGGTTTGATCCTAAATCGGCCTTTTTCAACTGTCTCTCGTGCATCCCTATGGTATAAATGAATAGTTGCTTACTAACCGACGCTCATTCATCTTATCCTCAGTGGAATTTTTGGCTTTCTGCCTACAAACCGGCAGTCGTAAGTCCTATCTGTGTGGTTTATTACCTACTAACCGGTAGTTATAAACCCTAGCAGAGTTAACTTTGTTGTTCATCTCAACCGATGACGGTTACTCTTCTGTGGTTTTCTACCTAGTATTTGGTAGATGTAATCCCCCTTTGCGGTTATCTTCATCCAGTATTCGATGTTGATTTTCCCTCTCTCTTCTAGGTAATTGCCGTATTGCTAGCAATTTTATCCCCAGCGGGTCCTTTCACCGTTTGCCAGTGATTGTGTTCCTTGGATCATTGATTTTCATCAATGTATTCCCAGCGAGTCTTCTTTCATTTACCTTTTTGTTGGTAATGTCTGTTGCTCCCTTTGATCGATCATCATTATATACCTAGTTTGGTATCCCGATGCCTTTCTTTTCGGTTGATTTATCCTTTAACAACCTACAACCCGATTATGGATAATCTTCCATGCGAGTGTATTATCTACGTTTTGACGGCTATAGATAATATATCTCATGCACTCTTCAGTCGAAGCCTTTCGTGTTTCCCTAGTCGAGTAAGATTCGTTGTCCCTTTGTGGAACCGAATATTCACCCATTCCTCCTGGATAATTGCCGTGTTCGCGCAATTTATCCCCAGTGAGTCATCTTTCGTCTACCCTGTTGTTGTTGGTAAAGATTGTTTCTCTTTTCGGTTGATTTATCCTTTAACAACCTACAACCCGGTTATGGATAATCTTCCATGCGAGTGTATTATCTACGTTTTGACGGCTATAGATAATATATCTCATGCACTCTTGGGTCAATCTTTTGATTGTTTTCTCCAGCAGAGTAAGATTCGTATTCTTTACAGAATCGAATGCCCATCCTATAAACAAGTTTGCTTTTCTAGCTTTCTTCAGGATGATAAGTGTTTTGGAACACAAACCAATTCACGATTTCGGATGATTTATCCTTTAACAACCTACAACCCGGTTATGGATAATCTTCCATGCGAGGTTATTATCTACGTTTTGACGGCTATAGATAATACATCTCATGCACTCTTTGGTTGAATCCTTTGTTTGTTTCCCCAACTGAGTAAGATTCGCATTCGTTACAGAATCGAATATCCATCCTATAAACAAGTCTGCTTTTCTAGCTTTCTTCAGGATGATGAGTGTTTTGGAACACACACCAATTCACGCCTTGGTCGGTCACCTGTTATATACCTACAACCCGGTATCCTTGGTGTTCCTTCCTGTCTGCTCCCTATTGTGACCTTGGTCCCCTGTGGAGTCAGATTTTCCTGAGTTATTGTACCTTTTTCAGGTCTTTCTCAGATGGTTTGTTGATTGATATCTCTCACCCTTATACAGGTCTTAGATATTCATTCTTCCCAAGCATGTTACTCACTAACCGGTAACATCTCATCCTTTGGCTTCCCCTGGAAAGTCTTTGTTAGATTTCCCCAGCGGAGTTGTGGATAGTTTGAGTCAGCTTGAGTCCTTTGGAACTCTTTCTTCCCCAGTTTCAGTCTTTTACTCCCCAGTAAGGTCTCCAGTCCAGTCGTGTCCTGCTCACGCAACGTCAGTTTCCCCTAATTCGGAGTCGTGTCCTGCTCACGCATTTTTTATCCCCATGAGAATCCTGTTAAAGTCTCTGTTCCTGGTGAGTGTAGTACTCCGATGGATCGTCTTTTCTTGTTTGTGGACTCATATTCCCCACAGAGATAATTTGTTTTGCATTCATACATTTGCATCATGAGGTCTCTCAGGGACCAAAATTTGTCTCATTATTGTTATTTAAGCCTATTCTACCGCGTCGAGATGAAGACTTTAACCTTCACTTCTCCGGATAGAATGACCTTAAATAGGGGCATCTGTAAGACCCCAATTTTGTCCCTGAGATCCCTCATGGCATCATATCATATCATTGCATTGCCTCAAGGATCATTGGACACCTTGCTTCCTTCCCTGTGGGTGGGATTATCTTTTTGAGAGTGGTTCTTTGATCACCAAGCATTCCTTGCATTTATATGTCTTTTCTTTTCTTTTAATCTCTAACCAAAAGTACAAAAATATGTCATCTAACCTTTGTCTTGCAGATGAAGCACTAACAGGTCAAGGCAATTAAAGGCATTCATTGAGCAATAGATGGTGGTCATTCTTGAGATTTGGACCCCACAATCATTCACAAGAGTTCATATGAGTTGTGATGTCATTTTGAAACAAAATCCCAAGTGGTAGAGGCTTGATTTCATCAAGAACACTTCCAAGTCATCTGAAGACCTAGAAAGTCAACTACAAAGTCAACTGTGGATTTGGAGGTGGGAAGTGATTAGAAATACTTCATTCATGTTCAAACAAGTCTAATTTGACATTTCAAACACTCACATTGAAGAATTTGAGGTCCAGTAAAAAATTTCCCAAAATAGAAAGTGACCCATAATTTGAACTTTCCAAAAATGGAAGGGTTTTGGACCAACTTCAACTCAATATTACGTCATCAAAAAAGCTTCAAATGAAATTTTGTTGAACATGAAAGTTGTAGATCTTTCTTTCCCATTTCCAAAATGTCCATAATCATGAGCATATGATGTGTGGTTGAAGAGATATGATTAAATCATGGCAAAGTGTGCTTGGGACTTCAAATGGCCATATCTTTTGATTCAAAGCTCCAAAATGAGTGGTTCTTTTTGCAATATTCTCTTCTTGACCTCTAATTTCCAAATCATGCATCACATTACATGAATTGTCATCACATAATCACTTGTTAATCCATGCCTTTTTTGGAGGGAAATTGCAAAATTCAAAAATGGTGCATTGTTTGGACTTTTTACCATTGCCATTGGATTTAAAAAATGATTTTAAGTGAAAATAATGAAGCAATTGGTACTGTTCACGTGTAAATGGTACATGCACCATGCAAATTTGGATTTTTGCAAAACACCTTATTATCATTAACCAAGTTAATTATGGATTAGCAAGATGATTAAGAAGGCATATATATACTCTAATCCTAACAGAATTGAAGGAGGTTAATCATTTTTCACATTTCTAGATCCAAAATTCTCTCTCACTTCAAATTTTTCTCTCATTCATAATTCAATTTTTTCCAAAGAACCTTGCAATTTTACTTCATATACTTGTTACCTAGCTGTGATTCTGTGCAGATCAAGTATTGAATTGGTGAATTCGTGCAAGAACCAAGTGGTGGAAGTTCATGAAGTTGAAAACATTGCGACGACCGCACGACAACATTGTTGCGTCGACCGCACGACAACATTGCGTCGACCGTAGCTGGTTTAGCGTCGACCATGCCTGGCTAGGGTTTTCTGTGAAACGGTGTCGTTTCAGGCTTGGCGCGCACGCTCATTCAAATGTGTGCATGGTTCGAATCCCAGCGAGCGAAGTTTTCATTTGTTCAGCATTTTTTTTGTCCTTCCTTCCATTTTCCATATGCCATGCTTCATTTGATTTTTAATTTTTTCTCTAACTTCATAAAATCATATAAAATTGAAAAATGCATCAATTCATCTCCAATTTTTTGATACTTGCTCCTCTGTTTGTCTATTATTTTATGATCTTAATTTCCAAATTTGTGCACGGCTGGATTTTATTTGGTGCTAGGTTATTTGATCATATGTCCACTTGTGACCTTGCCTTGCTTATCTCATTGTGAAATGCTTGTTTTTAATCCAATGAATGTAAAATTTTGCATTCTGATTCTAGACACATTGCTGGGCATTTTGGTTTTGGTTTGACATTTTTCCCATGCTCCATTTCTGTTTTATGCATATGCTAACTTGGTGTGACAATTTGTGTCACACCTTTGAATGTCCAACTTGTACCATTCAATTTCCATGCCAAACGATCTCTGATTCTTCTGATTTTTTGTATGTTGATCATGTTAGATGTCTTGAATGTTCATGATTTTTTCCAGATTTATTTGAATCATTTTTGTTTTGATTTGAATTTTTCATTCATGTTGATCACATATGAGCTTTGAAATTGCCTTGAACTTCTTTTGATTATGAAATGCTTTTGGTGATTGATTTTGATGTGAGCCTTTTTAGGATATGTCAACATGTGTTTGAAGTTACTTTGTGTTGAATTTCAGCCCCTGTTTTGGATTTGTTCTCTATCTTTGACCCTAGGCTTTGACCTAGTGGTTTGTTACTTACTTGTGAGCTTTGATTTCAGGTTTAAGCATCCAAATGCCATGGTTGATGATGCTTCATCATGTGAATATTGATGTTTGCTTTTGATTGATAACACTTGTGTGTTTTTGTAGGTTGATGCTAACTCACTTGAGTTTGCCTTGTGGCTTACACATTTTGTACATTGGGATTGTCTGTTGCTTATTGACTGTTGTCTGTTTGTCTAAGTATTGTACTGATTTGTTTAGTGTTTCCACAGGTACCTAAGTTGCTTTAAGTTCATTTGAACTTTGCTTTTGCTTGGTTGCTTAACCACTTAGGTATGATCCCTAATCTTCATGTAGTCTGGAAGACCTACTGTTATTAGTAGGCACCTGTCTGAAGCCCTCCTTAAGAGGCAATGCTTGTGATTGTTTAATTTTGTGCCAAGCAGGTAAAGTCCTCTTATGAGGCAATTGGCAGATAAAAGAGATGTGTAATCCATCTCCTGCTACTCAGTTCGTCATTCACCTTGCTCACACCATGTGTTGATGCATTGTGAATAAGAACCCAAGATCTTATAGAGTCAATCATTTGTGGAGAAGAGTTCCTACTTTCTGAACTCCCACACTTTCCATTGATCAAAGCTCTCCCTGACCAGGGATAAGAGCTATGAGGCACACCCCTCATCTCCATTTCATCTGCTTCACCCTAACTCTCAATGTTAGGGTTAAGAGCTCAAAACACCCCATTCCAGTTGGCTGTAAAGCCTAACCTTGCTTGTGCCTAATTGATTGTGTATGGTGTGTGCTAATTGACTTGTTTGTTTGCTTACTTGATTCATCTGTGCATATTTGCTTGAGTGTGCCTTTGTGCATTTATCATCATTACTTGTATATCATTTCATAAACATTGTTCATCACTTTGTAACATTTTGTTTTGTCCATGGAGGAGGCAAGCATAAGTCCATTGATTGGCAGTTGTTTCCTGTGATATGGTAGGAGACTAGTATAAGTCCATTGATTGGCGTCTGGTATCCATGTTTCATTTTGTTTTAGGAGACTAGTATAAGTCCATTGATTGGCATCTGGTATCCTTGTTTCATTGTTTTGTGAGACTAGTATAAGTCCATTGATTGGCATTTGGTATCCATGTTTCATTTTGTTTTGGGAGATTGGTGTAAGTCCATTGATTGGCGTCCGATATCCATTTTTGTTTTAGGAGACTAGTATAAGTCCATTGATTGGCATCCGATATCCATTTTTTGTTTTGTGAGATTGGAATAAGTCCATTGATTGGCATCCGGTATCCATTTTGTTTTGTTCATCTGTTATTTGCTTGATGCCTTTTCCAAAGGAATCACTTGAATCATCTACATATGATCTCAAGAAGTGAACATCTAAGAAGTTTTACATCCCTTAACCCTCCCACCTTTTGTTTCTTTAAATCTCCATTTACATGACAACCCAAAACTTGAAAACTATTGTGCAAACATCTTCATCTATTTTTCAAATTAGAAACCTAGGCCCTAAGCCTCTGATTTTCAAACTACATCTTCACAATACTTCTTCTGAATTGAATTTTAATCATACTTTGACCATCTTTTTGTGAATAAATTCTAATTGATTAATTCCACTCATTCAATTGTTTTGTGGCTCAAGTCCACTTTCTTGATAAGTTTTCGTACATTAGCCATAGGTTTGATTTATCTTAGTTGGTTGATGTTAATCTCGCCTTTTGTCCTTGTTGTTTGTATAAGGTTGAGTTTTCTCCCGTGGATAACGAAAGACCTTAGGGCTTTTGTTTTAAAATCAATCCACTCACTTACTTTTGGAAATATTTTAGCCGAACTACGGTGTTTTGATCCTTACCTTCCATGGAAAGGTACGTAGGCAACGGGTTCATCCGTTCAAACACAAAAATAATAACTTGTATATTCTTTTCTCATCCCTTCAATCCATGTTTGCACAATAAATATTTCATAAACAAATAACATTTCATACAACAAGTTGTGAAAAGAGGTTCCCTAGGAGTACCTAGGACGTTTTGGGTGCCTAACACCTTCCCATTGCGTAATTAACCCCTTACCCAGATCTCTGACCTTTTCATTAGTTTTCTATGTGTAAAACTTCTTAGGCTTTTGTTCGCTTTTTAGCCATTCCTTTGGATAAATAAAAGTGCGGTGGCGACTCGATTCTTTGTATGCTTTGCTTTTGATTTAGTCAATAAATCATAAAGTGACGAATACACCGCTACAGTTTTTTCGCATCTCCTTTTTCAGGTTGCGACAATAGGCAGAAAGTGTCTATCTTTCCTTCTATACTCCCCACTGAGTTATGTCCTCGTGGATGATTATTGTTTCAGTTTCCTCCCTAAATATGTATTGGGACGAAATTACTCCCTTGAGTTATATCCTCATTGGCTTGAGTCTTGTTTCATTGTGTCTCTCTGGTTTGTCCCCGGATTGACTCCCGTCTTGTTATTTCCTCTGCCATTCACTCTGGTTCAGGTGATCAATTATTCAGTAAACAATAATTGTTCATTCTCTCCCCAGCGGATGTTGTGGCCTTCTACCAAGTAACCGGTAGTTGTAAGTCCTATTTATGAGGTTTTCTACCCAGTAACTGGTAGATGTAATCCCTTATTTGTTGGTTATCTTTATCCAATATTCAGTATTGATATTTGTTGATTCCTTAGGATTGGCAGTAGTTTTAGAAAACAAATAATGTAATCATCTATGTTGTTTTAATATGTTGGGTTGAAGAAATTCAACATCTGGACCAACATGTCATGTACGATGTCACGACATCAGGTCTGTGACATCGCACATGTGTAGGAAACTGAATTAATTAATTCAGTATATGTCATGGGATCAGCAAGGATATCTGGTGAATATCCTAACTCCCATGTGGAGGTCTTGAAGACTAAATCAGAATATATATAGGCTCTAAACATGGAGATATATATGGAGAGAGTTTAGGAACTTGAAGACCTTGTTTGTAGCAGAATTTTTCTGCTGAAGTTGCAACAGCAAAGAACAAGTCTGCTGCAATTTTCTGAAGGCCCAAATCCAGTTGGGTGATAAGGTTATAAATAGCTGATTGTAATCTAGTTTTTGTAAGGCTCCTAGAATGAAAATTTAGGGGTGTGTGTGAGGTAAACCTCCCAATCTGTGGGAAGGTTACCATATGTTTCTCAGTGGTAAAAGCTGAGAATTTTGTAACTCGAAGCCTGTAGGCAAGAGTGATTTTGTTGTTGAATGAAGCTGTGAAGCAAGTTCAAGGGGTGGTAACATTACATTGTATTTGTAGTGATAGGAATGGAAACTGGAGGTTTCTATCTAGGAGTTCCTAGGTATAGATTGCATTGGGTAGGGATTAAGTGATGAGTTGTAAACGGGTGAGTTTAACTCTGAATTGATACTACTAATAGTGGATCTTCTTCCTGGCTTGGTAGCCCCCAGATGTAGGTCATGTTGGACTGAACTGGGTTAACAATTTCCTGTGTTCGTTTTCCTTCTGTATGATATAATCATGTCTGCCATAACTAAGCATGTATTCCAGTCTGTTCATCAAGATAATAGCAGACCTGATACATAGCCTTCTGTTGGAATGTCAATCAGAATGTTTTGACATTCATCAACAACAGCACATACTGTTTAATAAGCTGATGATTTCAGTTCAGTATGTAGTGAAGTCTGGAGTTCAAAAGCACAACAGACCTGGCCAAAAGATCATTGTGAAACTGTCAAACTGGATGTCTTGACAGTTCTTCCAGTAAGCTGATACTGATGCAGAGACTGGTTGGTCTTTTACAGTACAACAAATTTAGCACAGTCTGTTTTCAGGAACCAAGCAGACTTAGCATATGGTCCTGGACTTGGGTGTCAAACGGAATGTCGTGACATTCACTCCTGACTGCATATGCTAAATTGTTGGATGGTTAGTTTTCTGTTTCAGGATTTTTCTCAGGCTATTCTTCAGGAATCCACCAGCTGATCTAAAATCCAGGAAACTAACAACTAAGCTACAATTAATGAACCTGGAAAATAATCTATTTGTTAGCTTCTTAATAAGTGGAGATTAGTTTAACTTGTTACAACCTTTAATTTAGGAAATACAAGTACATGACCAACAAACTGGAACAATGTAACAGATAATGTCCAAAACAGGATTGAGACATCTTGCTGATATCTGTGTAGGAAAACAACAGAAGTGAATGATAAGGTGCACATAACTAGGTGTTCCTCCATTCTAGGATGACATAGAAGGAGAGGTCGTGACACTGTGAAAAGGTGCACATTAGTACAGAGTGTAATAACTGTCTTGCTGTAATAGGTACAATGTTAGATCAGATGTCATGACTTGACGTAGAACATCTGAATACTGACTACACCAGAATTTCAATTGGTATCAGAGCAGGCATCCTGTTCTGTTTCTGGATGAGATCCATGGGTGATACTTTCTGGTATCTTGCAAGGAGTTATGTTAGTACTGAAGCTGGAACCTGTGTAAGGTTCTGTAATTCCCTGAATGGTCCCTTGAAGTAGGTGGATGGACTGTTCATGACAGGAATGGTGTGTACCTGTCTCTGGAGGTTGGCAATTGGCCTGTGTGTGAGACAGCTGTGCCAGTACTAAATCACATTCAAACCTGGTATGGTCTTGGAGGCCAATCTGGTGAAGTGTGTGTTCATAGGTTGAGTTGTATTATGATTTCCGCTGCATAATACATGGCAAAACTCAAACTCTGATGTAGTTTTCCCTCATGTGGATGAAAGGCTGCTGTGTTCAAGATCTCATCATAATCTACTGAAGATGTCAAAGATACTTGAGTCTCCTCAAGTCCACTCATCATGACGTTCTCACTTCAGGATGGTAAGAGTCACTTAATCACTGATTCTCTTACTCTCTTGAGTAGTGTATATGAAGACCTTGAAGACCTTCAAGGAAGGGTTGTTCCAAGGAGGTGGAACCAATGTTCTATGTGATGTTAGAACATGGTGTTCAACAAGTATGTAGCTACTGGTTGAAGAGCAGATGTTTTTAGGGTTCAAACAAAGGGATAATTCTGTTTGGAACCTACTCCTGACCTGGAAGAGGAGACATCTGTGTGTGCTAAGTTGACAAGAGCAGGGTCAACTGTGTGTGTGCTCAAGAAGGTCATCCCTATAAGTTGAGCTGGTTGAGATGTGACATTGTGCAATCTCCTGCTGTTAGGCATCTTCCTGCAGTTTGATCAGGATTGGATAGTTGTTCCCTGAAGTACTATGGTGTGTTGGAAGACAAGTCTCCTGGATGTTAGCAGTCAATAATGGGGTAACCTGATTGTGATATCATTTAAGGGGGTTGGAACCATGAATCTTGATATTCAAACACCACGTTCAGAAGTGGCAGTTCTTACTAGGAGTGAGAATATGAAGATTCAGAGGTTGGTTGAGGTAATATGCTCTGGCAATGCATATCTACTATCGACTGGTGTTGTGTGTCTCACTAGTACTTATGGTCAGCTGAAGTCTGATTGGTGTGATTGGAGGAGTTAGTTGCCACTGGTAAGGGATGGTGGATGTCATGTTGAGACATTTGTGTACAATGCATGGATATTGGTGTGGAGTTTCCATGATTGTTAATTTGAGGGGGAGTTTTGGTTAACCTCCTCACGTTTGGTCAGCCTAGGGTCTGGTTGGCTGTTGACCTGTGTCACATGGGTTCTGGTTGGCTGTTGTGTGACACATTTGCAAGGAAGGATTCATCTCTCTCATTCCTAAGGGTGAATCTAATCTGGAAAGAGTCTCAAGACTATTAAGGTGCTTGCAAGCAGAAGATGTTGACACTAGAAGAGTATCCTCAAAGCACTTTTATGGTGGAAGTATCTGAAAGGATAATTGGGAAAGGATTTAAGATCAATGGCTACTTGTGTCAAGTACAAGTATTTAATTGATTATCCTTGGAGCTCAAGATAACTGATGTTCTTAAAGATGTTGGAACATCTCTTCTTCAAGACCCTGTGCAGAATCACAGGAAGGAGGGTACATTGGGGTATGATCTATCTCTTTGGTGGCAGCAAAAGCATATGATCTCTGAAAAGGTTTCCTGGCAAGAAACATGTTCAGCCTTGGTATGTACAAGAAGAAGAAGACATCATAGTCTTGATGGTGGTTACTTGGATCAGGTTATTTCTGATCTAGGTAAGGAAGTGCATTAGCTTATGCACACTGTGGAGTCAAGAACAAGTGGCAGCAGTCTTGACATCATGGAAACAGCCTTGCCTCAGGATGTGGAATCCCTGGTAGAGCTGAAGGGTTAGTTTCTAACTGGTCCTTCTGAAGACTCATACATCAGAGTGTCTGATGTCTTTGGAGAAGAAGCAGGAATTTATCAAGGTGTGAGCTTGAATGACTTAACTGCAAACCTGCAGGATGGAGGTTGTTTACTCAAACTTGGTTCCACAATCAAGTCTATGAGAACATTGAACTCTAGTTCTGTGAAGGGAGGAAGCTCGTTCAAGTGGCAGAAGAAGGAGCTGAATTCAACTGCTAGATGTCAAAACACAATGTTGTGACATTTGGCTCAACATCAGACTCTTAGTTGGTGAAGTGGCACATCAACTTGAGATAGAAGGGTCTACAGGGTTGTAGATGGATACTTCAAAAAGGTCGTCCTCGTAGCAGTACTTTGGAGTGGCTGGATGGTACATGTTCATGTCTTAGAAAAACTAAGTTTGTTCAACATGTAGCTTGGAGTTCAAGTCTCACTTGGAAGGTCAGAATATCTTTGGTAGAAGTCTGATAAACTTGGGGAGGTCAAAAAGCAGCATTTGATCTTTTCATATGAGAATTCATGAAGGAGGTAATCAACCAGTGGCAGTTGGTCTATCTCAGAAGTGAGTTCGAAGAATCAAGATAATCAACATAAGGCAGCTGGTTATTCTTGAGGAAAGTCTGAGACAAATTACTTTTGAGCAGAAAAGTAGCAAGTTGAAGACTAAAGGAGGTGTTTTCTATTCATCCCTTGGAGCTTGTGGTAGGAGTTCTGAGTCATCTATGGAAGATTATCTCATGTAATAGGATGAAAAGGTATATGTCCCAACTTATGTCTGAGTTCTTCTTGATCAAGCTGGTGGCTCAGTGATATCTGAAGACTATCAGATGGTGTTCCCTGTTATGTGTGATGGATGTCCTAACGAATGTTAGAACATTTTGTGAAGTGGCCGTCTGTTCTGGTTAGAAGAGAGATTGACACTGGGTGTGGATGTGTTCAACCAAGAGGGTTGATCAGAGGGTGCGCTCTTGAAGACATGAAGATGAGTCTTATGTTTCCATTCATCAAGTGGGTTGAGTTCTTTTTGAATCAGGAAGAAGGTGAAGGTCCAACCACGTTGGATATGTGTGACCTCCAAGAGAGTAGGTGGTCCATGACAGGGGGAGTTGTGCCTTTGTGCTGCAAGCAATCACCAAGCTTGTGGTCTATGTGTTCTCAGATGACTAGGTAGTTATCAGGATGCTGTGATGTATGTCAGGGCTGAGTGAGCAGAAGAATGTTTGACCGGATGTCATGACATTGCCCTGGACATTGCTGTTAATTCCTTCTGAATCTAAAAGTCATTAGGAATTATGAGGGTGATGTGGCTAAGTCTGATAAACCAGAATAAGCCTGATGGCTACAGCTGTGTGGTACAGGGGGAGTAACGATCAACTGAAGTGTGAAAAGTTGGCTGTAGCAGTGCTAGGTGTCAAGTATCTACTGGAGGTATGACAGAAGTTTTGTTGAATACTGGCTGAATGCAGGAATGTTAAGACATCGCGTGCAACGTGTCTGACTGCATATATGGAATGGTCTCCATGCACTGGAACGGCTGTTTTGGAACAGAAACAGTCAAGAGCTAAAAGGTATTCAAAGATAGTCTGAGATTTTGTTGGTGATTCTCTGACTGTTTCTCAGCAAAAATAAATGCATCTTGACCAAGCATTTATTTCTACCGGAAATTCCTAGGCACAGGCTGGACTATTTAAAGGATGCAATAGCCCTCTTCCTCTCTCACGAAAAACACTCCATTCTCAGAATCATGGGGTATGTTAAGGTTTGGGCAAGCTGCGCCTGGATCTGGTTTTGTGAAGGGTGCCTTTACAAATGTTTAGCTAAAAAGGGGGAGAGAAATATAGTCCTAGGATTGAGGATGTACCAAAAGCAAGCCAACTGTGGATGTGGCAGCAAACAGAAGTTGGCATCAGGCACAAAATCCACCAACTGGGGTTTCCACTTGTGTCTTGTGATCTGAGTTAAGAAGACAGTTGTGCCTTGTGATCTGAGTTACATTGTCTATGTACTCAGCATTACATACTCTTCAGGAAGCTCTCCGGTTGAGGGGAAGGGTTCTGGAACAACTGAGTCTTGTCCCTCTTCTTCCCCATGTACACCAACTTTGGTGTTTGTGGTGGTGGAGCCAATGACGGAGATGAAGAGCATTCCCAAATTGGGATGTGTTGTCCAGTGTATTGTTTATTTGTTTTAGCTAAAATTTGCCAAAGGGGGAGATTGTTGATTCCTTAGGATTGGCAGTAATTTTAGAAAACAAATAATGTAATCATCTCTGTTGTTTTAATATGTTGGGTTGAAGAAATTCAACATCTGGACCAACATGTCATGTACGATGTCACGACATCAGGTCTGTGACATCGCACATGTGTAGGAAACTGAATTAATTAATTCAGTATATGTCATGGGATCAGCAAGGATATCTGGTGAATATCCTAACTCCCATGTGGAGGTCTTGAAGACTAAATCAGAATATATATAGGCTCTAAACATGGAGATATATATGGAGAGAGTTTAGGAACTTGAAGACCTTGTTTGTAGCAGAATTTTTCTGCTGAAGTTGCAACAGCAAAGAACAAGTCTGCTGCAATTTTCTGAAGGCCCAAATCCAGTTGGGTGATTAGGTTATAAATAGCTGATTGTAATCTAGTTTTTGTAAGGCTCCTAGAATGAAAATTTAGGGGTGTGTATGAGGTAAACCTCCCAATCTGTGGGAAGGTTACCATATGTTTCTCAGTGGTAAAAGCTGAGAATTTTGTAACTCGAAGCCTGTAGGCAAGAGTGATTTTGTTCTTGAATGAAGCTGTGAAGCAAGTTCAAGGTGTGGTAACATTACATTGTATTTGTAGTGATAGGAATGGAAACTGGAGGTTTCTATCTAGGAGTTCCTAGGTATAGATTGCATTGGGTAGGGATTAAGTGATGAGTTGTAAACGGGTGAGTTTAACTCTGAATTGATACTACTAATAGTGGATCTTCTTCCTGGCTTGGTAGCCCCTAGATGTAGGTCATGTTGGACTGAACTGGGTTAACAATTTCCTGTGTTCGTTTTCCTTCTGTATGATATAATCATGTCTGCCATAACTAAGCATGTATTCCAGTCTGTTCATCAAGATAATAGCAGACCTGATACATAGCCTTCTGTTGGAATGTCAATCAGAATGTTTTGACATTCATCAACAACAGCACATACTGTTTAATAAGCTGATGATTTCAGTTCAGTATGTAGTGAAGTCTGGAGTTCAAAAGCACAACAGACCTGGCCAAAAGATCATTGTGAAACTGTCAAACTGGATGTCTTGACAGTTCTTCCAGTAAGCTGATACTGATGCAGAGACTGGTTGGTCTTTTACAGTACAGCAAATTTAGCACAGTCTGTTTTCAGGAACCAAGCAGACTTAGCATATGGTTCTGGACTTGGGTGTCAAACGGAATGTCGTGACATTCACTCCTGACTGCATATGCTAAATTGTTGGATGGTTAGTTTTCTGTTTCAGGATTTTTCTCAGGCTATTCTTCAGGAATCCACAAGCTGATCTAAAATCCAGGAAACTAACAACTAAGCTACAATTAATGAACCTGGCAAATAATCTATTTGTTAGCTTCTTAATAAGTGGAGATTAGTTTAACTTGTTAAAACCTTTAATTTAGGAAATACAAGTACATGACCAACAAACTGGAACAATGTAACAGATAATGTCCAAAACAGGATTGAGACATCTTGCTGATATCTGTGTAGGAAAACAACAGAAGTGAATGATAAGGTGCACATAACTAGGTGTTCCTCCATTCTAGGATGACATAGAAGGAGAGGTCGTGACACTGTGAAAAGGTGCACATTAGTACAGAGTGTAATAACTGTCTTGCTGTAATAGGTACAATGTTAGATCAGATGTCATGACTTGACGTAGAACATCTGAATACTGACTACACCAGAATTTCAATTGGTATCAGAGCAGGCATCCTGTTCTGTTTCTGGATGAGATCCATGGGTGATACTTTCTGGTATCTTGCAAGGAGTTATGTTAGTACTGAAGCTTGAACCTGTGTAAGGTTCTGTAATTCCCTGAATGGTCCCTTGAAGTAGGTGGATGGACTGTTCATGACAGGAATGGTGTGTACCTGTCTCTGGAGGTTGGCAATTGGCCTGTGTGTGAGACAGCTGTGCCAGTACTAAATCACATTCAAACCTGGTATGGTCTTGGAGGCCAATCTGGTGAAGTGTGTGTTCATAGGTTGAGTTGTATTATGATTTCCGCTTCATAATACATGGCAAAACTCAAACTCTGATGTAGTTTTCCCTCATGTGGATGAAAGGCTGCTGTGTTCAAGATCTCATCATAATCTACTGAAGATGTCAAAGATACTTGAGTCTCCTCAAGTCCACTCATCATGACGTTCTCACTTCAGGATGGTAAGAGTCACTTAATCACTGATTCTCTTACTCTCTTGAGTAGTGTATATGAAGACCTTGAAGACCTTCAAGGAAGGGTTGTTCCAAGGAGGTGGAACCAATGTTCTATGTGATGTTAGAACATGGTGTTCAACAAGTATGTAGCTACTGGTTGAAGAGCAGATGTTTTTAGGGTTCAAACAAAGGGATAATTCTGTTTGGAACCTACTCCTGACCTGGAAGAGGAGACATCTGTGTGTGCTAAGTTGACAAGAGCAAGGTCAACTGTGTGTGTGCTCAAGAAGGTCATCCCTATAAGTTGAGCTGGTTGAGATGTGACATTGTGCAATCTCCTGCTGTTAGGCATCTTCCTGCAGTTTGATCAGGATTGGATAGTTGTTCCCTGAAGTACTATGGTGTGTTGGAAGACAAGTCTCCTGGATGTTAGCAGTCAATAATGGGGTAACCTGATTGTGATATCATTTAAGGGGGTTGGAACCATGAATCTTGATATTCAAACACCACATTCAGAAGTGGCAGTTCTTACTAGGAGTGAGAATATGAAGATTCAGAGGTTGGTTGAGGTAATATGCTCTGGCAATGCATATCTACTATCGACTGGTGTTGTGTGTCTCACTAGTACTTATGGTCAGCTGAAGTCTGATTGGTGTGATTGGAGGAGTTAGTTGCCACTGGTAAGGGATGGTGGATGTCATGTTGAGACATTTGTGTACAATGCATGGATATTGGTGTGGAGTTTCCATGATTGTTAATTTGAGGGGGAGTTTTGGTTAACCTCCTCACGTTTGGTCAGCCTAGGGTCTGGTTGGCTGTTGACCTGTGTCACATGGGTTCTGGTTGGCTGTTGTGTGACACATTTGCAAGGAAGGATTCATCTCTCTCATTCCTAAGGGTGAATCTAATCTGGAAAGAGTCTCAAGACTATTAAGGTGCTTGCAAGCAGAAGATGTTGACACTAGAAGAGTATCCTCAAAGCACTCTTATGGTGGAAGTATCTGAAAGGATAATTGGGAAAGGATTTAAGATCAATGGCTACTTGTGTCAAGTACAAGTATTTAATTGATTATCCTTGGAGCTCAAGATAACTGATGTTCTTAAAGATGTTGGAACATCTCTTCTTCAAGACCCTGTGCAGAATCACAGGAAGGATAGTACATTGGGGTATGATCTATCTCTTTGGTGGCAGCAAAAGCATATGATCTCTGAAAAGGTTTCCTGGCAAGAAACATGTTCAGCCTTGGTATGTACAAGAAGAAGAAGACATCATAGTCTTGATGGTGGTTACTTGGATCAGGTTATTTCTGATCTAGGTAAGGAAGTGCATTAGCTTATGCACACTGTGGAGTCAAGAACAAGTGGCAGCAGTCTTGACATCATGGAAACAGCCTTGCCTCAGGATGTGGAATCCCTGGTAGAGCTGAAGGGTTAGTTTCTAACTGGTCCTTCTGAAGACTCATACATCAGAGTGTCTGATGTCTTTGGAGAAGAAGCAGGAATTCATCAAGGTGTGAGCTTGAATGACTTAACTGCAAACCTGCAGGATGGAGGTTGTTTACTCAAACTTGGTTCCACAATCAAGTCTATGAGAACATTGAACTCTAGTTCTGTGAAGGGAGGAAGCTCGTTCAAGTGGCAGAAGAAGGAGCTGAATTCAACAGCTAGATGTCAAAACACAATGTTGTGACATTTGGCTCAACATCAGACTCTTAGTTGGTGAAGTGGCACATCAACTTGAGATAGAAGGGTCTACAGGGTTGTAGATTGGATACTTCAAAAAGGTCGTCCTCGTAGCAGTACTTTGGAGTGGCTGGATGGTACATGTTCATGTCTTAGAAAAACTAAGTTTGTTCAACATGTAGCTTGGAGTTCAAGTCTCACTTGGAAGGTCAGAATATCTTTGGTAGAAGTCTGATAAACTTGGGGAGGTCAAAAAGCAGCATTTGATCTTTTCATATGAGAATTCATGAAGGAGGTAATCAACCAGTGGCAGTTGGTCTATCTCAGAAGTGAGTTCGAAGAATCAAGATAATCAACATAAGGCAGCTGGTTATTCTTGAGGAAAGTCTGAGACAAATTACTTTTGAGCAGAAAAGTAGCAAGTTGAAGACTAAAGGAGGTGTTTTCTATTCATCCCTTGGAGCTTGTGGTAGGAGTTCTGAGTCATCTATGGAAGATTATCTCATGTAATGGGATGAAAAGGTATATGTCCCAATTTATGTCTGGGTTCTTCTTGATCAAGCTGGTGACTCAGTGATATCTGAAGACTATCAGATGGTGTTCCCTGTTATGTGTGATGGATGTTCTAACGAATGTTAGAACATTTTGTGAAGTGGCCGTCTGTTCTGGTTATAAGAGAGATTGACACTGGGTGTGGATGTGTTCAACCAAGAGGGTTGATCAGAGGGTGCGCTCTTGAAGACATGAAGATGAGTCTTATGTTTCCATTCATCAAGTGGGTTGAGTTCTTTTTGAATCAGGAAGAAGGTGAAGGTCCAACCACGTTGGATATGTGTGACCTCCAAGAGAGTAGGTGGTCCATGACAGGGGGAGTTGTGCCTTTGTGCTGCAAGCAATCACCAAGCTTGTGGTCTATGTGTTCTCAGATGACTAGGTAGTTATCAGGATGCTGTGATGTATGTCAGGGCTGAGTGAGCAGAAGAATGTCTGACCGGATGTCATGACATTGCCCTGGACATTGCTGTTAATTCCTTCTGAATCTAAAAGTCATTAGGAATTATGAGGGTGATGTGGCTAAGTCTGATAAACCAGAATAAGCCTGATGGCTACAGCTGTGTGGTACAGGGGGAGTAACCATCAATTGAAGTGTGAAAAGTTGGTTGTAGCAGTGCTAGGTGTCAAGTATCTACTGGAGGTATGACAGAAGTTTTGTTGAATACTGGCTGAATGCAGGAATGTTAAGACATCGCGTGCAACGTGTCTGACTGCATATATGGAATGGTCTCCATGCACTGGAACGGCTGTTTTGGAAAAGAAACAGTCAAGAGCTAAAAGGTATTCAAAGATAGTCTGAGATTTTGTTGGTGATTCTCTGACTGTTTCTCAGCAAAAATAAATGCATCTTGACTAAGCATTTATTTCTACCGGAAATTCCTAGGCACAGGCTGGACTATTTAAAGGATGCAATAGCCCTCTTCCTCTCTCACAAAAAACACTTCATTCTCAGAATCATGGGGTATGTTAAGGTTTGGGCAAGCTGCGCCTGGATCTGGTTTTGTGAAGGGTGCCTTTACAAATGTTTAGCTAAAAAGGGGGAGAGAAATATAGTCCTGGGATTGAGGATGTACCAAAAGCAAGCCAACTGTGGATGTGGCAGCAAACAGAAGTTGGCATCAGGCACAAAATCCACCAACTGGGGTTTCCACTTGTGTCTTGTGATCTGAGTTAAGAAGACAGTTGTGCCTTGTGATCTGAGTTACATTGTCTATGTACTCAGCATTACATACTCTTCAGGAAGCTCTCCGGTTGAGGGGAAGGGTTCTGGAACAACTGAGTCTTGTCCCTCTTCTTCCCCATGTACACCAACTTTGGTGTTTGTGGTGGTGGAGCCAATGACGGAGATGAAGAGCATTCCCAAATTGGGATGTGTTGTCCAGTGTATTGTTTATTTGTTTTAGCTAAAATTTGCCAAAGGGGGAGATTGTTGATTCCTTAGGATTGGCAGTAATTTTAGAAAACAAATAATGTAATCATCTCTGTTGTTTTAATATGTTGGGTTGAAGAAATTCAACATCTGGACCAACATGTCATGTACGATGTCACGACATCAGGTCTGTGACATCGCACATGTGTAGGAAACTGAATTAATTAATTCAGTATATGTCATGGGATCAGCAAGGATATCTGGTGAATATCCTAACTCCCATGTGGAGGTCTTGAAGACTAAATCAGAATATATATAGGCTCTAAACATGGAGATATATATGGAGAGAGTTTAGGAACTTGAAGACCTTGTTTGTAGCAGAATTTTTCTGCTGAAGTTGCAACAGCAAAGAACAAGTCTGCTGCAATTTTCTGAAGGCCCAAATCCAGTTGGGTGATTAGGTTATAAATAGCTGATTGTAATCTAGTTTTTGTAAGGCTCCTAGAATGAAAATTTAGGGGTGTGTGTGAGGTAAACCTCCCAATCTGTGGGAAGGTTACCATATGTTTCTCAGTGGTAAAAGCTGAGAATTTTGTAACTCGAAGCCTGTAGGCAAGAGTGATTTTGTTCTTGAATGAAGCTGTGAAGCAAGTTCAAGGTGTGGTAACATTACATTGTATTTGTAGTGATAGGAATGGAAACTGGAGGTTTCTATCTAGGAGTTCCTAGGTATAGATTGCATTGGGTAGGGATTAAGTGATGAGTTGTAAACGGGTGAGTTTAACTCTGAATTGATACTACTAATAGTGGATCTTCTTCCTGGCTTGGTAGCCCCTAGATGTAGGTCATGTTGGACTGAACTGGGTTAACAATTTCCTGTGTTCGTTTTCCTTCTGTATGATATAATCATGTCTGCCATAACTAAGCATGTATTCCAGTCTGTTCATCAAGATAATAGCAGACCTGATACATAGCCTTCTATTGGAATGTCAATCAGAATGTTTTGACATTCATCAACAACAGCACATACTGTTTAATAAGCTGATGATTTCAGTTCAGTATGTAGTGAAGTCTGGAGTTCAAAAGCACAACAGACCTGGCCAAAAGATCATTGTGAAACTGTCAAACTGGATGTCTTGACAGTTCTTCCAGTAAGCTGATACTGATGCAGAGACTGGTTGGTCTTTTACAGTACAGCAAATTTAGCACAGTATGTTTTCAGGAACCAAGCAGACTTAGCATATGGTTCTGGACTTGGGTGTCAAACGGAATGTCGTGACATTCACTCCTGACTGCATATGCTAAATTGTTGGATGGTTAGTTTTCTGTTTCAGGATTTTTCTCAGGCTATTCTTCAGGAATCCACCAGCTGATCTAAAATCCAGGAAACTAACAACTAAGCTACAATTAATGAACCTGGCAAATAATCTATTTGTTAGCTTCTTAATAAGTGGAGATTAGTTTAACTTGTTACAACCTTTAATTTAGGAAATACAAGTACATGACCAACAAACTGGAACAATGTAACAGATAATGTCCAAAACAGGATTGAGACATCTTGCTGATATCTGTGTAGGAAAACAATAGAAGTGAATGATAAGGTGCACATAACTAGGTGTTCCTCCATTCTAGGATGACATAGAAGGAGAGGTCGTGACACTGTGAAAAGGTGCACATTAGTACAGAGTGTAATAACTGTCTTGCTGTAATAGGTACAATGTTAGATCAGATGTCATGACTTGACGTAGAACATCTGAATACTGACTACACCAGAATTTCAATATTCCTTCGTTTTTGAGTATACCACCCAGTAACCGGTGATATATCTCTTGGATAATTGCTCTTATCAAGCAATTCATCCCCCGCCGAGTCATCTTTCATTTACCTCTTTGTTTGGTAATGATTGTTTCTCCTTTGATTGGTCATCATTTTGTGCCCAATAACCGGTATCCCGATGTCCTTTCTTTTCAGTTGATTTATCCTTTATTAACCTAGTAACCGGTTGTGGATAATATTCCATGCGAGTATGTTATCTACATTCTGACGGTAATAGATAGTATATTTCATGCGTTCTTCAGTCGAAGTCTTTTTCTTCCCCAGTTGAGTAAGATTTGCATTTCCTCGTGGAATCAAATGCCCATCCTGTAAGTCGAGTTTGATTTTTTTCATCTCTCCTTTCGGATGATGAGTGTTTTGGATATATGCCCCAATTCACACCTGGTAGATCACCTATTATATGCCTAATAACCGGTATCCCGGGTGTTCCTTCCTCCTGCTCCCTATTATGACTTTTTGTCCCCTGTGGAGTCAGATTTTTCTGAGTTGAAATTTACCTTCTAGGTCTTACTCAAATATTTTGGATGAATGATACCTTTCACCCTTATACCGGTCTTAGATATTCTTTCTCCCTGAGTGTGTTGTTCTCTCACCCTTATGCCGGTGTGCGATCATACGTCTCTGTTTCGAGTTTTATTACCCAATATCCGTTAATACCTCATTCGTTGCTTCCTCAGCTGAGTCCTTAATGGACATCCCCACATGAGTCCTGATTTTTATCCGAAGTGTTCTTTGTGGATAGGGTCGCTGTATTGGCATATTCCCCAATACACGCATCTTTGCATCAGCTTGAGCCTTTCCATTGATTTATTTTCATGGAATCCCTTCGTGTCTCCCAGCAAGTTTCAAGTCGTGACCTGCTCACGCATTTTTACCCTCAGTTCCCCTCAGAGTCTCTGTTTCCCTAGTGAGCGTATTACCCCTATGGATTTTCAGTTTCTCATGAATTCTTTTTTCTTTGTGGTCATATATTCCCACAGAGTATTAACTTTTGCATGCATACATCTGCATCATGAGGTCTCTTAGGGATCAAAATTCGTCTCTTTGTTATTATTTAAGCCCATTCTACCTCGTCGAGACGAAGATTTTAACCTTCATATCTCCATCTAGAATGACCTTAAATAGGGGCATCTGTAAGACCCTAATTTCAACCCTAAGATCCCTCATGGCATCACATCATGGCTCATTGCATTTTGCCTCAAGGATCATAACATATTGGCTCCTTACCCTATGGTTGGGACTTGTGTGAGTGGTTTGAGACCACCAAGCATTCTTGAATTGTATAATATTTCTTTTCCTATTTTGTTTACTAACCAAAAGCACAAAAATATATCACTAACTCTTTTTGTTTTAAAGCTAAAGTGATCATGTGCTCCAGAATGCTCCTAGGAGGCACCTATGCTCAATGAAATGGCTAGATGAAGATGAAAGCAAGCATGAAAATGGTTCCTAAAGCTCTAAATCATCATATATGTCTCCCAAGTATCTAAATTTGTCAATTTTATCAAGATAAACCAAAGGGCTTGAGCATTGTTTCCCAAGGAAACCCTAATTCAGCAGTGCATTGACTGTGCCTTGCTCATGAAGCAACCTTAACCTATGATCAAATTAAATCAAGGGAAGTTCTGTCATTCATTATTTTATGCATATATGAGCCTATGTGAGTATCCTCAATCATTCATTCATCAATATTTGAAGCTTGGACTTGAGAAGTTGACTAGTCAAGTCATCTCACTAAATTTAAATCCACTAAGACCTAACTTTTGATGTGTTTGTCAAATGAAGATGATCCCATGATAAACAATGTTCTTAAGAACCATATGAACAACTTTCATGTTCATGAAAAATACATTTGAAACTTGGAAGGTCATCATTCATTTCAAAACATTATAGGTCATTTTGACTGAAACCCTAATTTTGAGTCAATTTCCCAAGGACCTAACTCCTTCATTTTTTATGATTTAAAGGAAATACGAATTGCATTGGAAAGTTTGAGATGTCTACTTAATTTTTTATGTTGGACAAAACATAAAACATTATAGGTCAAACTTCATGTGCCCATAACTTTCTCATTAAAAATCCAAATGATGAAAAATTTAAGTCCAAATTGATTTTATTGAAAATATATACAACTTTTATGTTGGAGGTTTTTCGATTTGAGGCTTGCATCATTGAAATAGAAGGGCTTGAAGTTGGTCACTTTTGGCAAAATTTTCAAATACATGGTTTGCACATCAAACTTCATGGCCAGTTTTCACAATTTTCCAAACTCCAAATGGATTTTTGTTCAACATAGATTTTGTTCCTTATTTCAAGACCTTTCCAACCATTACTCACATGCCTATTGTAGCGGGGTATTCGTTACCATTAGAGATAATGACTAAATCCAAGGTAAATCATACAAGTCGAGTCGCCACCGCACTTCTATTTATCCAAAGGAATGGTTAGAAAGCGAACAAAAACCTAAAAGTTTTAACAAAAACTAGTAAAAGAAACAGAGATCTGGGTAAGGGGGTTGGTTATGTAATGGGAAGGTTATAGGCACCCAAAACATCCTAGGTACTCCTAGGGAGCCCTTTTCACATTTGTTGTAAGGTTGTGGTTTTGTGAAAATTTGTTTGTACAAACATGATTGAAGAGATGAGAAAAGAATATACAAGTTTATTTACATTTTGTGTTTGAATGGATGAACCCATTGCCTACGTACCATCTTAAAAAGATTAGGATCAAAACCTCGTAGTTCGGGGTAAAAATCTCAAAAGAGTTGGTGAATTGATTGGTCCAAAAGCCTTAAGGTCTTTTGTTATCAAAGGGATAAAACTCAACCAAACCACAAATCCACCATGTGAGGATAGCTTCAACATGCTAGTGAGGGGTTAACCCTATAATAAGCATGGAAGACTCATTGTCCATCACTAAGGATATAGGTGAGTATTACATCTACCACAAGGATAACTCAAACCTAATAGCTAAAGGTTATGGAAAAAATTTGATTAAGAAGTGGGCATTGAAACCACAAAAGAAATTTGAATGGGTTATATTTACCAATTAGAAGTATATACAAAAAATGGTCAAAGTGGATTAAAAGGTTCAATTCAAAATAAGTATTATGAAGAGAAGGTTTGAAAATCAAAAGCATAAGGCTTAGGTTTCTAATGTTGAAAACAAATGGAAATGTTTGCACAAAAAGTTTTGGCTTGGGTTAGAGTGGAGAGAAGAAGAAGAAGGGCTAAGTCCTAAATGAAATAAAAAAAGGGTAAAGGGATAAGAAAATAAACCACACTAGGAGTTCCTCTCTTGAGATCATATTGATGATCCAAGTAGCTCCCATCCTTTGGAACAAAGCAACCACAAAGCAAATATCTCAAGCAATCAAACACAAGGTCATGCTTTCAAGAATCCTCCAATGGCTTTGGCATCTCTTTCTTTAGATGAAAATGGCAATGGTCCTCCCATTAAGCTCAAATGGGGACTCCTAGCATAAAAGCACACACATCAAAAGTTTCATGAAGTAAAACAAAAAATGGACATGAGTGAGTTTAGAGATTTGGTCCTTCCAATCCATCTTCATCATTAAGATCCTTTTGACTCCATTTTTTGCATAAGGAAGGGTCCTAGAATCTAAGTCCAATTCTCCATTTCTTTGCGTAAGGGAAGTCCTAGAAACTAAGTCCATTTCTTTGCATTTGGTCCACATCCATCCAAACAAAGACACAAGCATAATAATATATACACAATTATGTGCTCAAGTGAGCAAAAGGCAAATGGCATTAACATAAACATGTGCTCAAATGAGCAAAGAGAAAAGCAAATGGATAATATGTGCAAGAATAGTAAATAGCATAAAAGTAAATTGCATAAAGTAAATGTTAATTGTCAAAAGTTAATGTTAGTAGTTAGTGTTCCATAAGGCAAATTTAGCGCTATGTTAAGCAATCGTAATTGGACTTATGTAGAAGTCACAACTATCTTAGGCTGGTCAATAATAATGTAGGCAACAAACACAAGTTAGGAGTCTTGATTAGTGAACCAAGTCCCAACAACTTGCCATGCCAAAAAGAAGAAGAGAAATGATCTTGTATTGGTTTAAGCCTTATGCATGATTTAAAAGACAACCTATCCTTAATGCAAAGCCATTCACTTGATCAATTGATCAAGATGAACTAGATTTGAATCAAGGAAGGTTAAATCCCTCTAATCAATGCCAACTTATCAACCTTCAACTCATTGATCAAAAAGAAAAAAGAAGAAGAAGGAGAAGAAGAATGAGATGGATAAAAGAAATGGAAAGGACAAAATGGTAAAAGAAATATAAATGCATTAAATGGAATATCATGTACCAATCCTCACATGTTGACCAATAACATTGAAAGTCAAGGTCAAACTATTAAAAACAGAAGTGAGATGAAGATTGGAGGTCAAGAAATGAATAAACTATTTTTTGGCATTTTTTAATATTAAAATAAACTTGAATTAAAATAAAATGGAAAGGTCAAGCTTCAAAATCACTTCAAATCAACCTTGAAAGGTCCAAGTGATTTATCCCAAGTTCAACAAGGTCAAACAAAGTTTGACAAAAAATTTCAGCATTTTTGAAAGTTAGAAACTATTTTTTATCAATTAAAAATGAATAAAAATAAGCTAATTGAACTAAAATCTCAAATAAATCTCAAATCAATTCAAAAATTGATGAGAATATTTTTCATAGATCCATCATCATTCAAATAGGTTAGGAAAATATTTTTGTATTTTTTGAATATTAAAAACTATTTAAAATGAATTAAAAATAACCAGAAAAGAGAAAATTCACAAAAAATATCAAATGATGAAATAAAAAATATTAAAAATCAGAAATAGAAACTAGAATTTATTTGGGAAATAATGCAATTGGTCCCATATTTTTTGGAATTAAAATGAGAGAGATATGATTTTTTGAAATAAAAGGAAATAAACAAAATAAAAACAGAAATTAGAAAAATGAAAAAAACGAGAGCCCTTGGATCTGAGCTCATTAATTGAGCTGGCAGATCCAAGGATCCAGAGGCGCGCGCTCACGAAACACCACAGTCAATGCCACCACATGGGAAAGAATAAAAGGTCATAACAAGCAATGGCTATGATTGAATCTGGAGATCACATCCAACGGTCCAGATTCAAACTGGACATGATGAAGCCACCGGAGCCTTCATCTTCTCCGGCGAGATTCCCAGATTCCGGCCAAGTTGCAGAAAATAAAAAGGCAACCAAAACGTGCGATCTATATATCAATCGAAAGAGGAAGTGATGTACATCACTCCTATGCCATGCACTTCCACTCTAGATCCCTATAAATGGAGAAATCAGAACTGAAGTATGATGGTGTTCATCATGAACTTCATGTTTTTGCAAAATTGAAAGCACAAATCAAATGCCTCTATTGAGAGGACTTCAGCCAACATTAGATCCAAGCAAAAAAGTCCATGGATGAAGAGAATCGAGGAAATTACAAGTTGGAGTGCAAGCTTGAGTTCTGGTGAATTGAGCACGAAACCTTGCTTGCTTTATCAAAACAGAAGTCCAATGGATCAAGGTGAAGAGGTCTAGGAACTTTTAGATCAAAGAAAACAGTCGAGGAAACTGAATTCTAGATCTGAAATTTTTAGAGAAAAGAGAGAGTTCCTTTGAGTGTGGTTGAGGATTCAATTCAGCAGAGGTTCAGGCGGCTTCAGGTTAGTGAAATGAAGCTCATATGCAATGTATTTATAGGCAAGGCAATGCTGAATGCATGATTTCGACTTTGCATGAATGGAAAGGGCCTCCATGCATGGGCCTGTACAGGCGCATGGAGAGCCCAATTCCACTTGGTTTTGGCAGCTGATCTTCATCATTAAAGTTTTGGACGTGCAGATGAGGTATATTTGAATCATGCATGGCAATTGAAGTGATTTTCATAAAATGTACTATTTCATTGAAGCCTTCGAAAATGCCATGTCCAAAATCAAAATGCAAGCTTATGAGTAATGGTTGGAAAGCTTATTGCATAAGGAACAAATGTCATGTTGGTCAAAACTTCATTTGTGCCTTGGAAATTAGTGAAATTTGAGCTTGAAGAGTGATGTGCAAACATGTCAAGGCAAGGTTTCTAAAATTGGCCAACTTTCAAGCCCTTCTGTTTTGATGATGAAAGTTCCAAATAGAAAAACCTCCAACATCAAAGTTGTAGATATTTTCAAGACAGTCAAAATGGACTTAAATTTTGCATCATTTGGAATTTTTATGAAAGAGTTATGGGCACTTGAAGTTGGACCTTTTTTGACTTTTAATGCCTTTGGTCAAAAAGGACCTATAATGTTTTGCATTATCACATGTATTTTATTTGAGATTTTGAAATTTTGTCCAACATAACATTTTAAGTAGACATCTTATGCTTTCCAATGCACTTGATCGCACCTCAAAATCATACAAAATGAGTGAGTTATGTCCTTGGGAAGTTGACCCAAAATTAGGGTTTCAGTCAAAATGACCTATAATGTATTGGAATGGCAGATGGTCTTCCAAGCTTCCAATCAATTTTTGATAAACATGAAAGTTGTTCATATTTTCCTTAAGAACATTTTTTCTTTGGGAGCCACCTCCATTTGACCAACACATAAAAAGTTAGGTCTCGGTGCATTTCAAAATAGTCAGATGAATTGACTGATCAACTTCTAAAGTCCATGACTCATACCTTGATGAATTGATGATTGTGGATACTCAAATAAGTTAAAATATGCATGAAATGATGAATTAGAGAACTTCCCTTGATTTTATTTGACCATGGGTTGAGGTTGCTTCATGAGCAAGGCATAGTCAATGCACAGTTGAATTAGGGTTTCCTTGGGAAACAATCCTTAAGCCCTTTGGTTTATCTTGATCAAATTGACAAATTGAGATACTTGGGAGGCATATATGATGATTTAGAGCTTTGGGAACCATTTTCATGCTTGCTTCCTCCTCCTCCTGACCTTGTCTTTGTACCAATGACCTCCTTGAAGCTTTTGGCCTTGTGATTGCTCAAGCTACAACCAAAAGATGTTAGTGACATATTTTTCTGCTTTTGGTTAGTAAACAAAAATGAGAAAAGCAATGATATACAATTCAAGCATGCTTGGTGATCTCAAACCACTCACAAAGAGTCCCACCCAAAGGCAAAGGGAACCAAGATGCTCAATGATCCTTGAGGCTATGCAATGCAATGTTATGATGCCATGAGGGATCTTAGGGGAAAAATTAGGGTCTTACAGATGCCCCTATTTAAGGTCATTCTAGCCGGAGAAGGGAAGGTTAAAATCTTCGTCTCGACGAGGTAGAATGGGCTTAAATAATAACAAAGAGACGAATTTTGGTCCCTAAGAGACCTCATGATGCAGATGTATGTATGCAAAAGGTAATACCCTGTGGGTATATGTGTCCACAATGGTAAAGATTAAGAGGAAAGTGATGACTCCCATGAATAATTCATTCTATGGGGCAGAGACTCTACTGGGGAGTAAAGGACTAAAAATGCGTGAGCAGGTCACGACTCAAAACCGGGGAAAAGAAACTCCAAAGGGAATAAATCCATTGAGCTGACTCAAAGATGCATGTATTGGGGAATATGCCAAGACAGTGAAACTATCCGCAATGGATACTTTGGATAAAAATCCGGACGGAGACAATCCACTAAGGACTCGCTGGGGATGAGGTATTACCGGTTACTGGGTAATAAGCTCAAAGAGACATGTGATCCGAACACCGGTATAAGGGTGAGAGATACCACATGCTCAGGAAGAAATGAATATCTAAGACAAGGGTGAGAGATATCAAAACTTCAAAACATCTGAGGAAGACCTAAAAAAGGTATATTTCAACTCAGGGACTCTGACTCCACAGGGGACAAAAGTCATAATAGGGAGCAGAAAGGAAGAAACACCAGGGATATCGGTTACTGGGCATATAATAGGTGTCCAACCAAGGCGTGAATTGGGGAATATTTCCAAGACACTCATCATCCAAAAGAGGGCTAAAAGCAAACTCGATTATAGGATGGATATTCGATTCCACAAAGGGGATACGAATCTTACTCTACTGGGGAAGAACAAAAGGCTTCAACCAAAGAGTGTATGAGATATATTGTCTATTACCGTCAGAACGTAGATGATATACTCGCATGGAAGATTATCCACAACCGGTTACTGGGTTAATAAAGGATAAATCGACCGAAAAGAAAAGGCATCGGGATACCGAAACTAGGTATATAATGATGACCAATTCAAGAAAGAAACAATCGTTACCAACAACAGGGTAGACGAGAGATAACTTGCTAGGGATAAATCGCATAATCAGGGCAACTATCCGAGAAAAAGAGGGAATATCAACACCGAATATTGGATGAAGATAACCGTCAAGGAGGGGACTACACCTACCGGATACTGGGTAGGAAACCACAGAGGAGTAACCGTCATCGATTATGATGAACAAAAGGTTAACTCTGCGAGGGAAAAGAATAGGGTTTACAACTACCAGTATAAAGGTAGAAAAACCACAGACTCCGCCGGGGATAAAATGAATGATTACTAATTACTAAGCAATTATTCATTTATCACGGGGAAGCAAAGGAAACAGTCACAAGATGCCAATTTAGGATAAAACCAAAGAGGCGAACTGAATCAAGACTCGTCCTAATGAGGATATAACTCAATAGGGGAACCCATCCCAATATATGTGTTGGGAAGGAACATGAACAACCATCATCCACGAGGATATAACTCGGTGGGGAATGTGGAAGAAAGGATAGACGCTTTCTGCCTATGGGGCTGACTCTATATGGAGAGATTAGACACACACATCTGCTTGGGGAGATATATATCACCAAACAGCAGGAGACAACAAACAACGATATATGGCAAAGAATGCAACATGAATATCTGAATGTTATAATTATGCATGTATATGCGTGATTTATGTTTGACGAATGCTGACAAACAGACATATCTAACACACATAGGTCCAGGAATCAACCACCCGGTACTACATCTCAAGAGAGAAATCCAGGATCACCGGAGAATATCCAATCTGCCGGGGATCAGAGATACCAGGAAACAACAATATCTCTGCAGGGAATGAATCATCACAGATAAAATCCACCACACCAACCACTCTACTGGGGATCTATCTGAGGAAAAAGAAGGAATACTGGGGACCAACCACCAAATACCAAACCTTCCAAAGAGGACACATCCGTTGAAGAGGAAAGATCACTGCTCTGCTGCAGAGAAGGGAGGAGAATAACAATATTCTGGGGGAAGAGGATACAGTCATGCCAGGAATATGAACAAGTGTCTTACCCTGTTGGAAATCATACCACCCTTGGGAGAGCACTGAGGATCCCTTAAGTATCCTTTCGTGTTTGTAAATGTTCACTTTGTTTAAAACAATTTGTGAAAAATTTGTTTGTTTATAACAATGATATTTTCTCAATTAAAACATGCAAAACATTTGTTGAATAGAAACAAATAAGAGTGAAAATAATTGGATAAAGGCTCAAATTTATTTGATAGAATGGTAGTCTGCAAATGGCAAGACTCCATAGATCTTTACAAATTTGAAATTGGTGATATATTTTGGAAAAGGGCTACATTGAACATAATGACCATTTCTCCACCGATTCCGAATCCGATGTATTTGAAGCTTCCGTTGATGATGACTAAGCGAGAATCTCTGACGAACGACCGTTGTAGAACAAAAGTCTTGTCAGGATGCAGTTACTTGCCAAATCCCTAATTTTCGCCTATATATATTTTATGTCTCTAACTTTTTCCTGGGTCGCCCTTTCGAGTTTTCAATCCACCGAGACGCTCATTTTTGCCTAAGTCGCCCTTTCGGGTTTTCAACTTAGCGAGCTATTCTGTTTTTATTTTTAGGAGAAGTATTTCTTGACTGCATCTGAATTCACAGGGCGAGTGAAATCCTCCCCATCCATAGTTGTAAGTATCAAGGCACCGCCTGAAAAGGCTCTCTTAACAACATATGGACCTTCATAGTTTGGAGTCCACTTGCCCCTGGAATCGGGCGCGAAAGACAAGACTTTCTTGAGCACTAGGTCACCTTCTCAGAACACACGAGGCTTGACCTTCTTATCAAAATCTTTCTTCATCCTCTGCTGATATAACTGACCATGACACATGGCAGTCAATCTCTTCTCTTCAATCAAATTCAGTTGGTCATAACGACTCTGAACCCATTCAACATCAGTTAACTTGGCTTCCATCAAGACTCTCATTGATGGGATCTCCACCTCTACTGGGAGTACAACCTCCATGCCATAAACGAGGGAGAAAGGGGTTGCCCGTGTTGAAGTGCGGACAGATGTACGATATCCATGTAAAGCAAATGGCAACATCTCATGCCAATCTTTATACGTGACAACCATCTTTTGGATAATCTTCTTGATGTTCTTATTAGCAGCTTCAATAGCCCCATTCATCTTTGGTCTGTAAGGAGAAGAATTATGATGTGCTATCTTGAACTCACTACACAGCTCTTCCATCATCTTGTTATTCAAGTTAGATCCATTATCAGTAATGATCTTATCTGGCACACCATATCGGTATATGAGTTGATTCTTAATAAACTTCACGACCACCTGCCTGGTCACATTTGCATATGATGTCGCTTCAACCCACTTGGTGAAGTAATCGATTGCTACGAGAATAAATCTGTGTCCATTAGACGCTTTCGGCTCTATCATGCCAATCATGTCAATTCCCCACATGGAGAAAGGCCATGGTGATGAAATCACAATCAGAAGTGTCAGAGGAATATGAATCTTATCTGCATAAATCTGACACTTATGGCATTTCTTCACGTATTTGCAGCAGTCAGACTCCATTGTCAGCCAATAGTAGCCTGCTCTCAACATCTTTCTAGCCATAGCATGCCCATTGGAATGAGTACCAAATGAAACCTCATGGATCTCAGCCATCAACAGGTCTGCTTCGTGTCTATCCACGCATCTGAGCAGAACCATGTCAAAATTTCTCTTATAAAGCACATCTCCATTGAGGTAGAAACTGCCTGACAATCTCCTCAAAGTTTTCCTATCTTTCACAGATGCCCCAGATGGGTAAATCTGGCTCTGAAGGAAACACTTGATATCATAATACCAAGGCTTGTCATCTTTCACTCCTTCAACTGCAAATACATGAGCTGGTCTATCTAAGCGCATCATAGTGATATTGGGAACTTCATTCCACAGTTTGACCACAATCATTGAGGCTAGCGTAGCAAGAGCATTTGCCATCTGATTCTCATCTCGAGGAATATGATGGAAGTCAACTTCAGTAAAGAACGTTGAAATCCTCCTCGCATAATCTCTATAGGGAATAAGACCGGGCTGATTCGTTTCCCATTCACCCTTGATTTGATTAACAACGAGGGCCGAATCTCCATAAACATCAAGATGCTTGATCCTTAGATCAATGCATTCCTCCAATCCCATAATACATGCCTCATACTCAGCCATATTATTCGTGCATTTGAAAGTTAGCCTTGTTGTAAAAGGAATATGTGTTCCCTGAGGAGTAATGATTACTGCCCCAATACCATTTCCATACTGATTTACAGCGCCATCAAATACCATACTCCATCAGGAACCAGGCTCTGGCCCTTCATCAAGTGTAGGCTCATCACAATCTTTCCTTTTCAAATACAGAATTTCCTCATCTGGAAAGTCATACTGAACTGACTGATAATCCTCGATCGGCTGATGTGCCAAGTGGTCAGCCAAGATACTACCTTTGATAGCTTTTTGAGCTCGATACTTGATGTCATACTCAGATAACAACATCTGCCAACGGGCAATCCTCCCAGTTAAAGCAGGCGTCTCAAATATGTACTTGATTGGATCCATTCTGGATATCAACCAAGTCGTATGATTTATCATATACTGGAGTAAGCGCTTAGCAGCCCAAGCCAAAGCACAACATGTTTTCTCAAGCATTGAGTATAGAGACTCACAATCAGTGAACTTCTTACTTAAGTAGAATATAGCATACTCTTTCTTCCCGGATTCATCTTGCTGACCGAGGACACAACCCATTGAATCTTCAAGAACAGTCAGATACATAATCAAGGGTCTCCCTTCCACAGGTGGAGACAGAATCACAGGCTCAGATAAATACTCTTTAATACTGTCAAAGGCTTTCTGGCAATCATCGGTCCAATCATGAGACTGATCTTTCCGTAGGAGCTTGAATATCGGCGCACATGTGGCAGTCATGTGGGATATGAATATGGAAACGTAATTCAAGCGGCCAAGAAAACCTCGGACTTGCTTTTCTGTTTTGGGCGCATGCATCTCTTGTATTGCTTTGACCTTTGCAGGAGCAACTTCAATACCTTTCTCACTGACGATAAAGCCCAATAACTTGCCAGAGCAGACTCCAAATGTACACTTGTTGGGATTCAGACGAAGCTTGAACTTCCTCAAACGCTGAAAAAGCTTCAACAGGTGCTCTACATGTTCAACTTCCGTTCTTGACTTAGAAATCATATCATCAACATATACCTCAATCTCCTTGTGCATCATATCATGAAACAAGGTAGTCAGAGCTCGTTGATACGTGGCTCCGGCGTTCTTCAAACCGAAGGGCATCACTCGATAACAGAATGTTCCCCAAGGTGTGATGAATGTTGTCTTCTCCATATCCTCGGGTGCCATTTTGATCTGATTATATCCGGAAAATCCGTCCATAAATGAGAAGACTTTGAATTTAGCTGTATTGTCTACCAACATATCAATATGTGGTAAGGGGAAATCATCTTTCGGACTAGCTTTATTCAAATCTCTATAGTCCACAACATCCGGACTTTTCCATCTTTCTTAGGCACGGGCACAATATTGGCCACCCATTGAGGATACGTAGAAGTCACCAGAAACCCCGCATCAATTTGCTTCTAAACTTCTTCTTTGATCTTCACTGCCATATCAGGATGAGTTCTTCTGAGCTTCTGCTTTACTGGCACGCACTCAGGCTTCAAGGGCAAGAAATGTTGCACAATATTAGTGTCTAGACCAGGCATATCTTCATACGACCTGGCGAAGACGTCGACGTATTCTCGTAGCAATTCAATCAACCCCTTCTTAACAGATTCTTCCAGGAGTGCCCCAATCTTGACCTCTCGCACATAATCTTCAGACCCCAAGTTGAGTGTCTCCAAATTCTCAAGATGCGACTGAATGATAATCTCTTCATGCTCAAATAGCCGGGTAATCTCATCAGGAATCCCTTCAACATCATCTTCTTCTGCCTCAAATACAGGGAATTCAAAGTTGGGAGATGGAGTTGGGTCATTATGTTCAATGGGTTTAGAAATCAACCTGCATAATGATTTTGGATATGAAAAGCTTTAGAATTCAAACAAGGCAAATCATTATGCAGATGAAAAGATTGATTTTATTCGTTTTTAGGGTTTTATGTGATCACCAATTTCATGCAAAAAGCAAAAAGGGAAAATAATTTGGAAAAACAAACATTTAACATGAATTTATTGAATGAAAATATCATTGTATTTATGTTGTCAACAATGTCATCACTTCTCCTTTTGGCATGGGAGAAGGGTTTTTAAACAAAATGATCATTACGTTGACTTGTGGATAACTGTAGGCACATCCACAGCAACCCAATTATTGCAGATCCCTCCAGGGATAACAAAATTGCCAGAGTCCTCTGCATCCTCTTCCAAGACAGCAACAACTTCCTCATCATGACCAGTATGGATAAAACCTCCACTCTTGAATAATCCTTTCTCGTTGAAAACCCCAGAAGAAAAGCCAATGTCAACCCGAGACTTGTTGTCTTCTAGCTCGATCATTTTTCCTAAACCAGTAGTTGCACCACATTCGATGGCCAACTTTGCATCTTTATAGGAAGAAAATGAAGGAGTTCTCTTCTCAATAGGCTCAACTATGGATAAAGCTTTGAAAGGAGTTCCAACTTCATCTACAGCATCTATGTATGAGAAGGAAGACAAGTCGCTAACCAGGAGAGCCTTTTCTCCCCCTACCACTACCAGTTTCTTATTCTTCACAAATTTCAGCTTCTGGTGTAGGGTGGATGTCACGGCGCCAGCCTCGTGAATCCATGGTCTGCCTAAGAGACAGCTATAGGAGGGGTAGTGTAACACCCCAAAATTTGCCCTCCTCATTCATGCATTCACTTTTTAGGTCATTTAGAATTTCATACCACATTGCATCATGTCAATCGAAATTAGCTCCAAGAAGCTCGGACATCATCCAGGACACTTTGTGGGTTCTACTTAAATGATCAGTCAACACAAGGAAAAGACCTGAGGTACTACCAACAGGGCCAGATAGGGCCTATTCACCGTACAAATCGCCAAGCTGGAAGAAGCAAGAATCTGCTGCTGAGCTGTCATGCTCGCTAGGCGAGCAGATGCTTCGCCTAGCGAAGAGCACTGTCATGCTCGCTAGGCGAGCAGATCCTTCGCTAGGCGAAGGGCGCGCGTTTCAGGAAATAACAGAAAAGTTTTGGGCCTCAGCTGACCACATTCTAAACCCACAAGTCCACGAAAATCAGCTATAAATATAAGAGTTTCAGTAGAGGACTGAGGACAAAAAAAATACACTTGAGTTTCACCGAAGAAAGGTCTTGAGAGAAGGAGACCTAGGAACTACTCTGCAGCGACCTTCAGGCAGCCCTGAGAAGTTCACTCCGCCTCACGTAAGCCCTAACGATACCTTGCCGATCCAACCGTGTTGTTCAATTCCAATTGGTCTCTCATCAGGTATGCCTTTGTTCCTATTACTCTATGCCTTGAATTTGAATACTATGAATGTATGAGGTAATATCAGGTTTTGCCCACGGGTTCGAATAGGCATGAATGTGTAACAATGTGTATGAGATGGATACCACAGGGTTTCGGATCATAGAGATCAAACTGTTATCAAGGAGGAATCCAAAACCCGCAGGCCTTCGCTAGCCGCTTCGCTAGGCGAGCCTGTAGCTAGGCTTCGCTAAGCCTTCGCTAGGCGAAGCAGTCGCGAACGTAACATATTTTGCTTTTTCTTCTGTTTTGTTCTAACCTGTCTTGTGTTGCCATGGCATTGATTTCCCTAGATTTCATCTTGTTTGTCTAACCTTTTGTCGAGTTTTTGTGAGGACTCACATACTCTTGCAGGGATACCATACGGAGGTTTACTCTGATTACTCGTATTGACTGATTTTCTTTGATGGTCTAGCTGGAGAGATCTCAGGGTTGCTAATCCTTTAATTGCTGTAACGTCGGATCTTTATCCGTGTGGTAATTTTTTCCCTTTCTCGTACTTTACCGCTTTCTTAGCTGGAAGACCTCGATAGGAGGCAATGTTTGAGCCCCTTGGTGGCATTTTACTTTGAGATACATGTTTTGTGTTTTGTATTCGTATCCCCACAGGTAGCGCGGTTCCTTCGTCAAGGACTGCCTGTTTGCCCTCGAGCATCCCAAACCCTAAAACCCAAAGCAACATGTTATCTCCTTCTACTACAGGCGAGTAAGTCTCCAAAGGTCGAGCATCCGGTAGATTGCGTAGTAACGTTGTTCGTCCAAAACCCAATCCATAACCCCGTAGTTAGCCGAACTACGGCTTGCTCTGATTCTCATTCTAGATGAGATACGTAGGCATAAGACGCGATGTCTTAGCGAGCACACATCCCCCCAACCCATAGGTCAGCCGAGCTACGAAGACTCTGATTCTCATATCCAGATGAGATACGTATGCAGTGGATGCGACATCCGCGCGAGTCATTTCTCTTAGCCTTTTTTTAGTAAATAAACACATTAGGTAAACTCACACCCTTTAGACAAGAACTACAAAAGTGGATCCCGTAGAGTACTACGGATGCGTAGGGGTGCTAATACCTTCCCTTCGCATAACCGACTCCCGAACCCAAGATTTGGTTGCGAGACCCCATCTTGTCCTTTCCTTTTTCAGGTTTACTTCGAGCGTTTCCTTTCCCTCCTTTGGGATGAATAACGCACGGTGGCGACTCTTCTGTCATTCTCTTTCGCCAGTTGTTTTTTCGCGCACTGTATTTTTCAGGTTGCGACAGCTGGCGACTCTGCTGGGGAGTTAAGAAGTTGACCTCTTGCTGGTCCATCTTCCCTAAGCGAGTCCCTCCTAGCTTTTGTGATTTCTGGTTCATTGGGTGTTCCTGCTTTTGTACATTTATTTACTTACTTGCTTGCATTCATCTGCTGTATCTGTTGGAGCTGTTGTTTGTTTGTTGGGATGGGATGTTCTACGAGAGATAAGACCATTACCCAGGCTTGAGTGTACACACAGGTTTTAGAGTGGATGATCATGAGGCTTACGTGGCATGTTGCTACGTTAAGTCGTTCGTGAAGAACCACACCCAGACGAGGTTTCTTTTGGATATATTATGTCCTACGGATGTTCCGTAACGACATGATGTTCCCCTAGAAATCGTCGACTCTGGTGACCATTTCCCGAGAACTCAATCGAGGCCTCTCCTCCGAGACGTGATTATGCTAGCTCTGGTGGGCGCATTCTCGCTGATCAATCCGAGGACCCCGAGACTGGGAACTTGCTTTAGGATGTCCTGTTGAGGGGAGTCAGTGGAGGTCTCTTATCCCGTAATAATGCTAAACCTTCAGTGGTAAACGTATTATTCGCGACTGAAGGGCTGAAGTTGACGAACTTCTGTTCTTAGAACCTACCAGTGAGGGGCGGGCTAAATTCAGGAAACCTTAACCTCCAACCAACCCGGTTTTCTAGAGCAGAGCTTTGATCTTGTATTATACTCCTCAGTGGTTTTCTCTTCAGACAGTGTAACCCGACAGATGTTCAAGCAGTTACAACAATCCTGATTGACATGTTTATCCATTTCAAGGGGGTTTACATCTTCTTCTTGATTCCAGTCGGAGTTTTTCCGGTTCTCTTAGGATGGATATTGGCAGAAAGAGACTTGTCGCCTACAAGTTTCCGGTGGTCTGTCTGAAGCCCATTCAACAGTTGATGAAGTTAATGGATCCTGGTTCTCTAGAAGGATTCCGAGAGGATTACGGTTTGATTCTAAGTTTCATCACGGTTCTTTCCAAAGATCAACACGACGCCCTATTCACACTGCTACAGTTCTATGACCCTCCACTGAGATGTTTCACTTTCCCGGATTATATTTTGGTCCCTACTCTGGAGGAGATTGCCAGTTTTCTCAGAGTTCCTATCAGGTCACAATTATTGTTCTACAGTTCTGAGTTTCTGCCCTATCTCAGCATGGTTGCTTCAGCCACATATTTGGAGGAATCAGTCTGGAAGGCTAGTATGTGTCAGAAGGGAGAAATTAGTGGTTTTCATCTGAGTTTCTTACTGGGAGAAGCAAAGAAGAAGCTGGAAGACGGTAACCAGAGGGGTTTCAATGTTGTGTTGGCTCTTTGTGTGTATGGGATTGTCTTGTTCCCCAATGTTGCCAAATTTGTGGACATGGATGCAATACGCCTCTTCGTGTTGAGAAATCCAGTACCGACCTTGCTAGGAGATTTCTTCCAGTCAGTGCACCACAGAAATAAGAATAGAAAAGGGGGATTGTTGAATTGTTGTGTGCCTTTGTTTTATAAGTGGTTCAGTTCTCACCTACCCAAATCAGGAGTGTTCGTTAATGTCAAGGACTCGTTGAGTTGGTCGAAGAGATTGATGGGGTTGAGAGCTGTAGATATTTCTTGGTGGTCTGACCGGAGCTTGCTTCGGGCGGATATTATTCACAGTTGTGGGAACTTCCCAAATGTTCCGTTGGTAGGAAGAAGAGGAGGAATCAACTATAATCCTTCTCTAGCAGTTAGACAGTTTGGATATGCTTTAAGAACTCTGCCTTTGGAAAAGGATGTGGAAGAATCTCTGTTTTTCCATTCTTCGCCTGATTTGACGGTATCCCGTAAGGCAGCTGAGGCCTGGCTCAAGGTGATCAAGAGAGGAAGAACCGTCCTTGGAAAAGGAGATTGTAGAACTTACCCTCGGTATGAAGAGTGGCTTCAAGGAAGAGTCGAAGAGTTTGGTCTGCCGTTCCCTATTGAAGAACCCTTGTATCCACCTACTCCTGAGCAGTCAACAATGGTGAGCCGAGAGGAGTACGACAAGTTGAAGAGTGCCATGGAGGGACTTCAAACCAAGAGCTCAGAGTTAAGTGAGAAGTTGCAAGACTGTATGCATCAATGCCAGGACGCAGAATATCAGAAGGGGGAGGCCGTCAGATTGCAAAAGGAAGTAGAGAGGAAATTTGTTGTGGAGGTGGACTTCTTCAGGAAGACAGACGAAGCCTTGAGATCATCCAGTTCTGAGTTGAGGCGAGTCAAGCAGCAGTTAGTAGATGCTCATGGAAAATTAGCTGGGTGGCAAGAGCAATGGGATGCATTTTCAACTTCTCGGAAGGCAAAGGAGGAGGAGACAGTAGCCGAACTGACTGGCCAGGTAGAGAAATTGACGAATTTGCTGAAGGGGAAGAACAATGAGCTTCTGTGCGCCAATTCTACTAATGGCTACATCACAGATCAACAAAATGAGGCTCGAGGACAGATTGAAGAACTCAAGGTGTTGGCAGGTTTGAAGAAATCCAGACTTGAAGAGGTATTAGGAGAAGATGATGGGAATTACTACAGAGAACACATCAACGAACTGGATGGGATCATTCACAAGAGGAATCTGCATATCCGGCATCTGACAGAATCTCCAGATCATCCCGACACGGTGGCATTACTGGATGAAGTGAGGAGCAGTCCTTATGGGTTGTATACAGGAGGCTGATTCCTGGTTTAGGTTCCTCCCTTTACTTTTTGTTTTGTTGCTGATAATCCACAGGCTTGTTGTGGGGATCCTCGTTTGATGTACTTTAGGCTAAGGCCCCTTTCCTGGAACTCATTTGTATGTTGGTTTCCTTTTGTTGCATCTTGATCTCAGAAGTTTATCCATGACTCTGCCTTCTTGCACTATTCGCCTGATGTGAGACTGGAATCAAGGGGGTAGAATACCTTTTGGATTTGATAAACATGGCATTGCATTTACATATTCATTGTCATATCTTGCATAACAGGTACCGCTGCAGTGTTCTCATATTATTTGGTGTCCCACTAGCAGGATAGCTGACTCAGGCATTCACCGATACGGTACCCGAGGGAATCAACAGAGAGCGATGGAGAGCCTACAAGCAGAGCTCGCCGAGATGAAGATTCACATGAATCAATTCATGGATTTGGTTTAAGGAGTGGCTCAAGGGCAGCAGGAGCTTAGATTGTTGGTGTAGAGGGATCCCCCTATTACTCAACCGGAGATGTTGGCCGATCCTCCAGCTGGAGAGGTTAATGGTCCTAATGGACCGGGGCCTATCCCGATCCCGCATGTCAACCTAGATCAACAACCCATTCAGGATGGTCAGGATTATCAGTTCCCCTTGCTTCAGGAAGACTTTGGCATGGACCCCATGTTTAGAAGATTGGAAGAGAGGTTGAAAGCAGTGGAAGGACAAAATCCTCTAGGAGTAGATGTTGCTGACTTGGGGCTGGTCCCAGGTGTGAGAGTGCCACCGAAATTCAAGGTCCCGATATTTGACAAATACAATGGCAGCTCTTGCCCCAAAACTCACGTGCAAGCCTATTTCCGTAAAATGGTTGCATACTCTGATGACGAGAAGCTACTTATGTACTTCTTCCAGGACAGCCTGGCTGGGGCATCCTTGGAATGGTATATGAGGCTGGACAGAGCCCACATTCGTTGCTGGAGGGATTTGGCAGAGGCTTTCGTAAAGCAGTACCAGTATAATGCAGACATGGCTCCGGACAGAACTCAACTTCAGAATCTGTCTCTTAAAAGCAATGAGTGCTTCAGGGAGTACGCTCAACGCTGGAGGGAGACAGCTTCTCGTGTTCAGCCTCCGATGTTGGAAAAGGAAATGGCCAACATGTTCATGAACACTCTGCCCGGACCTTACATGGAGCGTCTGGTAGGTTGCAATGCTTCCAACTTTGCTGATGTGGTCTCTACTGGGGAAAGGGTGGAGAATTACCTAAAGACCTATAAGAGCCAGAGTGGAGGTGGATCCTCATCAGGGGTGAAGAAGCCGTTCATTCAGGGACAGAAGAGGAGAGAAGGGGATGCAAATGCCATATCTTCTTATCAGAACAGGGATAACCGGAGGAATAACTTTCAGAATTATCATCAGCAACCGTATGTTGCGGCTGTGACCATTCCAGCTGCAGCACCACTACAACAACAACAACCACAACGTCAACCAGCTCAGTATCAACAGCAGCAGCAACCGGGTAAAAGACCCGCTTATCAACAGAGGCAAAGGATGATGGACCGGCGTTTCGACACCCTTCCAATGTCGTACGCTCAGTTGCTTTCTAGTCTTCAACAACTACACCTTGTGCAACTGCGCACTCTGGCTCCTCCTGTTGGTAGACTTCCGGTGGGTTACGACGCCAACGCTAGGTGTAGCTTCCACTCTGGGGCACCTGGCCATAACATTGAGAACTACAAAGCTTTTAAGCACGTAGTTCAGGACCTCATAGATTCAAAAGCCATCGACCTTGCACCGGCTCCGAATGTCGTTAACAATCCCATGCCCCAACATGGTGGTGCGAACGTTAACATGATAGAGGGAAAAGCCGAGTCCATTAAGGATGTGTCGAAGTTGAAGACTCCATTGGTGGATATCAAAGGATGCTTGCTGAAGGCCGATGTCTTCCCCGGTTGTGGGAAGGATTGTTTGGATTGTGCCACTCAGAGTGGAGGTTGTTTGAAGCTACAGCAGGGTATCCAGGCCTTGCTCGACAAAGGTATCTTCCAGGTTGAAGATTTGTCTGTCCAAGAGTCTGTGGAAGGGGTTGAGGAAGAAGGGTTTGAAGATGCTACTAATGAATTCGCAGATGTTGTTCCTACTGATTCTGTAATCCATGATGATGTATTTATTTTTTCCAATGTGGTTGATCCTGATGTAATTGAACTTGATTCCGATGTTTCGGATGCTTGCATTTCAATGAATGAGATTTCTGAGTACAACTGTGATATTGCTACTATCACTATTTTCTACCCAACTAATCAGATCAGTGTGCCAGAAGCGCAACCCGTGCCACCAGTGCAACGATCTACTATGACCATCACAACCCCTGGTCCTTTACCTTTCACTAGTGAAAGGGCCATTCCGTGGCATTATGGGGGGAGCGTGTATACGCACGATCATAGGGTGGAACGGCCACTGAAAGTAGAAGAGGGTCAGAAGCCTGAACTTGACGGTCTCGTAGTGGATAATGTTGGTGGAATCGGCCGATTCACCAGGAGTGGTAGATTGTTCTCACCACCGGTTACCCAAGTTGATAATGCTGATGCTGTGGCGAAAACCAAAGGCAAGCAAGTCGTGAATGAGGGTACCTCTGCACCCCAGGATGGTTCTGAGCCCACTTTTGCAAAGGATGTGGACGAGCTTCTGAGAATCATAAAGAAAAGCGACTACAAGGTAGTCGATCAGTTGATTCAGACTCCGTCCAAGATATCCATTCTCTCACTCCTGTTGTGTTCGGAGGCACACAGGGAGGCACTTCTGAAGGTTCTTAATGCTGCATATGTACCTCAAGAAATCTCGGTAAACCAACTAGAAGGGATTGTTGCCAATATGCATGCAAGCAACGGGTTGGGTTTTACCGATTCTGACTTGACACCAGCCGGACGCAATCATAACAAGGCTCTGCACATCTCGATGGAATGCAGAGACACCGTGCTATCGCATGTCCTGGTGGATACAGGCTCCTCTCTCAATGTGCTACCCAAGAGAGCCCTGTCGAGGTTAGAAGTAGAGGGTTTGGTCTTGAAACCTTCAGATCTTATTGTGAGAGCCTTCGATGGTTCTAAGAGATCGGTGTTTGGAGAGGTAGAATTGCCAATTCTGATTGGATCACAAACCTTCAACATTGTCTTCTACGTGATGGATATCATTCCTTCCTACAGTTGCCTGCTGGGTCGCCCTTGGATCCATAATGCTGGGGCAGTCTCTTCAACTCTACATCAGAAGATTAAGTTTCTGGTCAACGGACGGATTATCACCGTCTGTGGTGAGGAGGACATCCTGGTCAGTAACCTGTCTACATTCAAATATGTAGAAGTAGAAGGTGAAGTTCATGAGACTCTGTGTCAGGCCTTTGAGTCAGTTCAGGTCAAGGATGCAGCTCCGGTGGAAGAGGTTAAGGCGGGTGCCTCTATCTCATCCTTTAAGCAGGCACGGGCCGTGGTGGATTCAGGTGTTACTCCCGGTTGGGGGCGTCTGTTGGAGTTACCAATGAAAGAAGATAAGTTCGGGATTGGGTATCAGCCAGTTTTGACTTCTACAACACTTCAGGGGCCGATCACTTTCCCCAATCCTTATACCTCCAGTTCCTGGGAGACCTCTGATAATGTACCTCTCAGTGACTGAGAACTCGATGGGGTGTGTATTGGGACAGCATGACGAGTCTGGTCGAAAAGAGCGTGCCATATACTACCTTAGAAAAAAGTTTACCGACTGTGAAATCAAATATTCGCAGCTTGAGAAAACTTGCTGTGCTTTGGCCGGGGCTGCTCGCCGACTGAGGCAGTATATGTTGAACCATACTACCTTGTTTATTTCTAAGATGGATCCAGTCAAATACATATTCGAGAAGCCAGCTCTCACCGGAAGGGTGGCTCGTTGGCAAATGGTACTGACAGAGTACGATATCCAGTATACATCCCAGAAAGCCATCAAACGGAGTATTCTGTCGGACTATCTTGCTCAGCAGCCGATTGATGGCAGACGCACTTGCTACTCTATCCTCCATGATCAAGGTAATTCGTTGGAACCATGCTCTCAGGATCGATGTGATGCGCCTTGACAGGGCCGCATATGTATTTGCTGCTGAACTGGTAGTCGACGACAAGCCCTGGTATCACGATATCAAGTGCTTTCTGAAGAATCAAGAGTACCCTGCAGGGGCATCCAACAAAGACAGAAAGACTTTGAGAAGATTGGCAGGCAGTTTCTTCTTGAACGAAGACAATGTGCTGTATAAGAGGAACTTCGACATGGTTATGCTCAGATGCGTGGACAAACACGAAGCAAACATGTTAATGCAGGAAGTTCATGAAGGTTCCTTCGGTACTCATGTCGGCGGACATGCAATGGCTAAGAAATTGTTGAGAGCGGGTTATTATTGGATGACCATGGATTCAGATTGCTTCAAATATGCTCGGAAGTGTCATAAATGCCAGATTTATGCTGATAAGGTGCATGTGCCGCCAAATCCTCTGAATGTGATGACTTCGCCGTGGCCGTTCGCTATGTGGGGCATTGACATGATTGGAAAGATTGAGCCGACAACTTCCAATGGGCATCGCTTCATCCTTGTTGCCATCGACTATTTCACCAAGTGGGTCGAAGCAGCGTCGTTCGCGAATGTCACCAGACATGTGGTTGCCCGTTTCACCAAGAAAGAAATCATTTGTCGCTATGGGATTCCCGAAAGAATCATTACTGATAATGGTTCTAATCTCAACAACAAAATGATGAAGGAGTTGTGTCAGAACTTCAACATTCAGCATCACAATTCTTCCCCTTACCGCCCTAAGATGAACGGCGCTGTTGAGGTGGCAAATAAGAACATAAAGAAGATTGTGTAGAAGATGGTCGTCACGTACAGAGATTGGCATGAGATGCTACCCTTCGCCTTGCACGGGTACCGTACTTCAGTACGTACGTCGATTGGGGCAACCCCTTACTCCCTGGTGTATGGTATGGAAGCAGTCCTACCTGTTGAAGTGGAGATTCCTTCTCTAAGAGTCCTGTTGGATGTCAAGTTAGACGAAGCCGAATGGATTCGGACAAGGTTCAATGAGTTGAGTCTTATCGAAGAGAAGCGAATGGCAGCCATTTGTCATGGGCAGTTGTATCAGAGTCGGATGAAGAGAGCCTTTGATCAGAAAGTGCGTCCTCGTCGTTTCCAAGTCGGAGATTTAGTGTTGAAAAGGATCCTTCCTCCTCAGACAGATCACAGGGGCAAGTGGACTCCTAACTATGATGGACCGTATATTGTCACCAAGGTTTTTGATGGTGGGGCCTTAATGCTTGCAACTATGGATGGTGAAAACTTCACTTCCACAGTGAACTCAGACGCAGTTAAAAAATACTTCGCATAAAATAGACCCGCTGGACAGTAAAAAGAATAGTCCAGGCAAAAATGGGCATCCCGACGAACCAAGAAAATGAAAAGGTTCGGGCAAAAATTAGGGATTAAAAATGAAAAGATCGTACACCCGGTAAGTTGAAAACCTGAAAAGGCAACTTAGGCAAAAATGGGTATCCCGGTGGATTGAAAACCCGAAAAGGGCGATCCAGGCAAAAGTTAGGGATTAAGCGAATGACTGCGTTCTGAGTTAGTTCTGAATCTCATCTCATGTCGATGACTGGAAATTTTCGAAAGGTAGGAAACAGTCCAATCACCTTTTCAGAAGGCTGATCATCTGGAGGATCTTGAAGACGGGCAAGTCATAGCAGAATTGGAACCCAATAGAAATCCATTTCACATTGCCATTAGATTAATTTCTGTTTTTTTCTTTTGTGCGATTACCTCTTTCCAGGGATTGCTTCCTGATGTAAATGCCTATTCAGAGGTCATTCAATCAATAAAATCATGTTATATCTCTGTTTTCATTTTCATTTTATTGTTTTGTTTGCAAAAATGACGTCCGAATTTTGACAAACATTGCGTCATGACACATAAGGACTTTACAGGTACATGCTTAATAAAAATTTAAAATTGCTGTAAATTTTAAGTGCTTTGGATCGTCTATTCAAGAACAAATACCCTCGGGGCATTTCCTTAAAATCCCCTGCAGATGATCGTGAATATCTTCCCCAATGAAGTCGCCAACAGACGAATCCGGTGTCTTATCCCTGCAGAGCTGATCAGAGTGTTGGATTCTTTAAACCCCAGCAGGTCCTCACCACTGTACTTCCCCAAGCGTTTGTTTCAGGACATACACTCCCCAGTAGAGTCGACAGTGCCGGATTGTATATCCCCAGCGGAGTTGATAGTGCCAGACCGTATCTTCCCAGCAGAAGTGGCTGCTCCTTAGAGTTCGAGGCCAGATCGATAATCCCAATGCCAGATCCATGGTTTCTTTCCTTGAAGTAGAACCTCGGTACCGTATCGGTGTTTGCTTCCCCTGATGAGTCATCTCTCGCAGATCGTGGTTTCCAGAACCACTATCGCTTTCCCCAACAACAGGTTTTCAGTGTCGTTCTCTCTCCAGTCAGAATCTCGGCATTTCGTCATTGCTAGAACACCGTGTGGCGGGTCATTTCCCCATATAATTCTTTGCGCTGTGCATCTCCAGCATCCTTGCCAGGGTCCAGAAGATGGTGATCATTTCCCCAGCAGATCCCCTTGCCTCAGCTTGACATTCTACCCAGCATTTCACATCCCTGCATGTAGAATCATATTGCATTGCATCCTTCCAAATCGCGTAGCATTTCCATTTTCATGGAGCATTACGCCATTGAAAAATTCAAACATACGCATGTAAGCATAAAACATTCTCGGTATCCCAAGTGATAAGCTAGAAGTTGTTTCCAGTACTCAGACTGAAGATTGTTCATGACTTACCTTTGTTATCCCCAGCAAGTGACATTGGCCCATGCGCCACCTCTATTATCCTTCTCTATTTCTGCCGATGCTGACGGGCATGAAGTTTTTCGGTATCCAGACCGAAGTGGCGTTCAGGCCAGTTTTCCGGTATCCAGACCGAAGTGGCGTTCAGGCCAGTTTTTCGGTATCCAGACCGAAGTGGCGTTCAGGCCAGTTTTCCGGTATCCAGACCGAAGTGGCATTCAGGCCAGTTTTCCGGTATCCAGACCGAAGTGGCATTCAGGCCAGTTTTCCGGTATCCAGACCGAAGTGGCGTTCAGGCCAGTTTTCCGATGTTCAGACCGAAGTGCCGTTCGGGCCAGTTTTCCGATGTTCAGATCGAAGTCATTTCCAGTATTCAGACTGATGAGCGGCATTCAGGCCATGGTTATTTCTGTGGTACCATTTATTTTGGTATCCAAGTTAACATTCTTTTTCGGTATTCAGACTGACTCTCACCGTACCAGACGGATTCTTCTTTCAAGACCACCTATTTGCCGATTCTGACAGGCATTGTTACTTCACTTCACTTCAGTGCAAATTTTTGGGCTTTTATTGTATTCAATCCCTTGATACCTCGAAAGCACGAAAGCCGCTACTATCTTCTTTCCAGGTCTCCAGTTGATTGAATAGGGGCAGCTGTAACACCCAAAAATTTGCCCTCCTCATTCATGCATTCACTTTTTAGGTCATTTATAATTTCATACCACATTGCATCATGTCAATCAGAATTAGCTCCAAGAAGCTCGGACATCATCCAGGACACTTTGTGGGTTCTACTTAAATGATCAGTCAACACAAGGAAAAGACCTAAGGTACTTCCAACAGGGCCAGATAGGGCCTATTCACCATACAAATCGCCAAGCTGGAAGAAGCAAGAATCTGCTGCTGAGCTGTCATGCTCACTAGGCGAGCAGATGCTTCGCCTAGCGAAGAGCACTGTCATGCTCGCTAGGCGAGCAGATCCTTCGCTAGGCGAAGGGCGCGCGTTTCAGGAAATAACAGAAAAGTTTTGGGCCTCAGCTGACCACATTCTAAACCCACAAGTCCACGAAAATCAGCTATAAATATAAGAGTTTCAGTAGAGGACTGAGGACAAGAAAAAATACACTTGAGTTTCACCGAAGAAAGGTCTTGAGAGAAGGAGACCTAGGAACTACTCTGCAGCGACCTTCAGGCAGCCCTGAGAAGTTCACTCCGCCTCACGTAAGCCCTAACGATACCTTGCCGATCCAGCCGTGTTGTTAAATTCCAATCGGTCTCTCATCAGGTATGCCTTTGTTCCTATTACTCTATGCCTTGAATTTGAATATTATGAATGTATGAGGTAATATCAGGTTTTGCCCACGGGTTCGAATAGGCATGAATGTGTAACAATACCATGAATGTTTTAATCGTTTTCGTTTATGAGATGGATACCACAGGGTTTCGGATCATAGAGATCAAACTGTTATCAAGGAGGAATCCAAAACCCGCAGGCCTTCGCTAGCCGCTTCGCTAGGCGAGCCTGTAGCGAGGCTTCACTAAGCCTTCGCTAGTCGAAGCAGTCGCGCACGTAACAGTATTTGCTTTTTGTTCTGTTTTGTTCTAACCTGTCTTGTGTTGCCATGACATTGATTTCCCTAGATTTCATCTTGTTTGTCTAACCTTTTGTCGAGTTTTTGTGAGGACTCACATACTCTTGCAGGGATACCATACGGAGGTTTACTCTAATTACTCGTATTGACTGATTTTCTTTGATGGTCTAGCTGGAGAGATCTCAGGGTTGCTAATCCTTTAATTGCTGTAACGTCGGATCTTTATCCGTGTGGTAATTTTTTCCCTTTCTCGTACTTTACCGCTTTCTTAGCTGGAAGACCTCGATAGGAGGCAATGTTTGAGCCCCTTGGTGGCATTTTACTTTGAGATACATGTTTTGTGTTTTGTATTCGTATCCCCACAGGTAGCGCAGTTCCTTCGTCAAGGACTGCCTGTTTGCCCTCGAGCATCCCAAACCCTAAAACCCAAAGCAACATGTTATCTCCTTCTACTACAGGCGAGTAAGTCTCCAAAGGTCGAGCATCCGGTAGATTGCGTAGTAACGTTGTTCGTCCAAAACCCAATCCATAACCCCGTAGTTAGCCGAACTACGGCTTGCTCTGATTCTCATTCCAGATGAGATACGTAGGCAGAAGACGCGATGTCTTAGCGAGCACACATCCCCCCAACCCATAGGTCAGCCGAGCTACGAAGACTCTGATTCTCATATCTAGATAAGATACGTATGCAGTGGATGCGACATCCACGCGAGTCATTTCTCTTAGCCTTTTTTTTGGAAATAAACACATTAGGTAAACTCACACCCTTTAGACAAGAACTACAAAAGTGGATCCCGTAGAGTACTACGGATGCGTAGGGGTGCTAATACCTTCCCTTCGCATAACCGACTCCCGAACCCAAGATTTGGTTGCGAGACCCCATCTTGTCCTTTCCTTTTTCAGGTTTACTTCGAGCGTTTCCTTTCCCTCCTTTGGGATGAATAACGCACGGTGGCGACTCTTCTGTCATTCTCTTTCGCCGGTTGTTTTTTCGCGCACTGTATTTTTCAGGTTGCGACAGGTAGATGTCCATAACCTGGAAGGTAATTTGGAAATCACTTTGTCCAATCTTGATTGAGCAAGATCTAAGCTGTTCCAAGCTCCAATTTCTTCACCAAACTTCATAACATCAATAGAGGAGTGGATTTGAAGCTTGCCAGGCCTTGAAATTGCTGATTCCAGGAGTTGATCTTCAAGAGGTAGGTTTTTCGAAGCTCCTAATTCTCAAAACTATTACATGTTAGTGTAGATCTTTGAGTGTTGATCAATCTGATATAAAATTCGTGTGAAATGGTTGAGGAATGGATGAGTTATGCTTGATTAAAGTTTTGAATGCAATTAGGTTTTCCTTCGATTCTCTTTGTTCATGATGTTTTAGGATGAAATGATGCTTGATCTGTAACCTCCATAACATGAGCTTTCGTTTGGTATCATTTTTATTGAGTTCTGGAATTTTTTTTTTAACTTCATATTGTTCACCACCGTCTTCACGAAGAAGACGGTGTTTTCTGCCATGCTCCGCCGCGTGCTACAAGAACTAGGGTTTGACTGGTTCAGGCGTGTGTTTTGCACTGTAGAAGAGACTTTAGCCAAGGCCGTGCGCATTTGATTCTCCATTGTTGCATTTTATTTGTTTTAATTTCGCTGACTAAGCGCTTGCGTGTGTATCCATTGTCCAAACCATTGGCCTGTATGCTTTGACTGTAGCCACATATGCGTTGACCTGTGATGTGGGCGCCACATAGATTTAATGAAACGGTGCATATTAGGCGCGCTTCTTTGAATTTGCACCGAGTTCGGTTCCAGCATGCGCCATATTTTCAAATGTTCTCACCATTTATCCCTGTCCCTCCATTTTGACATATGCTTATTTCATTTTATTTCATTTTTTTTACCAATTTTGAAAAATCCTAAAAAATTGAAAAATGATCCAAATAATTCCAGGTTTTTTGCTACATGATCCTTGGAATGTCTAGAATCTTTTGGTGTTGATTTTAGGATTTTATCATTTTTGGAATTTGAATTGTGGTTGATTATGTGAACATGTGTGCATTTGTGACATTGCCTCATTCTTTCTATCATGAAATGCTCAAAAATAATCCAATGGCCATGAAATTTTGTGTGTTGATTCTTAACATGATAATTGACATTTGAGGATTGGTTGTGTAGTTTTCCCATTTTTCATCCCTGTTTTATGTACATGTTTGTATGGTGTGACAATGTATGTCACACAATTGGATGTCCTATTTGATCATTTTCATTTCCATATCAATTGATCTCTTCTATTTACAATTTCTGGTATGCTAATTGTGTTTGACGTGTTGATTGCTCATGAAAATTTCCAGAATTGTTTGAGCCATTTCTGATTTAATGTGCATTTTCTCATCTTGTATGTCCAATTGATGATCATGTTATGTGCATTGCCTTCTCTTGGTTGAATGATGACCTTTCTTGATGATTTTGATTTGGTCCTTTTTAGGACATGTTCATGATTGATTAAGGATGATTCATGTTGAGTTTTAGATTCTGTTTTGGATTTTTTCTTCACTTTTGACCCTAGGTTTTGCCTTAGGGGTTTGGACTCACATTTTGAGTTGTGCATTTCAGGTTTTCAAGCAATTAGCCACATTGGTTGATATGATCTCATCACTTGAGATACAAGTTATTTTGGTTGACTAACCTTGCTGTTTTGAAGGTCTTTTGGATGGTGAATCAATTTAGTTTGCTTGCACCTTAGGCCTTGCACCATTGTTGTCTTATAATTGGTTGTCTGACTGTTGTTGATTGTTTGATTTGTCTGAATGTAAATATTGACTGGTTTAGCTTTTCTCACAGGTACTTTAGCCGCTCTAACTCATTATTTGAGTTGCTTTGCTTTGCTTGTGGTTGGCATACCACTTAGGTAACTTCCTTGATTCCATGTAGTCAGGAAGACCTGTCATGTTATGTTGGCAGGCACCTGTCTGAAGCCCTCCTTAAGAGGCAATGTTTGTGCTTGTTTATCTTTGTGCCTTGTACATATAAAGACCTCCTAAGTGAAGAGGCATTGGCAGATAGAAGGGATGTGCAATCCATCCCCTGCTATTCAGTTGAGTCTTTCATCTTGCTCGCACTACGTGCTGATGCATTTTGAATAAACACCCAAGATCCTTGTATATAGAGTCAGTCATTGTGGAGTAGAGTCCCCCATTCTGTACTCCCACACCTTCATTGATTGAAGCTCTCCCAGGCCAGGGATAAGAGCTATGAGGTCCAACCCTCATGACCTTTTCATCTGCTCACCCTGACGGTCAATGTCAGTGGTTAAGAGCTTTGTCAGATACCCCTTCCAGTATTTGGCTTGTTTGTCAAGGTCGATATGACCCCTTGACTAAAGCCCAACCTTGCTTGAGCCCCCTTGGTTGCGTATAGTGTGTGCTGATTGCTTTTGATGTTTATCTGTTTTGCTTCTCATCTCCTTTCTGTAGGAGTCGTATGATCAACTTTCAAGGAAGTTGAATGTACGTAGAGATAGACTTGAGTTGGCTCACTGCCTGTGTGAGTCAAACTCTTGTTAGAAACCTCAACCTAGGGCTATTGTGGATTACATGACAACTATTAGGCTCGAGTCAGTCTCCCTTTTAGTTTGTTATTTCCCTGTCTCTGGTTAGGAGAAGATTTCTCCCCTGTTAAGGGGAACTACGTCACCCTGATCCTCATACCAGATGAGGTACGTAGGCAGGAGATTGTGCTAGATCTCTCCGGGAAACCTTTTATTTTTGTGTGTGTTTGCTTGACAGCTATTAGGCTTGAGTTCCAGACTCCCTATCAGCTTGTGTGTTTGATAACCTTTTTGTGTGTGTTAGGAGTTGGATGTAAGACCAGCGATTGGCATTCCGTTTCCTATTTGTTGTGTGCTTGAAGTCTGATGTAAGCCCAGCGATTGGCATTCGGTTTCCTATTTGTGGTGTGTTTGGAGTCTGATGTAAGTCCAGCGATTGGCATTCGGTTTCCTGTTTGTGTTTGTTGTTTGGAGTCGGACGTAAGACCAGCCATTGGCAGTCCATTTCCTATTGCGAGTTTCTTTTGACGTCTCAGCGTCTTTGCGTGTGTTTTATTTCGGCGTGCGTTAGCCGAACTACGGTCCCTGATTCTCATTCCAGATGAGATACGTAGGCATAGGATGCGATATCCTAGCGAGCCCGTTTCCCATTTCCCCGAACTACGTCGACTCTGATGTTTATTTCTGACAAACTACGTAGGCCCAAGATGCGACATCATGCCGAGTCACCTTTCTCTGTTTTCCTTCTTCCATCTGTGTTAGATTCATGTGTGTGTGCATTCTTTTGAGCAGTTATTTAGCAACCTTATTCTTTTCTCTTGAGCGTGGATCCCGTCGAGTACGACGGACGTGAGGGGTGCTAATACCTTCCCCTTGCGTAACCGACTCCCGTACCTTGTAATCTCCGATCGTAAGACCATTCCTTTCCAGGTTTACTTTGAGCGTTTCCTTTCCCTCCCTTGGGATAAATAACGCACGGTGGCGGCTCTGTCTGTTTTGTTTTTTCCCGCCGGTTGTTTTTCGTGTTGCGACAAGGATTTAACAGGAAGTGTCGGATTTGGAGAATTCACAGCATTCCCAATCGGGCGTTCAACAAAATCAGCATTAGCCTGGGGCTTGGGAGGTGCTGAAAATACACGACCACTGCAGGTCAGCCCACTTACATCAGCAATATTTACAACAGAGGAGGATGACAAAGGCACTTCTTTCTCTCCTTCTACAGCAACAACATTGTAACGGAAGGGAATTGCTTTTTCGGAAGAATAAGGCATTGGACCAGCAAGTTTGATGATCAGAACAGGGGAAGCCTTCTGCTTGCTACAATCATACTTGATGATAACAGGTTCGGGCATCCGGAACACCGGGGAGATTACATTGACTTCAGGCTCATCTTCGTCGACATTTCTGTTTTAAAGGATCTCAATAACTCCTTTATCCAGCATTTCCTGAAGATCTTTATGCACCTAGCGACAACCCAATCGGTTAACCGGGCAGATTCGGCATCTATCATGATCTTGCTCATAGTGATTGTACTCGCATAACAAACGGTGCAACTCAACTAGAGACTGTCGGATATGACTGACATATTTGACCTTGTATTTGCCAGGGCAACCCTGGACCATGTTAACAGATTTCCCATGCTCGGGAAATGGGTTCTTCTTAACATTAGGACCTATGTCCTCAAAGCACAGAATACCACACCTCACAAGGTCTTGAACCTTAATCTTTAAAGGATAGCAATTCTCCACGTCGTGGCCGGGAGCACCAGAATGGTAGACACAATGTAGTTCGGGCTTATAACACCACTTAGGGTTGGCAGGTATAGCCGCGGGGTCTCTCGGAGTAATCAACTTCCTCTCTATCAAAGAGAGATATAATTCTGCGTACGTCATCGGAATAGGATCAAAGGTGACCCTTTTCCTCTCGTAACTCGTGCTGGTTTGATTACTGTTTCGAGGGTGGTAGGCCTGCTGTTGCGGACGATGCTGTTGTTGATGATATTGCTGAGGTGGTTGCTGATTGTTGCTATGATGCTGATACTATTGATTGTCTCTGAAAAACAGGTGCTATATGAGCCACCTTGTGCTGGTTACTGGCGGGACGCACAGTCTTCGTCCTCACAGAGGGTCTTCTTGGTTTCACATGGGAGGTCACAGCATGTGCCTCTCCATCTTTCTTCTTTGCAAACGCCCCATAACGTTTGGCAGAAGAGCCTTCATCTCTGGTTAGACGTCCTTCTCTAACCCCTTCTTCTAAACGCATCCCCATATTCACCATCTCGGTGAAGTCAAAAGGACCGCTAGCAATCATCCGATCATAATAGAATGAACTCAAGGTCTTCAGAAAGATCTTGGTCATTTCCTTCTCTTCTAGCGGAGGCACGATCTGTGCTGCCACTTCTCGCCACCTCTGGGCATACTCTTTGAATGTTTCCTTGTCCTTCTGGGACATGGCCCTCAATTGATCCCTATCGGGAGCCATATCCACGTTGTACTTATACTGCTTGACGAAGGCCTCGCCAAGGTCGTTGAAGGATCAGATGTTCATGCTGTCTAGACCCATATACCAACGCAGAGCGGCACCGGACAGACTGTCCTAAAAGTAGTGGATGAGCAACTGGTCGTTATCAGTCTGAGTAGACATCTTCCTGGCATACATGACCAGGTGGTTGAGAGGACAAGTATTTCCTTTGTACTTTTCAAAGTTAGGGACCTTGAATTTCACAGGAATCTTCACATTTGGCACTAAACAGAGATCGGCAGTAGACTTGCCGAAAAGGTCCTTCCCTCTGAGAGTTTTTAATTCCTTGCGCATCTCAAGAAATTGATCATTCATAGCGTCCATCTTCTCATAGACATCTGGGCCTTCAGACGGCTCAGAATGATAGATGGTGTCGTCTACCCTGGGCATGGTATGCACGACAGAAGGAGGAACAACAAGGACCGGGCTAGATGCTGGTATAGTAGCAAAAGTGGGAGCAGGACCCTCGGGCATGAAGTTAGGAGGCATTCCCCATGGAAACCCGGTTGGCATAGTTGTTGGAGCAAAGTGTGCATTGGCTGCAGGCACAGTAGAGGAGACAATCTCTGAGATAACTGTCCTCTAGGGAGGAGTTGAAGGCGTTGGAGAAGACTGACTCTGTGAAGCGAAAAACGATTCCATCAAAGCACTCAGCTTGGCGACTTCCTCTTTGATTTCACGGTTCTTTTGTTCTAATTGATCCATCAATCTTGCAGAGTTGGCTCTAGTGTAGTACCGGTGAGTCAGCTTGTCTTCAAAATAAATGAAGAGCACAGAGTTAGACCACAGAACAAGAGACCGGAAACAAAACCTGCTTATGCACATGATGCATGCAATGCTTGTGCATATGATTTGTTTTTATATTTCAAAGGAACTTTAGGGTTTTATTTACAAATTTTGGAAACATTAAGCATTTTATTGCATATGGAAATATCTCATAAAATAATATCAGGGAAAAGAAGTACAACATTGTCAATCATGTACAAGAGGAAAGGAAAATAATCATCCCATGGTTCCCTAGAAACAATCATCTAAAGCTTGGGACACAGGAAGATAAGATGCACGAAGCCTCTTCACCTCCTTCTCATAGGCTGCCTCCATATCTGCCTTCTCTTTGGCGAGTCGAACATACTTCCTCTTCCAGAACCGGGAAGACTGAGGAAGTAGAGAAGTCCATGCATCATCAGGATCATTAATAACCTGATGCTCAAGAAACTCTATCAGTGCATCCTTCTCCTTGATCTGCTGAAGCAACTCTTCACGTTCACGGATCCAGGCACGTGAACGGTCTTCGTCTCTCAACTCCTTTACTCCTTGATCAGGGAGGGTTGAAGGCCCAGCCATAATCATAGGTGTAGGTCTTGGATATTCGTAAGGCATGAGATACTCAGATGCTCTCTTCCTCACCCAAGCAGTATAAGGCTCCAAAGCGATGCAATTCTTAGGACCCAACTCCTTCCTTCCTTTCTTATGAATCTTGCGCCAAGCGCAAACCATCCTAGCTTTCAGGCCTTGGGGATCTTTACCCTCCTGAAAGAGCACACCCTCTAACAGAATGTTATTAGGTTTATCCTTTAGGGGGAACCCAAGCTGTCGACGTGCCAAAACAGGGTTGTAGTTAATCCCATCGCATGTACCAAGAAGAAGCACATTGGAGAACTCACCACAAGAGTCGATAATCTGCACGCCATCATACACGCGGTTATACCAAAATATATCTTCATTAGTGAGAGACATAAGTCTCGTAGACCACCGTAGACATCCCTTGTTCTCCTTGAAAGCGACCGTCTCAGGTAAGTGAGAAATAAACCACTTATACAACAAAGGCAAACAGCACACAATGGCACCACCACCATTCGCATTCCTCATGTGCAAAGAGAAAAAAGTATCACCCAACAGAGTAGGAACGGGATTAAGAGCAGAGAAGATCCTAATAGCGTTTACATCCACAAACTTGTCGATGTTGGGGAACAATACTAACCCATAGTTGAGAAGTACAAATATGGCTTCAAAGGCGTCCTCACTCATGGCCTTCCCATACATAGTAGCTTGAGCAATGAGGAACTCAGAAGGGAGACCTTGAATTCCACCTTTGGTAGTCATATGAGCACCAACCAGAGATTCATCTATATGTAACATGTCTGCTATCTCTCGAGAAGTAGGAATACTCTCCAAGCCACTGAACGGCACCTGATCCAGGATAGGTATGCCCACAAGATAAGCATACTCCTCAAGGGTAGGCAAAAGCTGAAAGTCCGGAAAAGTGAAGCAACGATACAAAGGATCATGAAACTGCACCAATACACTCATCAATCCTTCATCCACCTGAGTAGTCAGAAGAGGAAGAAGCTTCCCAAAACGAGCCTTGAAACCCAAGGGATCTAGTACATATGATTTCAGATTCCTTAACTCTTTCAAATCTGGTTGTCTGAAGTTGTACTTCTTTGTATTCCTTCTTTGTCTTTCCATGTCTGAAAATTTTGCAAATAAACTCCTTAAGTTCCTTGAAAATTTTCTTATTGTTTGATGATATGGATGCAAATGGGTGCATGAATGCATGAATGCAACAATCACACTCAAGGATCAAGCAATGCACACCAAACAAAGGTCATGGGATGGATCATGTTATCCTTAATATCAATCATCCATTTTGGTGGATTATGGTTTACACCTTATCAACACCCAAGTTCCATTGATATTAAGGATATATGAACGGATCAACCATGAATCAAGGGTTTGTTGCAAGCCACGAGCATGGGGTTTTGTTAAGAACCACCCAAAGGGAGTGTACTAGGGTTTAAACCTGCCAAACATGTTCTACAAGAGGTTCCCATAGTCATCATCCCATCTTTCAGATATTATCGGAGAAACGAATACTCGTATTCTAAAAATATTCTCAAGAGAGACTCTTATGAGTGTAGTATCGCGTAACAATCGTATCAAATCTTACACTTGAACCACTTTCGCACTACATCCTAAGAATAGGCCAAGATGGGCTTGGTAAACTAAGGTCCTTGGCTTCTAAGGTCTATATTGAAAAGAATAATGTCTAACCACAACTACTTGTGTGACATTATTGATCCCAACATGACCTCCACCAAGTGAATGGACTTGCAAGTCAACTTGTTAACGAATAACTCCACACAAGTCAACAAGACTATGCCATTCTCCTATCCTAAGTGCACTCGAGTCCGGGTATAGAACTCATCTCACAAAGATCACCAAGCATACAAGGAATTAATATCAAGCAAATCAATCATTACATACAATACAGTAATCCCAAATTTGCACAAAAATATGTCACAAAACAATACAATACAACAAGCATGAAAAGTTGGCAAAACCCACTAGGCACGTGAATCCCCAGCAGAGTCGCCACTTTTCTGTAGCGGGGTATTCGTTACCATTAGAGATATTGACTAAATCCAAGGTAAATCATACAAGTCGAGTCGCCACCGCACTTCTATTTATCCAAAGGAATGGTTAGAAAGCGAACAAAAACCTAAAAGTTTTAACAAAAACTAGTAAAAGAAACAGAGATCTGGGTAAGGGGGTTGGTTATGTAATGGGAAGGTGTTAGGCACCCAAAACATCCTAGGTACTCCGAGGGAGCCCTTTTCACATTTGTTGTAAGGTTGTGGTTTTGTGAAAATTTGTTTGTGCAAACATGATTGAAGAGATGAGAAAAGAATATACAAGTTTATTTACATTTTGTGTTTGAATGGATGAACCCATTGCCTACGTACCATCTTAAAAAGATTAGGATCAAAATCTCGTAGTTCGGGGTAAAAATCTCAAAAGAGTTGGTGAATTGATTGGTCCAAAAGCCTTAAGGTCTTTTGTTATCAAAGGGAGAAAACTCAACCAAACCACAAATCCACCATGTGAGGATAGCTTCAACATGCTAGTGAGGGGTTAACCCTATAATAAGCATGGAAGACTCATTGTCCATCACTAAGGATATAGGTGAGTATTACATCTACCACAAGGATAACTCAAACCTAATAGCTAAAGGTTATGGAAAAAATTTGATTAAGAAGTGGGCATTGAAACCACAAAAGAAATTTGAATGGGTTATATTTACCAATTAGAAGTATATACAAAAAATGGTCAAAGTGGATTAAAAGGTTCAATTCAAAATAAGTATTATGAAGAGAAGGTTTGAAAATCAAAAGCATAAGGCTTAGGTTTCTAATGTTGAAAACAAATGGAAATGTTTGCACAAAAAGTTTTGGCTTGGGTTAGAGTGGAGAGAAGAAGAAGAAGGGCTAAGTCCTAAATGAAATAAAAAAAGGGTAAAGGGATAAGAAAATGAACCACACTAGGAGTTCCTCTCTTGAGATCATATTGATGATCCAAGTAGCTCCCATCCTTTGGAACAAAGCAACCACAAAGCAAATATCTCAAGCAATCAAACACAAGGTCATGCTTTCAAGAATCCTCCAATGGCTTTGGCATCTCTTTCTTTAGATGAAAATGGCAATGGTCCTCCAATTAAGCTCAAATGGGGACTCCTAGCACAAAAGCACACACATCAAAAGTTTCATGAAGTAAAACAAAAAATGGACATGAGTGAGTTTAGAGATTTGGTCCTTCCAATCCATCTTCATCATTAAGATCCTTTTGACTCCATTTTTTGCATAAGGAAGGGTCCTAGAATCTAAGTCCAATTCTCCATTTCTTTGCATAAGGGAAGTCCTAGAAACTAAGTCCATTTCTTTGCATTTGGTCCACATCCATCCAAACAAAGACACAAGCATAATAATATATACACAATTATGTGCTCAAGTGAGCAAAAGGAAAATGGCATTAACATAAACATGTGCTCAAATGAGCAAAGAGAAAAGCAAATGGATAATATGTGCAAGAATAGTAAATAGCATAAAAGTAAATTGCATAAAGTAAATGTTAATTGTCAATAGTTAATATTAGTAGTTAGTGTGCCATAAGGCAAATTTAGCGCTATGTTAAGTAATCGTAATTGGACTTATGTAGAAGTCACAACTATCTGAGGCCGGTCAATAATAATGTAGGCAACAAACACAAGTTAGGAGTCTTGATTAGTGAACCAAGTCCCAACAACTTGCCATGCCAAAAAGAAGAAGAGAAATGATCTTGTATTGGTTTAAGCCTTATGCATGATTTAAAAGACAACCTATTCTTAATGCAAAGCCATTCACTTGATCAATTGATCAAGATGAACTAGATTTGAATCAAGGAAGGTTAAATCCCTCTAATCAATGTCAACTTATCAACCTTCAACTCATTGATCAAAAAGAAAAAAGAAGAAGAAGGAGAAGAAGAATGAGATGGATAAAAGAAATGGAAAGGACAAAATGGTAAAAGAAATATAAATGCATTAAATGGAATATCATGTACCAATCCTCATATGTTGACCAATAACATTGATAGTCAAGCTCAAACTATTAAAAACAAAAGTGAGATGAAGATTGGAGGTCAAGAAATGAATAAACTATTTTTTGGTATTTTTTAATATTAAAATAAACTTGAATTAAAATAAAATGGAAAGGTCAAGCTTCAAAATCACTTCAAATCAACCTTGAAATGTCCAAGTGATTTATCCCAAGTTTAACAAGGTCAAACAAAGTTTGACAAAAAATTTCAGCATTTTTGAAAGTCAGAAACTATTTTTTATCAATTAAAAATGAATAAAAATAACCTAATTGAACTAAAATCTCAAATAAATCTCAAATCAATTCAAAAATTGATGAGAATATTTTTCATAGATCCATCATCATTCAAATAGGTTAGGAAAATATTTTTGTATTTTTTGAATATCAAAAACTATTTAAAATGACTTAAAAATAACCAAAAAAGAGAAAATTCACAAAAAATATCAAATGATGAAATAAAAAATATTAAAAATCAAAAATAGAAACTAGAATTTATTTGGGAAATAATGCAATTGGTCCCATATTTTTTGGAATTAAAATGAGAGAGATATGATTTTTTGAAATAAAAGGAAATAAATAAAATAAAAACAGAAATTAGAAAAATGCAAAAAACGAGAGCCCTTGGATCTGAGCTCATTAATTGAGCTGGCAGATCTAAGGATCCAGAGGCGCGCGCTCACGAAACACCACAGTCAATGCCACCGCATGGGAAAGAATAAAAGGTCATAACAAGCAATGGCTATGATTGAATCTGGAGATCACATCCAACGGTCCAGATTCAAACTGGACATGATGAAGCCACCAGAGCCTTCATCTTCTCCGGCGAGATTCCCAGATTCCGGCCAAGTTGCAGAAAATAAAAAGGCAACCAAAACGTGCGATCTATATATCAATCGAAAGAGGAAGTGATGTACATCACTCCTATGCCATGCACTTCCACTCTAGATCCCTATAAATGGAGAAATCAGAGCTGAAGTATGATGGTGTTCATCATGAACTTCATGTTTTTGCAAAATTGAAAGCACAAATCAAATGCCTCTATTGAGAGGACTTTAGCCAACATTAGATCCAAGCAAAAAAGTCCATGGATGAAGAGAATCGAGGAAATTACCAGTTGGAGTGCAAGCTTGAGTTCTGGTGAATTGAGCACGAAACCTTGCTTGCTTTATCAAAACAGAAGTCCAATGGATCAAGGTGAAGAGGTCTAGGAACTTTTAGATCAAAGAAAACAGTCGAGGAAACTGAATTCTAGATCTGAAATTTTTAGAGAAAAGAGAGAGTTCCTTTGAGTGTGGTTGAGGAATCAATTCAGAAGAGGTTCAGGCGGCTTAAGGTTAGTGAAATGAAGCTCATATGCAATGTATTTATAGGCAAGGTGTAACACCCTTCTAAAATACCCCAAGTATATAATTAAAATAACACATATCAATCAGAGTAAATATGCAATCAAGGGTGTCACACAACATTTCACACCATAATAACTGTCATGCTCTTTCATTAACTCAAAACATAAAACATTTGCACAATACGCAGCGGATAGAGATCAAATCGATCATTCAAAACATGCAACATACTACATGTAAACTGGTTCAACAATCATCAACAACAATATTAAAAAAATGTTCCCTCCCGATGTTACATCTATCAGAGCATGACCCACTTAGGAGACTACACTAGACTCCAAGCATAAGCTTCCACTCAACTCATTTGTTCGTTACCTGAAAAATAGTTGTAAGGGTGAGTTCCTCAATCGATATAATAAGCATTATAAATCATCATGTAATGCTAAGTAAATCCACACATTTCATCACCCTAATCGTAACATACATCCAGTAACGGCACATCAACTCAAACATCATACTTAATATCAACACAATTCCACTCCTCAATTAAATTAAATATCCATACAACAAGCCAACAAAATGCAACTCTAATGAGACTCGACTCGTCATGCATGTGGTACCATTCGGAGTAAAACTCCCAACTTAAAATCATTGCCATTTTATTGGGCATCAAGGCATAAACCTTCAACTTTCAACTTAAAATTTGCCAATCCAGGCCAACGTGGTGTGAGCAAAGCTCCGACTTAATGCATATGAATGTACATGGCATACACGACTTTAAACTGTCGACAACATAATAATAATAGCAATACAACAATGTTTTCAACAATATCAACTTAAAATCAACTTTGGCTCACCAAGCCTACAACTCAGTATTTTCAACAACTTTCCGTACACGGAACAACTCAGCAACATACTTGTATCAACACTTCATAACATAAATCCAACAAAATTACTCATCACAATTAACGATAATAGGCCAATCGCCAATTAGGTTCACAACATTAAAAATATCAATTTTTCAAATTTCCAACAGTGTTAACCGGTTAACGCCCTAGGTTAACCGGTTAACGCAGGACAAAACACACTTTCTGGCAAAACGCAACAGTGTTAACCGGTTAACGCCCTGGGTTAACCGGTTAACGCAGGCAAAACAACACATTTCCACAAAATATAACAGTGTTAACCGGTTAACGCCCTGGGTTAACCGGTTAACGCAGACAAAACAGCAGTTCCTGCGCTAACACAAGGCAGAATGCAGAGTTCTCCGCATTTTCCGCCGTTGGAGGACTTCCGGACCTCCGATTCAATTTCCGTAAAAAGCTATACGTTCGGGGGAACGCGACTCACACAATTACGGACTCAATTACAGCTTTAATACAACTTATTCATCACAATATTTCAGCATTCAACATCCCAATTAGGGTCACTTCAACGGTTTATCACTACCCATGACATGTTAATCTATAATACCCAGTAAACGACGATAAACCCCCCTTACCTGAGATAATCCGGCAATCTCTAAGCTTCAAGCTTTTCCGTTCTTCAACCTTTGCTCTCTAGCTCTTCCTCTTTGCCCTTTCTCCACTTTCCACTTTTCAGCCGCTTCTCTGTTTCACGTGAAAACTCTTTACCCAAAAATGAAAACCCTTTTCTCTTATTCCAACTTATATATTTTCCACTAATTATTATTCCAAATAATAATAATAATAATAATCCAATAATTCAATTTATTTAATTAAATTAATAAATATATTATTAACTTAATTTAAATAATTCTCTTATTTTATTCGGGGTGTTACAACTCTCCCCCACTAAAAGAGTTTTCGTCCTCGAAAACATACCTCAAGCAAATAACTCTGGATAAGACTCTTTCATCTGACTCTCCAGTTCCCAAGTCACATTGCCACCTGCTGGTCCTCCCCAAGCTACTTTCACTAAGGCAATCTCTTTACCCCGCAACTGCTTCAACTCTCGATCCTCAAATCTCATAGGCGATATTTCAACAGTCAGGTTATCTCTTACCTGTACATCATCTACTTGGATCACATGCGACGGATCATGAATGTACCTCCTCAACTTAGACACATGAAAAACCTCATGCAAATTCGCAAGTGACGGTGGTAAAGCGATACGATAGGCTACCTCTCCTATCCTCTCCGAAATCTGATAAGGACCAATAAATCGAGGTGTCAACTTCTTTGACTTCAAAGCTCGACCAACCCCAGTTATCGGAGTAACACGAAGAAACACGTGATCTCCCTCTCGGAACTCAAGTGATTTCCTCCTCTTGTCATGATAACTCTTCTGACGACTCTGAGCAATTCTCATCTTCTCCTGAATCATCTTAATCTTTTCCGTAGTTTGTTGAACAATTTCCGGTCCAACCACAGCACTCTCACCGGACTCATACCAACATAAAGGTGTCCGACATCTCCTACCATACAAAGCTTCAAATGGTGCCATACCAATACTCGAATGAAAACTATTGTTGTAGGTAAACTCAATCAAAGGTAAATAACAATCCCAAGCACCTCCCTTTTCCAAAACGCAAGCTCTCAAAAGATACTCCAATGACTGAATCGTCCTCTCAGTCTGACCATCAGTCTGCGGGTGATATGCAGAGCTCAATCTCAGTTTAGTTCCCAAAGCCTTCTGCAAACCTTCCTAGAATTTCGATGTAAATCTAGGATCTCTGTCCGAAATAATACTCGACGGAATACCATGCAAACTTACAATCTTCTCAATATACAACTCGGCTAATCTCTCTAACGGATAATCCATTCTGATCGGAATGAAATGAGCCGATTTTGTCAATCTGTCAACAATCACCCAAATAGCTTCAAAATTCTTAATTGTCCTCGGTAAACCAGAAACAAAATCCATACTGATACTATCCCACTTCCACTCTGGAATAGCCAACGGTTGCATTAGCCCAGACGGCTTCTGATGCTCAATCTTTGACTTCTGACAAGTCAAACAGGAATAAACAAAACTCGCAATTTCTCTTTTCATTCCCGGCCACCAAAATAACTTTTTCAAATCATGATACATCTTCGTAGCTCCAGGATGAATACTCAGGCCACTACGATGTCCTTCTTCAAGAATACTCTTCTTAAGTTCGATAACATCCGGAATACACACCCGATTACCAAATTTCAAAACATCATTCTCGTCAACTCTGAATTCACCACCTTGACCTTGATTCACTAGAGTCAACTTATCAACCAAAAGCACATTGGATTTCTGACCCTCTCTGATCTCATCCAGAATACCACTTGTTAACTTCAACATTCCCAATTTAACACTATTGTGAGTACTCTCACACACCAAACTCAAGTCTCTAAACTGCTCAATTAAATCCAATTCCTTAACCATTAGCATAGACATATGTAATGATTTCCGACTCAATGCATCAGCCACTACGTTTGCTTTACCCGGATGGTAATTCAAACCAAAGTCATAATCCTTCAGAAACTCTAACCATCTTCTCTGTCTCATATTCAGCTCTTTCTGATCAAACAAATACTTTAAACTTTTATGGTCACTGAAAACCTCAAATCTTGACCCGTACAAGTAATGCCTCCATAACTTCAGAACAAACACCACAGCCGCCAACTCTAAATCGTGCGTCGGATAGTTCCTCTCATGAACTCTCAGCTGTCTTGAAGCATAAGCTATAACCTACTTATTCTGCATCAACACGCCACCCAAACCCAACAATGAAGCATCACAGTAAACTTCAAATGATTCCGACGAACTCGGTAATATCAGAATAGGAGCAGTAGTTAACCTTCTCTTTAACTCTTGGAAACCTCCTTCACATTTTGAGTCCCAAACAAACGCTTGCCCCTTCCTAGTCAACATCGTCAATGGTAACGCCAACTTAGAAAATCCCTCAATGAACTTCCTATAATAACCAGCCAAACCAAGGAAACTTCGAATCTCAGCAACAGACTTCGGAGCTTCCCACTTAGATACCGCTTCTATCTTAGAAGGATCAACAACAACGCCACCTCTTGAAATCACATGACCAAGAAAACTCACCTCTCCTAACCAAAATTCACACTTGGACAATTTAGCAAATAACTTCTTTTCTCGTAGAACTCCCAAAACCACTCTCAAATGTTCAGCATGCTCTTCTTCAGATTTCGAATACACCAAAATATCATCAATAAACACCACAACAAACTTGTCTAGGTACGGATGGAAAATCCTATTCATGTACTCCATAAATACTCCAGGCGCATTAGTCACACCAAAAGGCATTACAGAATACTCATAATGTCCATACCGTGTTCTAAAAGCAGTCTTCTGAATATCCTCGGTTTTCACACGGATCTGATGATACCCAGATCTCAAATCTATTTTGCTGAACACACTTGCACCAACCAACTGATCCATCAAATCATCAATCCTCGGCAAAGGATACCGATTCTTGATCGTCACTTTATTCAGTTGCCTGTAGTCCACACACAACCTCATAGTACCTTCTTTCTTCTTAACCAATAGCACTGGTGCACCCCACGGTGACACACTCGGACGAATAAATTTCTTATGCAACAGATCTTCCAACTGACTCTTCAATTCAGTTAACTCAACAGCAGACATACGGTACGGAGCCATCGATGTCGGCCTAGTACCAGGTACCAAATCAATCGAGAACTCCACTTCACGCTCTGGCGGTAATTCATTCACCTCTTCCGGAAACACATCAGGAAAATCACACACCACGGCTAGATCGCCAATCACCAGTTTATCTTTAGCCTCCAAAGTCGCTAACAGCATAAACAACTCTGCCCCATCAGCTACTTCCTCATTCACTTGCCTTGCTGATAGAAACAAACTCTTTCCCTCCTCAATCTCAGGAAAGACCACCGTCTTATCAAAACAGTTGATAGAAACTCGGTTAAACACCAACCAGTTCATACCCAGAATAACATCAATCTGCACTAGTGGAAGACACACTAGGTCCATCCCAAAGTTTCTACCAAAAATACTCAAAGGACAATTTAAACAAACCGAAGTAGTAGTCACTGAACCCTTCGCAGGAGTATCAATTACCATACTACCAAACATCTCAGATATCTCTAACTTAAGTTTCACAGCACAATCCAAAGATATAAAGGAATGAGTCGCACCTGTGTCAATAATAGCTACAAGAGGAAAGCCATTAATATAACACGTACCTCGGATAAGTCTGTCCTCACTGGAGGTTTGAGTTCCAGTCAATGCGAACACCTTCCCCGTCTGAGATTTCTTTGGCTTCTGACACTGACTTCCAATATGCCCTTCTTCGCCACAATTAAAACAAATCATTTCCTTGTGCTTGCAATCAGCTATTGCATGGCCAGTCTTACCACAGCGAAAACACCTTTTTACTTCAGCAATGCATACATTACTCTTATGACCAGCCTGACCACATTTGAAGCAAACTATACCAGCAGGAGCACCTCCCCTACTGGTCCTCTGAGCCGGAGCAGCTCCTTGTTTCCCTCTTCCCACTGGAGCATCATACGGCTTTCCACGGTTTTGATGTTGCTTGCCCCTGCGGTCACTGACAATCTTGTAATGAGCATTATTGTCTTCTTCAAATATCCTGCAGCTATCAACCAATTCAGTAAAAATGCGTATCTTCTGATACCCAACAGCCTTCTTAATTTCAGAGCGCAGTCCATTTTCAAACTTGATGCACTTTGAAAATTCAGCACCAGCACCAGTGTAATGAGGATAAAATTTGGACAACTCCACAAATTTTGCAGCATAATCAGTGACAGACATGTTTCCTTGCTTCAGCTCAAGGAACTCAATTTCCTTCTTACCACGGACATCTTCCGGATAATACTTTCTCATGAATTCCCTACGGAATACATCCCAAGTAATGACTTCACCTGCCACGGTCAACCTCTCGTGAGTCTCTAGCCACCATTCATCAGCTTCGACTGCTAGCATGTGAGTACCATACCAAACCTTCTGAGCTGGAGTGCAATCCATAACACGGAAGATTCTCTCAATCTCTTTCAACCATCCCAAGGCTGCATCTGGATCATGCTTCCCTTTAAACACCGGCGAATTCTCTCTCTGAAAAGTCGCCAAGCTATGTGATCCAGCATCACCACCAGCATTTGGCAAGTTCTGCACAGCTTGTGCCATCGCTTGCATTGCGGCAGCCATTGCAGCGTCATTCCTTCCAGCCATTTCAACTTATCAATACAACACAACTTAAAAGTTAGATTAGTAACAATACACAATTGTTAGACAGTAACGACACGACAACTGGCCGGACAGACCGACCTGCTCTGATACCACTAATGTAACACCCTTCTAAAATACCCCAAGTATATAATTAAAATAACACATATCAATCAGAGTAAATATGCAATCAAGGGTGTCACACAACATTTCACACCATAATAACTGTCATGCTCTTTCATTAACTCAAAACATAAAACATTTGCACAATACGCAGCGGATAGAGATCAAATCGATCATTCAAAACATGCAACATACTACATGTAAACTGGTTCAACAATCATCAACAACAATATTAAAAAAATGTTCCCTCCCGATGTTACATCTATCAGAGCATGACCCACTTAGGAGACTACACTAGACTCCAAGCATAAGCTTCCACTCAACTCATTTGTTCGTTACCTGAAAAATAGTTGTAAGGGTGAGTTCCTCAATCGATATAATAAGCATTATAAATCATCATGTAATGCTAAGTAAATCCACACATTTCATCACCCTAATCGTAACATACATCCAGTAACGGCACATCAACTCAAACATCATACTTAATATCAACACAATTCCACTCCTCAATTAAATTAAATATCCATACAACAAGCCAACAAAATGCAACTCTAATGAGACTCGACTCGTCATGCATGTGGTACCATTCGGAGTAAAACTCCCAACTTAAAATCATTGCCATTTTATTGGGCATCAAGGCATAAGCCTTCAACTTTCAACTTAAAATTTGCCAATCCAGGCCAACGTGGTGTGAGCAAAGCTCCGACTTAATGCATATGAATGTACATGGCATACACGACTTTAAACTGTCGACAACATAATAATAATAGCAATACAACAATGTTTTCAACAACATCAACTTAAAATCAACTTTGGCTCACCAAGCCTACAACTCAGTATTTTCAACAACTTTCCGTACACGGAACAACTCAGCAACATACTTGTATCAACACTTCATAACATAAATCCAACAAAATTACTCATCACAATTAACGATAATAGGCCAATCGCCAATTAGGTTCACAACATTAAAAATATCAATTTTTCAAATTTCCAACAGTGTTAACCGGTTAACGCCCTGGGTTAACCGGTTAACGCAGGACAAAACACACTTTCTGGCAAAACGCAACAGTGTTAACCGGTTAACGCCCTGGGTTAACCGGTTAACGCAGGCAAAACAGCACATTTCCACAAAATATAACAGTCTTAACCGGTTAACGCCCTGGGTTAACCGGTTAACGCAGACAAAACAGCAGTTCCTGCGCTAACACAAGGCAGAATGCAGAGTTCTCCGCATTTTCCGCCGTTGGAGGACTTCCGGACCTCCGATTCAATTTCCGTAAAAAGCTATACGTTCGGGGGAACGCGACTCACACAATTACGGACTCAATTACAGCTTTAATACAACTTATTCATCATAATATTTCAGCATTCAACATCCCAATTAGGGTCACTTCAACGGTTTATCACTATCCATGACATGTTAATCTATAATACCCAGTAAACGACGATAAACCCCCCTTACCTGAGATAATCCGGCAATCTCTAAGCTTCAAGCTTTTCCGTTCTTCAACCTTTGCTCTCTAGCTCTTCCTCTTTGCCCTTTCTCCACTTTCCACTTTTCAGCCGCTTCTCTGTTTCACGTGAAAACTCTTTACCCAAAAATGAAAACCCTTTTCTCTTATTCCAACTTATATATTTTCCACTAATTATTATTCCAAATAATAATAATAATAATAATCCAATAATTCAATTTATTTAATTAAATTAATAAATATATTATTAACTTAATTTAAATAATTCTCTTATTTTATTCGGGGTGTTACACAAGGCAATGCTGAATGCATGATTTCAACTTTGAATGAATGGAAAGGGCCTCCATGCATGGGCCTGTACAGGCGCATGGAGAGCCCAATTCCACTTGGTTTTGGCAGCTGATCATCATCATGTAAGTTTTGGACGTGCAGATGAGGTATATTTGAATCATGCATGGCAATTGAAGTGATTTTCATAAAATGCACTATTTCATTGAAGCCTTCGAAAATGCCATGTCCAAAATCAAAATGCAAGCTTATGAGTAATGGTTGGAAAGCTTATTGCATAGGGAACAAATGTCATGTTGGTCAAAACTTCATTTGGGCCTTGGAAATTAGTGAAATTTGAGCTTGAAGAGTGATGTGCAAACATGTCAAGGCAAGGTTTCTAAAATTGGCCAACTTTCAAGCCCTTCTGTTTTGATGATGCAAGCTCCAAATGGAAAAACCTCCAACATCAAAGTTGTAGATACTTTCAAGAAAATCAAAATGGAATTAAGTTTTGCATCATTTGGAATTTTGATGAACGAGTTATGGGCACTTGAAGTTGGACCTTTTTTGACTTTTAATGCCTTTGGTCAAAAAGGACCTATAATGTCTTGCATTATCACATGTATTTTATTTGAGATTTTGAAATTTTGTCCAACATAACATTTGAATTAGACATCTTACTCTTTCCAATTCATTTAATCGCATCTGAAAATCATAAAAAATGAGTGAGTTATGTCCTTGGGAAGTTGACCTAAAATTAGGGTTTCAGTCAAAATGACCTATAATGTATTGGAATGGCAGATGGCCTTCCAAGCTTCAAATCAATTTTTGATAAACATGAAAGTTGTTCATATTGTCCTTAAGAACGGGTTTTATTTTGGAACCACCTCCATTTGACCAACACATAAAAAGTTAGGTTTCAGTGCATTTCAAAATAGTCAGATGAATTGACTGATCAACTTCTCAAGTCCATGACACATAACTTGATGAATTGATGATTGAGGATACTAAAATAAGTTCAAATATGCATGAAATGATGAATTAGAGAACTTCCCTTGATTGTATTTGACCATGGGCTGAGGTTGCTTCATGAGCAAGGCATAGTCAATGCATAGTTGAATTAGGGTTTCCTTGGGAAACAATCCTCAAGCCCTTTGGTTTATCTTGATCAAATTGACAAATTGAGATACTTGGGAGGCATATATGATGATTTAGAGCTTTGGGAACCATTTTCATGCTTGCTTCCTCCTCCTCCTGACCATGTCTTTGTACCAATGACCTCCTTGAAGCTTTTGGCCTTGTGATTGCTCAAGCTACAACCAAAAGATGTTATGACATATTTTTGTGCTTTTGGTTAGTAAACAAAAATGAGAAAATAAATGATATACAATTCAAGCATGCTTGGCGATCTCAAACCACTCACAAAGAGTCCCACCTAATGGCAAAGGGAACCAAGATGCTCAATGATCCTTGAGGCTATGCAATGCAATATTATGATACCATGAGGGATCTTAGGGGAAAAATTATGGTCTTACACCTATGTTTGGATTTGTTATGTATGAATTTCAAAGAAGGGAACATTTACGCCCAAAAATGGAATTCATATGAAATCTTCTTACACAAGCAAATGCCATTCAAATCACACGTCCAATTCAACTTGGTTTATGTTCAGTATTCATTTGCATCAGCTTTTGGGCCTTACATGCGCCTGTACATGCCCATCCATGGAGGACCCAATGATCATGCACACGAGTTCCATTCACTCTCCTTGCAACTTCAGCTATAAATAGATGCATTGCTTCATTCATATCTCAACCTGAAGGCGCCTAAAACTCTGCTGGAATTGAATCCTAACCTCACACCAAAGGAATTTTGCATTTTTCATTTCACTTTTCAACTTTAATTTTCAACAACATCAGTTGATCTTCAATACTAATTCCTAAGCCTCGCACTCATACCATACCTCAAGATCAAGCTGCAAACAAGAGATTAGTTGGATCGTGCTCATCCAAGCTGCACTTCAAAGGTTTACATCTCAACTGTTTTACTTCGAATCTCATCATATATTGTGCTTTGCTTGAGTTTGCTTGGTTTTCTGAAGTCCTCGTGTGAGAGGCAAGCCAATGGTGGCTTTAATTTCATGAATTGTTGCACTGCAGATTGAACACCTGGATTTTCCATCTCAGATTTCTCCTTCCATAGGGATCTTGAGTGTAATCCAAGGTTACAGGGGTGATGTACATCACCCGAACTTTAATTTGGTATACAGATCATGTAGTTTGGTTGAGGTTGCAAAACCTGCAACTGGTGGCCGGAATTCGTTTGCTCACCGGAGAAGACGGTGGTTTCCACCACCGTCCCCATGTGGTTGATCCTGAACCCTTGGATGAGGCTCCCACGATCTAATCTTGGCTATGCTTTTGTTTGACTTCATTTAATTCATGATACCACGCGTTTGACCAAGGTACATGGTGAGCGCGCGTATCTGAGCTGCATGATGGTCCATGTCAATTAATGAGGTTGGATCATGCGCTCCAAATTATTTTCTTTTTTTAATTTCTGTTTTATATTCTTTAAATCCATTTATTTTCAAAAATTCATAACTCTTTTGTTTGGAATCACAAAAATATGGGAGCAATTGCAAAAAATTTCTCTTAAATTCTAGTTTCATAATCTGATTTTTAATTATTTTTGTGATTCCATTTAATATTTTTTGTGAGTTATTTTTTTTAATTGTTTTTAATTCATTTTAAATACTTTTAGATGTTCAAAAATTCCAAAAATATTTTCTTAACACATTTGAATCATGATAAGTCTATGAAAATATTCTCATCAAGTTCCTAATTGATTGGAGATTTATTTGAGATTTTAATTCATTTTTGCTATATTTTAATGCTTTTAATTGATTTTAAAATAGTTTCAGTTTTCAAAAAATATTGAGAAAATTTGTCAAACCTTGTTTGACCATGTTAGACTTACGATGATTCAATTGGACTTATCCAAGTTGATTTGAATTGAATTTGAAGTTTGACCTTAATTTGTCCATTTTATTTTATGTATTATTTTAATTCCTAAAAATGCAAAAAATATGCTTGACCTTTTCTGACTTCTAATCTTCATTTCACTTCTGTTTACCATTGATTGATGTTGATTCCATTCAAATATGGTCATTGTGTTTTGACTATGTCATTTGAATTTCCATTTTGTATATTTCATTTTCTTCTTCATCTTCTTCTTTTTCTTTCTTGACCAATGAGTTAATGATTTGTGGTTAGCCTTGACATATGAGGGGCTTAACCTTCTTTGATCCAAATCAAATTCAACTTGATCCAAAGATCAAGTGAATTGCTTTGTTTCCAAGATAGGTTGTTTCTTTGTCAAGCAAAGAACCTGAAATCCATACAAGGTTATTCTTCTTTTCTTTTGGCATGGCAAGTTGTAGGAGCTTGGCTTACTAGTCATGGTCTCTAACTTGTGTTTATTTGCCTATAATTTATTGACCGACCTCAGATATGTGTGACTACTACTTTAGTCTACTTACGATTGCTTAACATATCACTAAATTGCCTTATGGCACACTAACACTAACTACTAATTACTAACTTTTAATTCAAGCATTTAATTCTTGAAATTAACTTTAATGCAATTTAATTTCTTGCTCATTTATTCATATTGTCTTTTCCTTTTGCTCATTTGAGCTCATGTTTATGTTTATGTCAATAGCCTTTTGCTCACTTGAGCACATTATTGTGTAAATATACTACTGCCTTGTGCTTGTTTTGTCTTTGTTTGTGTGGACCCAATGCAAAAAAGGAGAAAGGACTTAGAATTAGGACCTCACCTATGCTTAACGGAGTTCAAGAGCAACTAGGCCTCATGCCTTTAGAATGCTAAATTTGTTGAAGAGCAACTAGGCCTCGTGCCTTTAGAATGCTTACATCTTGATGTTGACTTGAAATGACCCCTAATCTAAACTCACTCTTTGTCCATTTCTATTATTGCATTGTGAACTTTTTGATTGTTTGTTCTTGTGTAATAGGGATTCCAAACTTGAGATAGTTAGAAGGACCATTGTCATGAGCATCCAAGTTAAGAGACAAGCTAAATGAAGATCCTATGAGCTTGATTAAATATTTGTTTGATTGCTTGAGTTAATTGCTAAGTCCAAAGGGAAGGAGCATCTTGAATCATCTTTATGATCTCAAGAAAGGAACTCCAAGGGTTTTATTCTCTTCTCTCATCTTTGCATGTTTAGGACTAACCCTTCTCTTCTTTTCTCCAGTCTAACCCAAGCCAAACTCATTTTGTGCAAACATTGACATTGTCTTCAAATTAGAAACCCAGGCCATATGCCTTTGATTTTTTCAAACTCTTTTCATTAATACTTATTTTAAATTGAACCTTAAGTCAACTTTGACTTCATTTTGTGAATACTTCTAATTTGTAAGTCTAACTCACTTCAAATTGTTTTGTGGTTCCAATGGCCACCTTTGTTAAAATCTTTTTCATAAACATTAGCCATAGGTTTGAGTTATCATAGTGGTTGATGTAAACCTCACCTTATCCTTAGTGGATCCCTCACTAGTATGTTGAAGCTCTCCTCACATGGTGGATTGTTGGTTTAGGTTGAGTTTTCTCGCTTGGATAACAAAAGACCTCAAGGCTTTTGAACAAATCAATTCACCAACTCTTTTTTTTTTAGATTTTTACTCCGAACTACGAGGTTTTGATCCTACCTTTGTGATGGTACGTACGCAATGGGTTTATCCATTCAAACAACAAAAAATCTAAATAATTTGTATATTCTTTTCTCATCTCCCCAATCATGTTTGCATAAATCTTTTCACAAATACCAACCTACAATACACATTTTCAAAAAAGGCTCCCTTAGAGTACTAAGGATGTTTTGGATGCTTAAAACCTTCCCATTTCATAACCAACCCCCTTACCCAGATCTCTGACATTTCTATTAGTTTTTGATTTGATAAAAATACTTGGTTTTTGTCCACTTTCTAAACTTTCCTTTGGATAAATAGAAGTGCGGTGGCGACTCGAATTGTATGATTTACTTTTGATTTAGTAAATAAATCTAAAGGTAACGAATACCCCGCTACACCCTGTTGGTGATCTTTTCATATTCATTGTAGGAAATAGCATTGAGTAGTATCGTTCTGGCTTTGTGATGGTTTTGAATTCAGGCTTCTGATCGTCTGACATTCTGCTTCTGGGAATAACAATGCCAGCGTCTGTCACAGGTGGTGTGTAGCCAATTGTGACAATATCCCATTGATCATAGTCGTAGCCCAAAAAGAAACTTTCAATTCTGTCTTTCCAATAATCAAATTTTTCTCCATCAAAGATTGGAGCTTTAGCATTGTAACTATCTCTTTCATTGGTGTTGGCCATTGTTTTTCTCACGCTGGATCTCTCTACACTATTAAGTGTTTGATTAGAAAATCAATAACAAAGTCGTAGCTCTGATACCAATTAAAGGTTGAGAAAAACAAGAAAGGGGGTTTGAATTGTTTTGGAAATGAAAACTTTTTCAGAAATCAGACGCACACAGAATTAAAAGGAAATGACACAGAATTTTATACTAGTTCGCTTGAAATTTAAAGCTACTCTAGTCCACCCGACCAAGGTGATTTCACCTTCAAAAAGGACTTAATCCACTAATCTTCAAATATTACACAACCAAACATCTAAGAGAATAATCTCTCAGCCCTCTCAAGTATTCAGACTGCGCAGAGTCACTTGAGGAAGTAGTTCAAGCAAGAGTATAAATTGTAATGTAAAGTGCTTATAACATAAAGCAAATCATACAGAATTATAAGAACAATAGCTTTTCACGTAAGAGTAGAAGCTTGTTAAAATGAGAGAGGATGAATGAGATTTCTTGTGTGTCTCAGGTGTGTTCTCTTGTGAAGTATTCTGTCCTTTATATAGTCATTGTGAAGGACCGTTGGAGTGATGATAGGATCTTGGTCATTGAAGAATGTTTAATGTCATTACTCTCGTTGTTTCTTTCTAACACCACTTTGAGAGCCTCATTATTTCCTTCTTGAAATAGTTTCTTTCCAAATACAAATTTCTTTTCGATTACAGGTTCTGAGCTGGTGAGTCTACGTCAGAGTCTTGATAGATCAGAGTTTGCGTTTAGAGGATAAGTATGTCTAACTGTATCAGAGTTTCTCAATGCTTTAGACTTCTTCAGATTCAGAGTCTGGAATTAGTATTCTTTTATCAGAGTTTGATTTCTTTATGTTGCGTTGGGTATCTGCATTGATCAGAATCAGAGTCTTCTGGACACATTGTTTCTGAGTAGCATCTGATAATCGAATATTTTCTATCTGATGTTTGATCGGAGTCCTGCATACTAAGAAAAAATCTCGTTAGAGTACCATTTTGTTTCATCCTTTGTTATTATCAAAATCTTAGAGATATATTGTAGAACCAACCTTGTTCTTACAGATCTTACTTGGCACACCATATCGGCATATAATTTGATTCTTGATAAACTTTACAATAACTTGCTTGGTCATATTCGCATATGATACTGCTTTAACCCACTTCGTGATGTAGTCAATAACCACCAAAATGAAACGATGTCCGTTCAAAGCTTTGGGTAGGAAATGACATTCAACAGTGTCGGAGGAACATGAATCTTACTTGCATATATTTGACACTTGTGGAATTTCTTCACAAACTTGCAACTGTCAAATTCCATTGTCAGCCAATAATAACCTTCTCGCAACATCTTCTTAGCCATAGCATGTCCATTGGAGTGAGTACCAAAAGAACCTTTATTGACTTCATTCATCAACAAGTATGCTTCGTGTCTATCCACACATATGAGCAAAACCATATCGAACTTTCTCTTATAAAGCACATCACCATTCCGGTAGAAGTTGCCAACTACTCTCCTTAATGTCTTCTTATCTTTCAAAGATGCCCCAGGTTGGTAAATCTGACTTTGGAGAAAACATTTAATATCAAAATACCACGGCTTCTCATCTTTGACTTCTTCAACAGCAAACACATGAGTTGGCCTATTAAGATGCATCACAGTCAGATTAGGAACTTCATTCCAATACTTCACCATGATCATTGAAGCCAACTTTGCAAGAGCATCTGCCATCCAGTTTTCATCTCGAGGGATATGATGAAACTCAACCTTTATAAAGAAAGTTGAAATCCTCCTCGCGTAATCTCTATATGGTATCAAATCGGGTTGATTCGTCTCCCATTTACCTTTGATCTGATTCACGAACAAATCTAAATCTCCATAGACGTCTAAATACTTGATTCTAAGATCAATGGCCTCTTCGAGCCCCATAATGCAAGCTTCATACTCAGCCATATTATTTGTACACTTGAAAGTCAATCTAGCTGTAAACGGAAAATGAGTGCCTTGAGGAGTAATAATCACTGCCCCAATGCCATTACCATACTGATTAACAGCTCCATCAAATACCATGCCCCAATGGGAGCTAGGCTCTGGACCTTCTTTAAGCAATGGTTTACACACTCTTTCATCTTCAAGTACAAGATCTCTTCATCAGGAAAATCACACTGCACTGACTGGTAATCTTCAATTGGGTGGTGAGCCAAATGGTCAGCCAAAACACTACCTTTGATTGCTTTTTAATATCGGTATTCAATATCTTACTCTGATAACAACATCTGCCAACGGGCGATCCTCCCAGTTAAAGCAGGCTTTTCGAAAATGTACTTGATTGGATCCATTTTGGATATCAACCAAGTGGTATTATTCAACATATACTGACGCAGACGCTTAGCAGGTGTAAGACCCTAATTTCGACCCTAAGATCCCTCATGGCATTATAACATTGCTCATTTGCATTTGCCTCAAGGATCATAACATCTTGGCTCCTTAACCCTTGGGTTGGGACTTGTGTGAGTTGGTTTGAGATAACCAAGCATGCTTGAATTGTATATTATTGCTTTTCTTATTTTGTTTACTAACCAAAAGTACAAAAATATGTCACTAACATCTTTTGTTTTGAAGTTTAAGAAATCATGTGATCCAAGGCTCCTAGGAGGCCCCTATACTCATTGATGTGGCCAGATGAAGTTGAAAGCAAGCATGACAATGGTTCCCAAAGCTCTCAATCATCATATATGTTTCCCAAGTATCTCAATTTGCCAATTTGATCAAGATAAACCAAAGGGCTTGAGAGATGAAGACCATTCGCGTGCTTGGGTCCGTGAGCGAGAGGAGCTACTTCAGCTGCTTAGAGATAAGGATGTTTTGATAGAGTTTCTGGAGCATCAGGTTATCGACGAGCCTGATGATGTGGTTACTTCTCTTATTCCTGAGTCATCCAGGTTTTGGAAAAGGAAGCATGATCGACTCGCCAAGGAGAAGGCAGATATGGAGGCAGCCTATGAGAGAGAAGTGAAAAGGCTTCGTCCAGTTTATCTTCCAGTCTCGAGATCTTTAGACGATTGCTTCTAGGGTTCCATAGGATATTAATTTTTCTTCTCTCTTGTATTATTTGGTTACCAAGACTGTACTTCTTTGGTGTAAATTTTTCCAGATATTATTGATATGATTATTCCATATATGCCTAAAATGATTAATATTTTCCAAATATTTGCAAATAGAACTATCAAGTTCCTCTGATTAAAAATAAATCATATGCACAAGCATTGCATGCATCATGTGCATAAGCAGGTTTTGTTCCAGGCTTCTTGATCAGTGGTCTAACTCTGTGTTCTTTATTTATTTTGAAGACAAGCTGACACACCGGTACTATACCAGAGCCAACTCATCAAAGCTAATGGATCACCTCGAGCAAGAAAACAGGGAACTCAAGGAGGAAGTGGTAAGATTGACATCCCTGATGGAGTCATCCTTGGCCGCCCAAAGCCAGTCTTCTCTAACGCCTTTAACTCCTCCCCAGAGGACGGTCATTTCAGAGGTTGCTTCCTCTACCGTGCCTGCTGCCAGTGCTCACTTTGCTCCGTCTTCTATGCCAACTGGGTTCCCCTAGGGGATACCCGCTAATTTTGTTCAAGAGGGTCTCGCCCCTACATTTGCTTCTCTACTGGCATCTAGCCCGGTCCTTGCTGTGCCACCTCCAGTCGTGCATACTTTGTCGAGAGTTGATGACACTATTTATCACTCTGAGCCGTTCGAGGGCCCAGATGTGTACGAGAAAATGGACTCTATGAATGATCAATTCCTTGAGCTGCGCAAGGAATTTAAAACTCTTAGAGGGAAGGACCTCTTCGGAAAATCTGCTGCTGAGCTATGCCTCGTGCCTAACGTCAAGATTCCTATCAAGTTTAAAGTGCCTGACTTTGAAGGGTACAAAGGAAACACTTGCCCGCTTAGCCATCTTGTGATGTACGCACGCAAGATACCGACTCAAACTGACAACGATCAACTCCTCATCCACTACTTCCAAGACAGCCTGTCCGGTGCCGCTTTGAGATGGTACATGGGTCTAGATAGTGTGAACATTCACTCCTTCAATGACCTTGGCGAAGCTTTCGTCAAGCAGTACAAGTACAACGTTGATATGGCTCCTGATAGGGACCAACTGAGGGCTATGTCCCAAAAGGAGAAAGAAACGTTCAAGGAGTACGCCTAGAGGTGGCGTGAATTGGCTGCACAAATTGTGCCCCCGCTCGAAGAGAAGGAAATGACTAAGATCTTTCTCAAGACTTTAAGCTCTTTCTACTACGAGTGGATGATCACTAGCGCTCCTTCTGACTTCACCGAGATGGTGAACATGGGGATGCGACTAGAAGAAGGAGTAGGGGAAGGGCGCGTGACCAGAGAAGAAGGCTCTTCTGCCAAATGTTATCAGGCGTTTCTAATCTCCCATGCACCAGATGACACACTCCTTGAATGAGTCAGAATAAGACTTTAGACACAAGTTCAAAGTAACAACTTTATCAAGACCATGTAGTACATGAACTCAAATGGATCTCAGCATTTGCATCAGATGGAAATTCAATTCACAAGCACTTGGTTTCAGAAAAGTTGGCATTGGCCAAGTGCTTTTGCATAAGGACTGATGCCTAATTCTAAGTCCAAGTCTCAGATCAAATCCAACAGTCGACACAATTTTTTTAGAGCTTTTTGTTGTTATTATGTACATTAAGGTCAAAAGACCACAAATACAAACAAAATACACAAACAAGTATATACAATCACAATATATGGCTCAAATGAGCAAAATGAAAATGGAATTAAGATAAACAAGTTAAATTGTATGAATAATGGCAAATGATAAAAGACTTGAATTTAAAGTGCATAAAAGTAAATGGATTGAAATTAAAAGTTAGTTAAATGTTAGTTGATTAGAAGTTAGTATTGTTTTTGCTTTTCAATTGTTTAAGTCATTCTTTGGAGAACACTCAACCCTCTATTCACAAGCATGGATCCTTGAACCAAGACATCTTCCAAAGGAAGGAAAAAAGGCCAAGCTTCCACACAATACCATGAAAGGTGGGAGACTTACAATCTCACTTACTAGAATGCTATGCTTTTTGGTCAAAATTTAGCGCTATGTTAAGCAATCGTAATTGGACTTATGTAGAAGTCACAACTATCTGAGGTCGGGCAATAGAAATTATAGGGCTAATACATGTTAGAGATATGGTACAACGAACCATACTCCTAAAACATACCACACTTAAAAGAAAATGGTAAACGGGTGGACCTAATCGCATCCATACTTGTACTGGTTTATGAACAAATTAGCCTTAGGATATAGAGATATCATAGGTAAATGAAATGGATGGGATAAAAGGGGATTTTAGATGAATAGGGACGAGAAATGAGACAAACACAAATTGGTCATGGGAGGATTTTTATCAAATTAAAATCATTCATTCATTTTGGGAGATGAAATGCACATTTCATCAATCCCCTAAGTCCAATGATTTTAATCTAACAAAGTCAAATCAACCTTGACCAAGGGCCGCCAACAATAGTCAAACTCAACAAGTCAATCGAAATAACTCAACCCAATTTATTCACAATTAAACAATAAAAAAATCAATTAAAAATGCATTAAATTAAATTATGGTTGATCAAAAACCTAAAACCTCTTCAAAACACCAAATAAATGCCCAAGATATTTATCATAGGTCAAACCAGGTTAAAAGACATTGGAGAAAAAATTTCATTACTTTTGGAAACTTAAAAGTATTTTTAAACAATTAAAGATATGCACAAAAACAATTAAATCATAAAAAATATTAATATTGATCCAAAAAATAATTTTAATTTAGAAAATGAAAGAGAAATATTTGAATTTTTTTGGTGAAAGTCCCATACTTTTTGGATCAATATTAAAATTAATACGAGTTAGTGAAAATAAGGCAATTAAAATAAAAATCAGAAATTACAAAAAAACGTGGACCACTTGATCCCCCTCATTAATTGAGGTGGCAAGTCAAGTGGATCAGAGCGCGCTATCCATGTATTCCCTAGTCAAAAGTCCCACACGCGTGGTAATTACTTTGGACGCTCAGGATTAAAACAATTAAAACAGATCATGTGGTTCAGAAGGATGCCAACATATCGCCGGAGCCAGAGCTCCGGTCTTCTTCTCCAGTGGACCTCACCGGACTTGTCCACCCTCAACCATCACCAAAATAAAAAAGGAGTACATGAATTTAAAGAAAAAATGCTTAGGAGCTCGAATCTGGCCTCAATTTTGTCTAACTCCAAGTATATAGAAAGATACAGGAAGTTGAAATTTGAGGATCATGATCTGAGTTGCTTCGATTTGACCTCTAAGAAACTCAATCTTGTTTCCTACATTGATAGGTCTTCAGACAACCAAAACCATCAAGAGGAACATCTTTCATGGTGAACGCTTTTTCATTTGAAGCTTGGATCATGATGAATTTTGAGGTGGAAGTTCGGAAAATCAAACATATAAAAAAAATTCTAAGTAGCAAGCCATAATTCACTTCTTCCACCTTGAGTAACTTTTTTTATGTACTTCAAATGAGAAACGTTCCATCATAAAAGTTATATCTCTCTCAAATTAATTCAAATTGGTCACAAATTTGACCCCATTTGGATTTATCATGTAGGAGTTATGCATTTTAGAAGTTGAAGAAAATCACTTGGTCAATGGTATAAGCCCAAAATGACCTATAATGTTTTCATTTATCACATGTATTTGGAAGTTGAATTTTCACTTCCTACAAACATCAAAGTTGAATTAGACATCCTGAATTTGATCATGAAAATTGAATGGCTTTGATCTCATAAAAATTAAGCAAGTTATGGTCTTGGGAAGTTGACCTCCAAATTAGGGTTTAGACAAAATAACCTATAATCTTTTACCATAAAAAATGACTTTCCAAGAAAAATTAGCTCTAGACCTCAACTTGAAAGTTGTTTGGAATGTCATTTAGAGTAACTTTTCTCTTGGAATCATTTTCAAATGACTAAAATTGTAGAAGATAGGGTCTAGGGAACCCCAGTTTTGACTAGTTGAATTCCCCTGGTCAACCACCATGAACCAACTTGCTAGCTTGATATTCTTTTGACTTTTGGGACTCATTGAGGATCATATATGCATAAGATGATGAAATGTGAAGTATCCCTTGAAATATTTTACCAAGTGGTGAAGAAACTTGTTGAAGAAGTCATGTAAGATACCCAAATGAATTAGGGTTTCCAAGGCAAACCAACTCCAAACTCTTGATGATTTCTTGATCAAAATAATATGTGAAGATCATAGGGATCCATATATGATACTTAGAGCCATAGTAAACCATTCCTTGATTGAGCTCCTTGCATTGAGGGTCTCAAACCCTAGATATGAGCTTAATAGAACATAGGTGATCATGTGCACTACCTACAAAAGAGTTAAACTATACAATGACATATTTTTGGTATTTTGGTTAGTAAACAAAGAAAAAATGAAGTATGATACAATCAAATGTGCTTGGTGATCTCTCCCAGTACAAACCCAATGAATGAGGGGTAAGGAGGATGCCAAGGTGTGATCCCAATGTTAATGCATATGATGAGAATAGCATGAGGGATCTTAGGGTCAAAATTGGAGTCTTAAAGCTGCCCCTATTTAAGGAAGTTCTAGCTGAGGAGATGAAGGTTAAAATATTCACATTGATTCAGTAGAATGGACTTAAATAACAACATATAGAAACAAATTTTGGTCCCTAAGAGACCTCACGATGCATATGATTGAATGTTAAAATAATCTTTGTGGGGAAATGTTGCCACAAAGGAAAAGAATCCGGAGAGACCGAAAGTCCGCAGGAGCATAACGCATTCCGTAAGGAAAACTCACTGGGGAGACAGAGACTCTGGGGGGAAAAGGTTATGCGTAGGCTAGACTACGACTTTAAAACTGCTGGGGGACTCTAGGGATTCCACGAAAATAAATCTATAGAAAGACTCTGCCGGGGAATAAATGATCTTTAACACACGAGCAACATAAGTATATTATCCACTACCAGTTACTGGGTAAGGAGATAACATAGTCTGTTATAGAGGACTTCCGTTATTGGTAAGGGTAAACATATCAAGGATGACTCACTAGGGGCAACCTAGAGATGTATTCATTACCAGTGACTGGGTAAGAATAACCTGCTGGGGAAAAGCCAAATAGGGTTTACAACTACGGTTATTGGGAAGAAGACCGCAAAGAAAGAGAATATTCGTCACTGATTAAAGTTAACATATCAAGGATAAACTCAAAGGGGAAGAATATCTGTCATCGGTTAAGATGAACATATCAAGGATAGACTCACCTGGGGACATTAGAAAGGATATCCGTCACCGGTTAAGATGAACATATCAAGGATAAAAATCTTGCAAAAAAGTAGGAATTATATCTATCAGATACTAGATAGAATACCGAAAAGAGATTATCCGTCACCGGTTAGGATGAACATATAAAGGATAAACTTCGAGGGGAAGCAGGATTTACAACTATCGGTTACTTGGAAGAAGACTGCAACGAAGAGGAAATCCGTCATCGGTTAGGATGAACATATCAAGGATTAACTCTTTGGGGAAAGGAAATAAGGATTACAACTACCTTTTTTAATAGGTAGAATACCAAAAAGAGAATATCCGTCATAGGTTAGGATGAACATATCAAGGATAAACTCAACTGCGGGGGAAGAAAATATCCGTCATTGATTAGGATGAACATATCAAGGATAAACTCAACTACGGGGGAAGAAAAAATCCATCATCGGTTAGGATGAACATATCAAGGATAAACTTCCTGGGAAATGTGAAAACAAATCCGCCGGGGAGAAAAGGGTTACTTTTGCCAGGTATTGGGAAAAAGTGAAATACTTGCAAATTGAGAATATTACCAGTTACTAGGTAATAAACTCTTAAGGGACCAAAAGCATCTATCTAGGTAAGATCTAGAAAGAAATGGTCAGTCAAAGACTCAACCCAATGAGGATATAACTCAAGGGGAGTGATTCCCACCAGATAATCAATTGGGGAGGAAACTGAAATACTGATCATCCACGAGGAAGTAACTCAGTGGGGAATGAGAAAGGATAAATTCTTTCTGCTTAAGGGGCTGACACTCTACAATTGAAAGAGGGAAGACATACCAAATCTGCGTTGGGGAAAAGTATACCACCGTAGCAGAGGATCAGAGAAACAATGGATCACAAAGTGCATGCAAATAATGAAATCTATGAATGTATATGTATATGTATATATGATGATTATGCTGACAAAACGATCACAAAGAATACAAAAGTCACTGGTCTGAATCATCGATACAATTCTCATCCATTCCTCACAGGAGGGAAACATCTACTGGAGAGAATCATCCATCTCAGAGACTCAAACTTGGCTGGGGAGAAAAAAGGTTGCGAAGATATGCGCTATCAACTCTATGGGGGATTTTAGGTCAACACCATATCAAATGGGAGATAACCTTGCAGAGGATCAAAAATACCGCTCAAGAGTCGGGGCTAACAAAGGTTAGGGATAACTCTGATAGCGACTTGTGGGGGAACAAAATTGCTGAATCTATGCAACCTGCTGCGATAACGCACCTACAACTCGAGGGAGGCAATTACGAACTCAGTTGGGGAAACCAACAACTCGGTTGGAAGATGAAAAGCTGCTGAGAATAAACGGAGATTGCACCAACTACTTAGGGAGAAACCAATATTGCTTCGTATTTAGGGCTTACGGGTTCTCGGACCATTGTGGTCATCCCTTAATGAAATCGATTGCTCTTAAAGTAACTGCCTTTTTTATTTGAGAAAACATGATTTTTATTTTTAAAACTTTAATTTCAAAATGATCATAATAAAATTTAATTCTATTTAGCTTAATAAATAAGAGTAGAAACAATTGGATTAAAAGCTCAACTTTATTTAATAGGATGGTAAAGGGCTACATGGAATACAATTATCACTAATCCTTCTACCCATTTTGATATCCAATGTGCTCTTAGCTTTGGCTAAAGATGAATTAGAACCAAACATTGTGCTCAAGAATGTCTTTAAGACTAGGGATCAACAACTTGCAGTTACTTGCCATAATCCCTAATTTTTGCATAAATTTCCCTAAGGCGGGGCACCCAATTTATCAGGGTAATTTTTCTGTTTAATGTCTCTAACTTTTGCCTGGACCGCCCTTTCGGGTTTTCAATCCACCGAGACACTCATTTTTGCCTAAGTCTCCCTTTCGGTTTTTCAACTTAGCGAGCTATTTTTTTATGCGAAGTATTTCTTGATTGCATCGGCATTCATAGGACACGTGAACTCTTCCCCATCCATAGTTGTAAGAATCAAAGCACCGCATGAAAAGGATCTCTTAACAACATATGGGCCTTCATAATTAGGAGTCCATTTGCCCCTAGAATCTGGTTTGAAAGATAGGATCTTCTTGAGCACAAGATCACCTTCTTTGAATACACGAGGTCTGACCTTCTTATCAAAAACTTTCTTTATTCTCTACTAGTATAACTGACCATGACACATGGCAGTTAACCTCTTCTCTTCAATCAAATTTAGTTGATCAAACCTGGTCTGACACCATTCAGCTTCAGTCAACTTGGCTTCCATCAGCACACGCAATGATGGGATCTCGATCTCTACTTGGAGCACATCTTCCATGCCATAGACAAGTGAGAAAGGGGTTGCCTCTGTTGAAGTCCAGATGGATATACGATACCCATGCAAAGCAAATGGAAGTATCTCATGCCAATCTTTGTACGTTACAACCATTTTCTGGATGATCTTCTTAATGTTCTTGTTTGCAGCTTCAACAACCCCATTCATCTTAGGTATGTAGGGAAAATAATTATGATGTGCAATCTTGAAGTCTTTGTAAAGAGCTTCCACCATATTATTATTCAAGTTCGAACCATTATCAGTAAAGATTTTACTTTGCACACCATATCGGCATATAATCTGATTCTTGATAAACCTCACAACAACTTTCTTGGTTACATTCACATACAATGCCGCTTCAACCCACTTTGCGGAGTAGTCAATAGCCACCAGAATGAAACGATGTCCGTTCGAAGCTTTGGGCTCAATAATGCCAATCATATCAATTCCCCGCAAGGAGAAGGGCCGTGGAGAGGAAATGACATTCAGCAGTGTCGAAGGAATATGAATCTTATCTGCATATATTTGACACTTGTGGCATTTCTTCACAAACTTGCAACAGTCAGATTCCATTTTCAGCCAATAGTAAACTGCTCGCAACATCTTCTTAGCCATAACATGTACATTGGAGTGAGTACCAAAGGAACCTTCATGAACTTCATTCATTAACAGGTTTGCTTCATGTCTATCCACACATTTGAGCAAAACCATATCGAAGTGTCTCTTATAAAGCACATCACCATTCAGGTAGATGTTGACAGCTAATCTCCTCAAAGTCTTCTTATCATTCAAAGATGCCCCATGCGGGTAAATCTGACTTTGGAGAAAACATTTAATATCAAAATACCATGGCTTCTCATCTTTGACTTCTTCAACAGCGGACACATGAGCTGGCCTATCAAGATGCATCACAGTCAGATTAGAAACTTCATTCCAATACTTCACTACAATCATTGAAGTCGACGTTGCAAGAGCATATGCCATCCGGTTTTCATCTTGAGGGATATGATGAAACTCAACCTTTGTAAAGAAAGTTGAAATCCTCCTCGCATAATCTCTATATGGTATCAAACCGGGTTGATTCATCTCCTATTCACCTTTGATTTGATTCACGACCAAAGCTGAATCTCCATAGACATATAAATACTTGATTCTGAGATCAATGGCCTCGTCAAGCCCCATAATGCAAGCTTCATACTCATCCATATTATTTGTACACTTGAAAGTCAATCTAGCTGTGAACGGAAAATGTGTGCCTTGAGGAGTAATAATCACTGCCCCAATGCCATTACCATACTGATTAACATCTCCATCAAATACCATGCCCCAATGGGAACTAGGTTTTGGCCCTTCTTCAAGCAATGGTTCATCATAATCTTTCATTTTCAGGTATAAAATCTCTTTATCAGGGAAATTGTACTATACTGACTGATAATCTTCAATCGGTTAGTGAGCCAAATCGTCAGCCAAAACACTACCTTTGATCGCTCTTTGAGATCGGTATTCAATATCATACTCTGATAACAACATCTGCCGACGGGAAATCCTCTCAAATAAAGTAGGCTTCTCAAAAATATACTTGATTGGATCCATTTTGGATATCAACCAAGTTGTATGTTTCAACATATATTGACGCAGACACTTAGTAGCCCAAGCCAATGCGCAATAAATCTTCTCTAGCATAGAATACCGAGTCTCACAGTCGGTGAATTTATTACTGAGGTAGTAAATTGCATATTCTTTCTTTCCAGTTTCATCTTGCTGACCAAGAACATAACCCATACTCTCTTCAAGCACAGTCAAATACATGATCAACAGTCTTCTTTCAACAGGCGGAGATAGAATCTGAGGCATAAGTAGATACTCTTTGATACTGTCAAAAGATTTCTGGCAATCTTCGGTCCAATCACAAGACTGATCATTCTGAAGAAGCTTGAATATAGGCGCACATGTGACAGTCATGTGTGAAATGAATCTTGAGATATAATTCAAGCGGCCGAGAAAACTTCTGACTTGCTTCTCAGTTTAGGGCGCAAACATCTCTTGTATTGCTTTTACCTTGGTAGGATCAACCTTAATACCCATCTCGCTGACAATAAATCCCAATAACTTACCAGAACAAACACCAAAAGTACACTTATTGGGATTCAAGTGGAGTTTGTACTTCTTCAAACGCTGGAATAACTTCAACAAATGCGCAACATGTTCTTCTTCATCACTGGATTTAGCAATCATATCATCAACATAAACTTCGATCTCTTTATGCATCATATCATGAAAAAGAGTGGTCATTGCTCTTTGGTAAGTTGCACCAACATTCTTTAGACCAAAAGATATCACTTTATAACAGAATTTTCCCTATGGTGTAATGAATGTGGTCTTCTCCATATCTTCGGGTGCCATCTTAATCTTATTATAACCAGAAAATCCATCCATAAACAAAAAGACTATTAATTTAACTGTATTGTCTACCAACATATCAATGTGTGGCAAAGGGAAATCATCTTTCGGACTAGCTTTGTTCAAATCTCTATAATCGACACACATACGAACTTTTCCATCCTTATTAGGAACATGCACAATAGTGGCCACCCACTGTGGATACTCAGCGGTAACAAGGAAACCAACATCAATTTGTTTCTGCACTTCTTCTTTAATCTTCACTGCCATATTAGGACGAGTCCTCCTCAACTTCTGCTTGACTGACAGGCATTCTGGCTTTAACGACAAAATATGCTCCCCAATCTCATAATCCAAACCAGGCATGTCTTGATAGGACAAAACAAACACATCTAAATACTCTCGAAGAAGATCAACCAACCCCTTCTTAACCTCTGGACACAGTTGAGACCCAATATCGACTTCCTTCGCATCATCTTCGGAACCCAAGTTGACTAACTCAATCTGCTCCTCGTGCTCAAGTAGATGAGACAATTCATCATACACTTCTTCATCACTTTTTCCTCAGCCTCAAACACAACGAATTCAAATTTCTGAGAAGGAGTAGGATCATTGTATTCAATGGGTTTAGAAACCAACTTGCAGAATAATTTGATATTTTGATTTTACAGAAGTGCATTGTGACCAAATATTATGCATATGGACAATCATTATTTATTTATTTATGATTTTTGTGATTACCATTTTTCAGAAAAGCAAAAAAGTAAAAATAAATCATCATAGATGTGGATGAATAAAATTTCATTTTATTAATGATCAATTTGAAAGATGCCAAACAATGTTCACTTCTCCCTTAGGAATATGAGAAGGATTTTGAAAGACAATAAAGTAATTACTTAGAGGAATGACAATAACAGGAACGTCGACAACAATCCAATTGTTGTAAGCTTTTCCATGTGTCACAAAATTGGTGCAATCTTTTTCTTCATCCCCCTCAATCACTGTAGTTGAGTGTTGTTCATTACCATGAATGAACCATCCGCTATGGAAACTAGGTTGCACATCTTCAACAGATGACCCTTGCTGAAAATCCAAACCAGCACGATTCTTGTTCTCGACGACCTCTACCATCCGGCCCCACTGATCAGAACTACCATCTTCAATAACTTTCTGCGCGTCTTTAAAAGAGGACATAGGTGCCCAATTCTCTTTTCTTCAGCAATAGATAGAGCTTGGAACAGAGTTCCAATCTCATCCTCAGCTTCAACATACGAGAAAGACGACAAATGGCTTACCAACAAAGCCTTCTCTCCACCCACAATGACGAGCTTTCCATTCTTCACAAATTTGAATTTCTAAAGCAGAGTTGATGTAACAGCTCCTGCTTCATGTATCCATGGCCTTCCTAACAAGCAGCTATAGGCCGAGTGGATATCCATTACTTGGAAAGTAATTTGGAAATTACTCCGACCTATCTTCACTAGAAGGTCCACCTCACCAATAACAATCTTGCAAGAACCATCAGAAGCTTTGATGATCACGCCACTGTATCTCATCGGAGCTCCCTGATACGACAATCTTGACAGAGTTGACTTCGGGAGTACATTCAATGAAGATTCGGTATTAACCAGCACATTTGACAACGCATCCTCCTTACAATTCATCGATATATGCAATGTCAGATTGTGATTTCTACCTTCCTCAGGAAGTTCTTCGTCACAAAAGCTCAAATTGTTGCAGGAAGTGATATTAGCTACAATATGGTCAAACTGATCTACTGTTACATCATGTTCCACATAAACTTGCTCCAATACTTAATGCTTCTCTGTGCGCTTCAAAATTCATAAGCAGAGACAACACTGAAATTTTGGAAGGAGTTTGGAGGAGCTGTTTCACCGCATTGAATTCAATCTTCTTAATCAAACGAAACACCTTATCATCATCATTAGGATTCAAACTACTGGATTCACCAGACTGACACTTTGGAGCACTAACCATATCTACTACATGCACTTCCACCTTCTCACTGACATCCTCTACATCCTTTGGGAAAACAAGACCAAAAACACGGCCACTACAGATCACCTTTGCTATATCGGCAATATTCCAAACAAAATTAGTCTTAGGCAATGGAACCTCTTGATCATTCTCTACCATTGTCGCATTATATTGATACATAATAGCTCTATCGGATGCATACGGGACAAGACCTGCTAGCCGTATTACCAACGGTGATATCGATATGTTGCTGTTGTTACTACTGTTGCTGTCAAACTGAATTACCACCCACTCAGGGGTCTTGAACACTGGCACTCTTACATTGACATCATCTATATCCCTTGATTGTTGAATCTGGATTACATTCTCATCCATCTCTTGATGATTGAACACCCACGAGGGTTCACGCTGCAGATTATACAACCGACACGGCCATGCTCACAATTACTGATGGTGCATAGGGTCTTATCCCTCTCAACCCAAGATATACGAATACGTCGCACATCAAATACTCGGAAACTTCCTGGACAACCATCTACCATATTAATAGAGGAATTATCGTGACCAGGGAATGAGTTTGCTTTCACATTCGGCGCACGGTCCTTAAAGGACACCATCCCACTCTTCACTAGATTTTGGACCTCATATTTCAACAGGTAGCAGTTCTCGATATCATGACCAGGAGCCCTTTGATGAAAGGCATAACGGAGTTCTGGCTTATACCACCATGGAAGTGGTTCTGGAATTTGCGGTGGATTTCTTAGTAGGAGAAGGTTCTTGAGAACCAAAGATGGGTACAATTCAGCATAGGACATATGAATGGGGTCGAAAGAGACCTTCTTCCTCTCAAAATTCTGTTGTTGTTGATTATTGTTGTTGTTATTGTTGTAGTTATTTGTTTTTTGTTATGGCTGTTGTTGACGTTGTTATTGAACTGACATTAATTAATTGTTGGAAAACACTGGAATAACAGATGATACTTGATGATGATGTTGACGGGGTTGCGGACTTCTTATGACATAAGGCCTCCTCTGCCTCCCAACTGACACTACATTGGTCTCGCCTTCCTTCTTCTTAGAGAAACTGTTACCATACCTCTTGCTTGAAGAAACCTCTTCCTTAGATTACCATCCCTCACGTAAACCTTCTTCCAATCTCATCCCCATATTTACCATTTCAGTAAAGTCACTAGGGGCACTAGCAATCATTCGCTCATAGTAAAACGAGCTCAGGGTCTTGAGGAAAATCTGGGTCATCTCTTTTTCTTCCAACTGAGGGTTGATCTGAGTAGAAACCTCCCTCCATCTTTGGGTGTACTCTTTGAATGTCTCTTTGTCCTTATGAGACATCAATCTCAACTGGTCCCTATCTAGCTCCATGTCCACATTGTATTTGTACTACTACACAAAATCCTCACCCAAATCATTGAACATGCGAACACTCACACTATCCAGACCCATGTACCACCTCTGAGCGGCACCATTCAGACTATCTTGAAAGTAATGAATCAGTAATTGATCACTATCAGTTTGTGTCGACATTTTCCTGTCATACATGACAATATGGCCAAGTGGATAGGTGTTTCCCTTATACATTTCCAAGTCAGGGACTTTGAACTTCATCGGGATCTTGACATTCGACACTAGGCAGGGCTCAGCAACACTCTTACCAAACAAAATTTTCCCCTCAAGGTCTTCAACTCCTTTCGTAGCTCAAGGAATTGGTCTTTCATCTCGTCCATCTTCTCATAAACATCCGGACCCTCGGACGACTTAGAATGGTAGACGGTGTCCTCAACATGAGGCATAGTCTGAACAACTGGAGGCGGCACAAACATGACCGGGCTAGATGTCCACATGGAAGCAAAAGTAGGCGCAAACCATTCGGGCACAAAGTTCGGCGGCACTCCCCACAGGAATCCGGAAGGCATAATAGGCGCAAACTGAGTGGCAGACACGATTGAAGTAGAAATCTCTGAAATGACAGTCCTCTGAGGAAGAGGAGTTGCAGGCGTTGGAGACGACTGACTCTGAGCATCTAAAACAGACTCCATCATGGCAGTCAAGTGGGCGATCTCATCCTTCAACTCTCGGTTCTCTTGTTCCAAGTGTTCCATGATTCTTCGATGATTGACGCGAGTATTATATCGATGAGTCAGCTTGGCTGAAGGACAGAAGAATAACCAATAATACATCTGGCGGAAGAAAAACTTGTTATACAAATGATGCATGAAATTCAATGCTTTGATTTTTATTTTATTTTCAAGGAACATACTATTTTATTTGCAAATATATAATAATAACAATTGTAACAATTTGATTGACCATAAAAATTCTCTTTTATTTATATAATTTGGAAGGATTACACTGAGTACAATTTCAGAAATCAAAAATATAAAACATAAGAGAAAAGGAAACTAATCATCCTAAGGATCCCCTAACAACAATGTCAGGTGATCCGGCTGCAAGCACATACTTCCTTCGGATGCGTCGAATCTCAGACTCAAACGAAGTCTTCATCTGAGCCTTCTCGAGGACGAGCAGATCTACAATATTATTCCAAGCATTAGACGGCTGAGGCATACTAGACGAAGATGGACCCTCTGGTTCTCTCTGTCACTTCATTTGCCGGTCTTCTAGAAGCTCAATAAGTGCATCTTTATCCTTAGACTCAAGCTGCAACTCATCATGCTTTCAGCTCAAAGCATGAAATCACTCTTCCCACATATCCTTCTCTTGCTTCATCTTGGCGAGTGCGTCTTCCAACTCCTCTACATCTTGGTTAGGGAGAGCTAATGGCTTAACCACAACCATATACATAGGTCTTTCATAAGCATACGAAATCTTCAATTCTAAAGCTCTCTTCTTCACCCAATAAGTGTAAGCTTCCAAAGCTACCCAGTTGTGTGGACTAAGCTCGGATCTTCCTTTCCTATGCACATTATGCCAAGCATGCACTATCTTCTGCTTCAAAAGTTGGGGATCTTTAGCCCGTTTGATATAAAAGACCTTCAAACTTAGTGTTACTGGCTTTGTCTCTCAAGGGGAACCGAAGTTGACGACAAGCCAAAGAAGGGTTGTAGTTAATTCCTTTTTGTGTACCAATGAGAGGCACATTAGCGAACTCACCACAACTATCAATAATCTCCAAACTACTCGATGAAGAATCATACCAAACTATATCATCATTAGTGAGAGATATGAGTCTATGAGACCACCTTAGACATTGTTTGTTCTCCATAAAAGCAGGCGTCTGAGGCAATGAGCCTCAATCTTAGACTTCTTCAGATGAAGAGCTTCAACTATAATATGAGATATGGCAATCTCCTCCAACCCACTAAAAGGCACCTCGTCAGAAACTGGTATTCCCAAGAGATGGGCATACTCCTCCAACATAGGCACGAGATGATAATCGAGAAAAGTGAAGCAACGGTAGATAGGGTCATAAAACTGAACCAACACACTCAAGAGTCCTTCAACTACATCAGTAGACAAAACAGATAGAAGCTTCCCATGAAGTTTCCTGAAGTCCAAGGAATCTAATACAAAAGATGATAACTTCCTTATCTCTTTCAAATCCGGACATCTGAAATTGTACTTTTTAGTGTTCCTTCGTCCATAATCCATGGTCTAAAAATATTTTCAAATAAAACCTCAGTTCCTTGAAGTCATTTTTCATATGATGAATGTCATGATGTGCATGAGTGCATGAATGCAATAATCACAAGATCAATCAAAGGTCAAGGGATGAATCAAATCATTGTCAAGATCAATCATCCATTTTGGTGGATTATGGTTTTCACCTTATCAACACCCAAGTTCCATTGGTATTGACAAGACTTGATTGGTTCAGCCAAGAATTAAGGGTTTGTTGTGAGTCACGAGCATGGAGTCAGGTTAAGAACCATCCCAAAGGAGTGTACTAAGGATAAAACCTGTAGATCATGTTCTAAAAAGTTTCCAGAGTCTTAATTCCATCTATCGGATATTACATGTTAGGATGATTGACTCATCAACCTATAATATTCTCAAGAGAAACTCTTATGAGTGTAGTATCGCGTAACAACTGTTCTACGTTCTAAATAGGCCATGTTGGTTTAAATGTTCTACGTTCCTCAGCTTCTCGGACCCCAAATCAGAGAAAGTAATGCCTAACCACAAATAACTTGTGTGACATAAATAGCTCCAAAAGGGTCTCCAATGAGTAGATGGGTCTCAAGCCAACTTTTTAAGGACTACTCCACACAAGTCGAACATGACTATACAATCCTCCTATCTTAAGTGCACACAAGTTCGGGTTAGAACTTATCTCACCACTCAGAGATCACCAAGCACAACAAGCAGATTATATCATACAAACATATATACAAACATCAAATACACAATTACAAACACACAAAAATGTAGGCTAAACCCACTGATGACTACTCCCTAGCAGAGTCGCAACTTAATTTCTGTAGCGGTAAATTCATGACCATTAAGCTATGGATAAACTTAACGGTATATAAAACCAGAGTCGCCATCACGCTTTTATTGTTTCCAAGGGAAAAGGGAAAAGTACGAGCAAATCCCAAAGATAAGAAGTTTTCAATTAAAAACTAATAAAATGCCAGAGATTACAGGTAAGGGAGTTGGTTACACAGAGGGAAGGTATTATCCCTCAAAGTGACCTAGATACTCCTAAGGAGCCCCTTTTTGTGTGTACGTGTGTTTTGGTATGAAAAGATGCTTGCAATAAATAGAGTGTGGGGATGAGAAAAGAATTCATTAACTATATTTTTGTGTTTGACAAGACCTTCTGACTTGTGCCTACGTACCAACATAAAAATGAGGGATCAAAACCTCGTAGTTAGTGGTAACAATTTCAAAGTGAGTGAGTTGCTTTTAACAAAATTTTAAGTTTAAAAGAGGCACCAAAGGCCTAAAAGAGTGTGAATGGGTGTTAGTTCTTTTTGTCTTTTGAAATTTTAAGTCAATATGGTTAGATTCATTTACAAATTTGATTAAGAAAAAGAGTTTAAAGATGCAATGGCATGAGGCTAAAGTTTCTAATTTGCAATAAAAAGTCTATGTTTAGAAATCACAAGCAAAGAAGATTTTAAAAGGGGGGAGAGATTTAAAATTAAAGAAGTGGGAGGAGATGAAGAGACTAATCCTATGCAAAAAATTAAAAGTTAAGAGTTGAAAATATTTGACCAATGGGATACAATCCAATAGACAAGAATGTCATATAGAAACCCAGTTTTCCCTTGGACTTTAGAATCAAGCAATAACAATACAAACATATTAAGATGAAGAGCAAGACATCAAATAAAGATAGACACATCCAAGCAAACAACTCCATAGTCTTCTTCATAATCTCCCATGCATTAGATGACATACTCCTTGAATGGCTCAGAATAAGGCTTTAGACACAAGTTCAAAGTAACAACTTCATCAAGACCACGTAGAAGATGAACTCAAAAGGATCTCAACACTTGCATCAAATGGAAATTCCATTCACAAGCACTTGGTTTCAGAAAAGTTGGCATTGGCCAAGTCCTTTTGCATAGGGAATGTTGCCTAATTCTAAGTCCAAGTCTCAGATCAAATCCAACAGTCCACACAAATCTTTTTAGAGGTTTTTGTTGTTATTATGAACATTAACGTCAAAAAACCACAAATACAAACAAAATACACAAACAAGTATATACAATCACAATATATGGCTCAAATGAGCAAAGTGAAAATGACATTAAGATAAATAAGTTAAATGGTATGAATTATGGTAAATGATAAAAGACTTGAATTTAAAGTTCATAAAAGTAAATGGCTTAAAATTAAAAGTTAGTTAAATGTTAGTTGATTAGAAGTTAGTGAAATTCTAGTAACAGACTATCGATGTCACACTGGATGTTATGACATCCAATTCTGCGCAGACAGGAATGTATACAACAGGTAAATGTAAAGTACAGTAAATAACACAGAGAATTGTTTACCCAGTTCGATGACAAACACACCTACGTCTGGGGGCTACCAAGCCAGGGAGGAAATCCATTATTAGCAGTATTAATTCAGGCCTTAAACCAACTGTTTAATCCTATCACGTAATACCTACCCAATGCAATTTCAATCTAAACTAAGACCAAAGTTCCTACTCACTCCCCCTCAATCACCATAGTGATTACAACCTTTAATTAGTTTAAAGTTAAATGGCGAAGTTATCCTTCAAACAACTCTTGATTGTGCTTAACAGCTTTAATCAAGAAACACAACACTCACGCTTAAAAGCTTAGAGTGACACAACACTTACAACTCAATGAACATCCTAGTCCAATGCAATCATCTAGGTGATAATTGCTTGGCTCACAAGTTAAACCTAATACAAGACACAATTAAAACTACAGCTATGAAATACAATGATGTATTCAATGCTTCACACTTCGAAATCCTTGAATTGCTGAAAGTAGGATTGCCATCCTTTTATATTGCAGCACTTGGGCCTTGTACTTGTATTTCCTAAAATTAAGGTTAAGCAAGTTAAGATAATTTCCACATATTAGGGTGCTAACAAATAGGCTATTTGTTAGGGCTCTTGAATTTAGCTCTTCTGTTAGTTTCCTGGATTTTAGCCCAGCTGTTAGATTCCTGAAAAACAGCCTGAGATAAATACTGAAACAGAAAAACTAACTAGCCTACACTTTAGCATATGCTGTCAGGAATGAATGTCATAACATTCAGTTTGACGTCCAGAACATATGCCATATGCTAGACAACTTTAATTCTAGCTCAGCTGTTGGTTTCCTGTAACAGCAGCCTGTAATAAATACTAAACTATACCAGAAAAACTAATTGGCCTATAATTCAGCATCTGCTGTCAGGAATGAATGTCATAACATTCAGTTTGACATCCAGACAATAGGCTATGTGCCAGGTCTGTTATTCTCCTGAAAAACAGCCTGAAATAAATATTGAACTATAACAGAAAAACCAATTATTCTATAGTTCAGTATCTGCTGTCAGGGATGAATGTCATAACATCCAGTTTGACATTCAGTAAAACCTGTATTAGCTAATCCTGCAGCATACTACTCAAGCATGTCATGACATCAGTCCAGACATCAGAGTACAATAAGTGTTTTAACATAAAATGCAGCCAATCAAAGTCATCTACAAACTCCCCCTTTGGCAAAATTTTGGCTAAAACAACTTGGCATCACAACAGAGTTCACAGCAGCGGAAAACACACATCCAAGCAGAGAATTAAATTAGCTAATACACTCTGCACTCATAGACGTTAAACTTCAAACAGGAGCAGCACAAGTAGAATGCACACAACACCATAACCTCAAGTTAAGCTTCAAACAGCAGCAGCACAAGTAGAATGCACACAACACCATAACCTCTTATTTAGAGGACCTTCAATGAAATCTGTTGTCCTGGGGTACATTTTGTTACTCCCCCTTTTTGTCAAAAATGTTGCTAAAGTAACACTTAATATTACAGACCAACAAAAATAAAATTACAAGCAAATTTCAGAAACACGCACTTGATTTTACTTCACAGTTTCAATCAAGAATACACACTCCTGATCTTGCTTTACAGCTTTGATCAAGACTACACCCACTTGATTTTTCTTCACAACTTTGATCAAGTAGACACACACTCTTGCTTCACAGCTTTAGAGTGACGAATTTCAGCCACAAATCAGATCTTTAATCAAACACAGATTGCCATTAAGTGTGCAATCACAAAACACCAAACATTCACACTGAATTTTCTATGTACAGGGTGTCATGACATCGGGTCTGACATCCTGGAAAAATCCTGCATAATTCCATAATTCCTTTTATAACTTCCAGCAGATACAATCATATCAAATGCCATGACTTTGTGTATGACTTCTTGAAACACTCATGTATGAACATGTTTTTGAACTCCAACAGGTACATATCATATCAGATGCCATGACCTTGTGTATGACATTCTGAAACAAATACTGCATGAACATGTTTTTGAACTCCAGCAGGTACATAGTATATCTTATGTTAAGACATCACACATAACATCTTGTGAACACTCTTTGTTTTACCAAAATTTCTCCCCATTGGCAAATTTTGGCTAAAACATATATCTTTCCTTTTTGTTCACAAGGTAAACTATCAGCAGGTAAACAACATAATAGTTGTTTAAACAGCAGCAGAAGCAACACAATTACTAGCTTTATAGTTACTAGTAATACACACATGCACAAGGGTACTTCTCCTCCCCCTAAATCTGTGCATACATCAAATAACAGTAACTCCAGCACCTGTACCTGCCAAAATGTCATTCTGACATCTGCTTCAACATCAACACCTGTGCACCATATCAGACATCCTCTTTGACATCTGTAAGCAGAACATCAGCAATTGTAACTACAGCACCTGTACCAGCCTGTAGCGGTGTATTCGTCACTTTATGATTTATTGACTAAATCAAAAGCAAAGCATACAAAGAAATCGAGTCGCCACCGCACTTTTATTTATCCAAAGGATTGGCTAAAAAGCGAACAAAAGCCTAAGAAGTTTTACACATAGAAAACTAATGAAAAGATCAGAGAATCTGGGTAAGGGGTAAATTACGCAATGGGAAGGTGTTAGGCACCCAAAACGTCCTAGGTACTCCTAGGGAGCCCTTTTCACACTTGTTGTATAAGAAAAAAGTTTATTTGTTTGTGACATATTGTGCAAACATGATTGGGAGGATGAAAAAAGAAGATACAATTTTTATTGTTTTTGTGTTTGAACGGATGAACCCGTTGCCTACGTACCTTCCATGAAAGGTAAGGATCAAAACACCGTAGTTCGGCTAAAAGATTTCCAAAATATCAGTGGGTTCATTTTAAAACAAGAGCACTAAGGCTTTTCATTCTCAACGGGAGAAAACTCAACCATGACCAACAATCCACCATGCAAGGATAGCTTCAACATACTAGTGAGGGGTTAACCCTATAATAAGTATGGAAGACTTACAATCAACTCACTAAGGATGTGGTGAGATTTACATCAACCACTATGAGTATTGAAACCTATGGCTAATGTATGAAAACATATCAACAACGGACAAAGCCACAAAACAATTGAATGGGTGAAGTTAATTGATTATGAGTATTCACAAAGTATGGTCAAAGTATGATTAGCATTCAATTCAAAGAAGTATTATGAAATGGAGTTTGAAAAGTCAAGGACTTAAGGTCCAGGTTTCTAATTTGAAAATACATGAAAATGTTTGCACACTATGTATTTACAAGTTTTAAAAGCCGACAAGTGAAAAGGGGTTTTGAAACAAAAAGGATGTGGATGAGGGAGTGTAAAACTTCCTAGAAGTTCACCTCTTGAAATCATATAGGAACAAAGGCCAATGAATGGACTTACAGTTGATTCCTCAATGGACAAACAAAGATGTGTCACAAAGATATGAAATGATGATCATGCAATAATGAACAATTAATGATGATAAATGCACAAAGGAAAACACACAAACATGTACAGATGAATCAATAAGCAATCAAGTCAAGTAGCACACACTATATACAAGCAATTAGGCTCAAGCAAGGGTTAGACTTTAAAGTCAACTGGAATGGGGTAAGTGGTGATCTTAACCTTAACATTGAGAGTTAAGGTGAAGCAGATGAAAGGATATGAGGGGTGTGCCTCATGGCTCTTATCCCTGGTCAGGGAGAGCATCAAATGATAGAAGGTGTGGGAGTTCAGAAAGTTGGAACTCTCTCCACAAGTTAATGACTCTATAGATCTTGGGTTAAGATCCACAATGCTTCAACATGTAATGTGAGCAAAGGGATGACACACAGAATAGTAGGAGATGGACTACACATCTCTTGTATCTACCAATTGCCTTATCAAAAGGACTTTTCCTGCTTGGGGACAAAGATAAACCACAAAGATATTGCCTCTTAAGGAGGACTTCAGACAGGTGCCTGGCTACATAACAAGCCAGGTCTTCTAGACTACATGAAGAAGAGAAATTATACCTAATTGGTTAAGCAACCAAGCAAAAGCAAGTACAAAATGAACTTAAGCAACTAATGTACCTGAAAACAATCCAACTCAATCAGTACTGAATTCAAAAAGTCAAACAGATAATCCAAAATCAACAGACAATACACAATCAACAATCAAGGCTACATTGTGCAAGGCACAAGCTCAACTCAAATGAGCTAAGAGCAACCTACAAAACAAGTCAAAGTTAGTCCATAACAATCAAACAAACCAACTCAAGCCATGTGGATTAATCTCCTTAAAGCCATATGCTTCTTAACCTGAAAACAAACTCAAACATGAGAAGCAAACCCTTAGGCCAAAGCCTAGGGTCAAAGAAGGAGAAATATTCCAAAACAGAACATGAAAATTGACAAGAATCAAGATTAATCAATCAAGAACAATATCCAAGTGGTCTCATGTCAATATCATTCATCAAATTCATTTCATATAGCAATCATGTCAAAGCATGCGAATTAGAATGACATTGGAGCAACAGAATGAACACAAGCATATTAATTCCAAAATGGCTCAATAAATCTCAAGAAAAATCAAGGCTAAACAGCACACATCAAATGATCAACACACCAAAAATCAAGGCATTTGGACAAGTATAAGCAAGTCAAAGAAATTAATCAAGTCATGGTAAGCATAAACAAGCTCAAACAAGACCACAAATGGTGCATCAACTTAAGACAATCCTAAAACAGTAATGACATAAGATAAATGATGCAAACCAAAGCCAAGACAAACTCCAATGTGTCTAGAATCAATGTGCAAAATTTCAAGCTCATATGATAAGGCATAAGAATTTCACAAATCATGAAAGTTCAACACTCATCAAAAGTACAACAATGAAAATCCAGCAAAGAAAAATCTCAAACAAATTGGAAATGGATCCAAAAATTCTACAAAAATTCATGATTAATCCTAACATCCAGGAGAAGCATCATGCAAAAATTCAGATCATTTGGCATTTATTTGGCAAGGTAAATAAAATCAGCAAGTTGGATAAGAAATGGTGTGACATACATTGTCACACCTCCATTAATCACATCATAACTCAACATCTAGAAATGAGAAAAATGCAAACTATATACCAAAATGACCAGGAATGAGTCTAGTTTACGCATGTCAATTTTCATGTTCATTGGATTAACCATCATCATTTCACAACCAAAATAGAAAGCAAGGTGCAAGATATGACATACAAACATAAACCCTAGGCCGAAAACAATTTCCACCGTGCACAAATTCTGTAAAAATATCCAGAAAATAGAAGACATCATGAAGATCATTGTGCAAAAAATTTCATGTGATTTGGATTATTATTTTTGGATTTATGATTTTTTGAATGAAGAGACAAATTAAAAAATGAAAGTGGAATGGCATGTGAACAAGGAGCAAACATGAAATAGAAAATGCAAGGCAATTGTTGGAAATGCTTGGAGCCAGAATCGAACCACGCTTGCATTTGAATTGAGGGCCAAGCTAAACGCCGCGTTTCATTTAAATGAAATGCTGGCCAATCAAGGGCTGGCACTTGGACCAGTACATGACCGAGAAACAACAAAACGCATGCAACAAGGCCAGGCAAAGATCAAAACGATTCTGGAGAGCGAAAACCCTAGTGTTCATCACGTGTTCATCATGTTCATCATCATCAAGAACAAATCATCACCAAAATTCATGAAACGCATATCAATGGAATCCTCTCACATCACACATCACATATCCAGTCTTAATTTCATCTAGTTCTAGCTATATTAAAAGAATCGAGCAGAGAAAGTTTCAACAACCAAACTTCAAATCATGATAACTACCTTAATATTACACGAAATCAATAGATCTAAAGCTCAGTGTGACCTACATTCCAAGATCTACAAGATGCACATGATTATTTCAGGAATTAGCACATTCGAAATCTAACCTCTATGAAGATGCAGAAGTTGATCTGTGCACTTCAGGTCCTGGAAGCATGAAACAGTTGCTCTACCAAGCTTGAATGAGTGAATGGATGCAGGATTTCAGCACAACAATGCTTGATCTCGATGGAATCTTCAACTGCCATGGTTATGCACAAGCTTCACAGTCCAAGATTCAGCTCGAATTCTACAGGATCTAGCTTCAGCAATCTTCAATAATGCCTGTAGATGATGAACAGAACAAGAACAATGCAAAACTATGAAGAAAATGATGAAAAAGTTGAGAGAATTTTGAGATGAAAAGTTTAGATCTGAAATTCTGAAGTTGTTGTTGATGAATTCTGTTAAGATTATGAATATATACCCTCTGTTAATCAACCTCACTAATCATGTTTAGCCACAATGCAAGTAATTAGTGAAATGGACATGTTTATGCAATTTGGCCAAAACACCCTTATGCTACACTTGGAGCAAGCTTAAAAACCTGTTTGGAGGCAAAGGCAATTGATTTGAAGTGAAAATCATGCATATTTTTCAAATGGATATTTTCCCTCCAAAAATTCAAATAAAGTTCAAGTGAAAAATGCAATATTTTTGTGATGAGAATTGATGAAATGTGATGCATGATTATGGTAGTAGAGATCAAGAGATAAATGCTCCAAAAAGAACCACTCCAAATGGCCTTTTGGTTCAAAAGTTATGCAAGCTTGGAGTTCAAAATTTCTTGGCAATGATTGATCCATAACTTTTCAACCACAAATGTGAAATTCAAGTTCTTGGACTTTTTGGAAAGGTGAGAGCAAGATCGTCAACTTTCATGTTGGACAAAATTTTATTTGAAGCTTGCATGATGATGTAAATTTGAGGAGAAGACCTTTCCATTTTTGGCAGTTTGAAATTACAGGTCAATTACTATTTTTGGAAACTTTTTGTCTGACCTCACATTCCTCATTGTTGATGTTTGAAATGTTATATGAGACTTGTATGGACATGAATGAGGTCTCTCTAACCATCTCCCACCTTCAAATCCATGATTGAATGCACAGTTAACTTGTGTTGACTTTTCTAGGGTTTTAGTTGACCTAGATGTGATCTGATGAAATTCAACCCTCTTCCACTTGAGATCTTGATTCAAAATGATGTCACAACTCATATGAACCCTTGTGAATGATCAATGGTGCCAAAATTCTTCAGAATGGCCACCATCTATGGCTCAATGCTTGCCTGTGACTGCTTGACCTAGATTGCTTCATCTGCAAGTAACAAGGTTAGATGACAATATTTTTGTACTTTTGGTTAGTAAACAAATGAAAAGCAATGATATACAAATGCAAAACATGTTTGGTGATCAAGAACCACTCTCAAAAGGCAACCCACCCACAGGAAAGGAGGCAAGGTGCACAGTGATCCTTGAGGCAATGATATGATATGATATGATGCCATGAGGGATCTTAGGGACAAAATTGGGGTCTTACAGATGCCCCTATTTAAGGTCATTCTACCCGGAGAAGTGAAGTTTAGAAATCTTCATCTTGACGCGGTAGAATGGGCTTAAATAACAGTAATGAGACAAATTTTGGTCCCTAAGAGACCTCATGGTGCAGATGTATGCATGCAAAAGACACAAACTCTGTGGGGATATGATTCACACAGAAGAAAAGACGATCCATCGGAGTAATACACTCACCAGGAACAGAGACTCTACCAGGACTCTTATTGGGATAAAAAGAAAAAGAATGCGTGAGCAGGACACGACTCTGAGTTGGGGAAAAACAAAACTGACACTGCGTGAATAAAACACGACTGGACTGGAGACCTCCCTGGGGAGTGAAGGACTCACACTGGGGAAAACATGATTTCCAAAGGAGAAAACATCCATTGGAAAGACACAAGCTGACTCAAACTATCCACAAAGGATACTTCAGATGGAAAATTCGGACTCAGACCAGGAAAAGATTCACAAAGAATCTCTCTGCCGGGGAAAATGCATATATTGGGGAAAACGCCAATATAGCAAGGGTAAAATCACGATGGAAACTCCGCCGGGAAAAGTCTAACAAAGAGACTCCTGGGGAAAAGCAACAAGAAAATGAGGTGTTACCGGTATAAGGGTAACAAACTCGGGAAGAATGAATATCTAAGACCGGTATAAGGGTGAGAGATATCAATCAACCAAACATCTGAGAAAGACCTGAAAAAGGTACATCAACTCAGGAAAATCTAACTCCACAGGGGACCAAGGTCATAATAGGGAGCAGAAAGGAAGGAACTCCAGGGATACCGAGGTATATAATAGGTGACCGACCGAAACGTGAATTGGTTTTTACTGCCAAAACACTCATCATCCGAAAGGAGGGCTTGAAAAAGCAAATCGACTTACAAGATGGACATTCGAATCCACAACGGGAAAACGAATCTTACTCAATTGGGGACACAAACCCAAAGAGTGCATGAGATATAATATCCATTACCGTCAGAACGTGGATAGAATACTCACATGAGATGTATTATCTATTACCGTCAGAACGTAGATAATATACTCGCATGGAAAGAAACACCAAGGATACCGGTTACTGGGTATATAATAGGTGATCTACCGAAAACGTGGATTGGTTTTTACTGCCAAAACACTCATCATCCGAAACACAAACTGGTTAAAGGATGGATATTCGATTCCACAACGGGAACACGAATCTTACTCTACTGGGGACGATCAACAAAGGACTCCAACCAAAGAGCGAAAGAGATATATTATTCATTACCGTCAGAACATGAATAATATACTCGAAAGGAAGAGACACCAGAGATACCGGTTAGGGCATATAATAGGTGACCAACCAAAAGAGAGACAATCGATACCAAGCATACGGGTAAACGAAAGACAACTCAGAGGGATAAATTGCAAGCATCCGACAATTATCCAACAACAAATATTCGACTCCGCAAAAGGGAAATAACGAATCTTACTCGACCAGGGAAACACAAAAGGCTTCGACTGAAGAGTGCATGAAATATATTATCCATTACCTTCAGAACGTGGATAACATACTCGCATGGAAGATTATCCCCAACCGGTTACTGGGTTAACAAAGGATAAATCGACCGAAAAGAAAGGCATCGGGATACCAAACTAGGTATATAAAGATGACCGATCAAAAGGAGCAACAATCATTACCAAGCAAACGGGTAAATGAAAGAAGACTCGCTGGGGGCGAATTGCAAGCATCCGGCAATTACCCACAAGGACTAGCTGGGGATGCATTGATAAACAATCAATGATCCGGGGAACAAATCACTAGCAAACGGTGAAAGGACCCATTGGCGAATTCAAAGGGAAATAACATTGCAAGCATACGGCAATGATCCAGAAGACAACTTGCTGGGGATACAATTGCTAGCAACCGACAATGATCCAGAAGCAAGGAGAGAATATCAACATCGAACAACGAATGAAGATAACCACAAAGAGTAACCATCATCGGTTAGGTTGAACACCAAGGTTAACTCTGCAAAGGGGCGAAATTAGGGTTTACAACTACCGAATACGGGGTAGAATACCAAAACTCTGGCTGAGGAAACAAAAGGTCTACCACTACCGACTACTGGATAGGGAACCAAAGACTCAGCTGGGGATAAAATTGCTAGCAACCGGCAATCATCCACCTGTACCACGAGGCACAAACTCCGCTGGGGAACAACCCCACATCATAAAAAAAATCTGCCATCAACCAGAGCAAACCACAAAGGTTACCTCTGCTAGGGGAAAAGAGATAGGACTTACAACTACCGAATACGGGGTAGTGGCCAAATCAACTCTTGCTGGGGAAAAGGGTATATAACCACAAATTCCACCAGGAAGAAGGAACATAGGACTTACAACTACCGGTTATTGGGTAGAGGCCCAAAAAGATTCCGCTGGGGGATAAAAGAATTAATGCCGGTTACTGGGCAAATCATTCATTTATTCCACAGGGAAGCACAAGAAACGGTTGAGAAATGGTCAAATCGGGATTAAACCGAAAAGACAGACTGAATCAAAATTCGTCCTACGAGGATATAACTCAATAGGGACATCCATCCCAATATATGTGTTGGGAGGAAACGGAAGAAACCGTCATCCACGAGGATAATCTCAGTGGGGAACTGCAGAAGGAAAATACAGACATTTTCTGCTTATGGGGCTGACTCTATATGGAGAGATTTTAACACCCGACATCTGCTTGGGGAGATCTATTAGAGATCTACAAAATCCATAGCAGGAGACAACAAACGAAAGATACATGGCAAAAAATGCAACATGAATATCTAAATGTTTATGATTATGCATGAATATGCGTAATTTGATGAATGCTGACAAAACAGACATATCTAACACAAACAGAGTCCAGGAATCAAACGCCCGGTACTACACTTCCAGGGGAGGAACCAACTAGAAAGCCAATCTGCTGGAGATCCATATGCTAAGAAGCAAAGATCTGCGAGAAGGCAAAAGATCAGAGATATCAAAGAAATCACAAAATCTCTGAGTAATGGATCAACAACAACCCAACTGACGAACAGAATGTCACAACAGGCAACGACGACCACGAAGACAAATCTGTTGGGTAAATGGAGAAATCCCAAAATATCTGCAGGGGGATCAAGAATTCACTGCACAAGCGAGAACTGCTATGAAAGCAACTCCACACAACTCCACTGGGGAACAACCCACTGAGGGAGAACAAATCATCCATGTAGAATTTACTGCACAAGCAACTCTACCTGGGGAGAACACAAGTAGCCATTCCATCGGGAATACACCCACTGAAGGAAAAACAGATCACGCAAGTAGATTCTGCAACAAGCCACTCTACTGAGGATCAAAAGCAATCAGGAAATCAACCCAATTTGTGGATGCTAAACCACCAACCGACCCTACTAGGGAAACAGAGATTTCAACAAGCACAAACTGCCACAAAAGCAACTCTGTCGAGGATACCAACTCTGGCGGAGACTCTGAGGGAATACCACAGATACAATCCTGATTTTGTTGGGCATACCAACTCTAATGAGGATTTTGCACAAATACAATCCACCAAACCACAAATCTACTGGCAGATCCACTGGGGAAAACCACTGAAGAATCCACTGAGGATATGGAAGAGAGCTAGGGATCAACCACTAAATGCTAACTCTTCTGAGGAGAACACCCACAACTGCTGAGGAGGGACATAATCACTGCCCTGCTGAAGGGATAAGCACTCTGATGGGGAGCTAGCAACTCCGCTGGCGACTTGGCCGGGGAAGGGAGTACTGCTGGAGTAAACGAAATCTTCCCCAAGCGCTCTGCTCTGGGATATATCACAGATCCCACTAGCGACTGTGCTGAGGAAAGACAGCAACAACCCTGCTTGCGACAATGCTGGGGAAAGCGGTAGAGTACCGGGATATCAATCCACCAACCACTGAATCTTCAACAGAAAGCAACCACGCTGAGGAGATAAACAACAACTCCGCTAGCAACTGTACTGGGGAGAAACGGAGTACCTGGGTTTCCAACCACCAACTATCGAATCTTCCAAAAGGAAAAAAAACACCCATGTTGGGAGAGAATACTGCTGGAGAAGAAAACGAAGTCTTCAACAAGCACTCTGATTAGGGGAACAACCCAGAACAACCACTTTGATTGGGGAACAACCCCAACAACCAAGCAGGAGAAAGAGGATACAACCAATGCCAGGAATATGAACCAATGTCTTACCTGTTGGAAATCATGCCACCCTTGGGAGAGCACTGAGAAATTCTTGAGTATCCTTTCATCATTGTGAATGTTCACTTTATTTAAAACAACAATTTGAAAAAATATATTTGTTTAAAACAATGACATTTTATCAATTAAAACATGCAAAACATTTGTTGAATTGAAACAAATAAGAGTGCAAATAATTGGATAAAAAGCTCAAATTGATTTGATGGAATGGTAGCCTGCAAATGGCAAGACTCCATAGATCTGTACAAATTTGAAATCAGTGATATATATTGGAAGAGGGCTACATTGAACATAATGATCCTTTCTCTACCAATTTGAATCTCGATGTATTCAAAGCTTCAGTTGACGACGAATCGAGAACTTCTGACGAGAAGACAGCTGCGGAAACAGAAAGTCTTGTCAGGATGCAGTTACTTGCCAAATCCCTAATTTTTGCCTAGATTGCCTCAGGGTGAAGTACTCAATCTAGCGGGATGAAAATATTCTTTTTTTCCAAGTCTCTAATTTTTGCCTGGATCACCCTTGCGAGTTCTCCACCGAGACGCTCATTTTTGCCTAAGCCGCCCTTTCGGGTTTTCAACTTAGCGAGCTATTCTGTCTTTCATTTGCATATACTTTTTTTTAGGCAAGGTATTTCTTGACTGCATCTGAATTCACAGGACGAGTGAAATCCTCCCCATCCATTGTTGTAAGCATCAAAGCACCGCCTGAAAAGGCTCTCTTAACAACATATGGACCCTCATAGTTTGGAGTCCACTTGCCCCTGGAATCGGGCGCGAAAGACAAGACTTTCTTGAGAACGAGGTCACCTTCTCGGAACACACGAGGCTTGACCTTCTTATCGAATGCTTTCTTCATTCTCTGCTGATATAACTGACCATGGCACATGGCAGTCAATCGCTTCTCTTCAATCAAATTCAACTGGTCATAACGACTCTGAATCCATTCAGCATCAGTCAACTTGGCTTCCATCAAGACTCTCATTGATGGGATCTCCACCTCTACTGGGAGAACAGCCTCCATGCCGTAAACAAGAGAGAAAGGGGTTGCCCCTGTTGAAGTGCGCACAAATGTACGATAACCATGCAAAGCAAATGGCAGCATCTCATGCCAATCCTTGTACGTAACTGTCATCTTCTGGATAATCTTCTTGATATTCTTATTAGCAGCTTCAACATCCCCATTCATCTTAGGTCTGTAGGGAGAGGAATTATGGTGTGCAATCTTGAATTTAGCGCACAACTCATCCATCATCTTATTATTCAGATTAGATCCATTATCAGTAATGATCTTATCTGGCACACCATAACGGCAAATCAACTGGTTCTTGATAAACTTCACAACCACCTGCCTAGTCACATTCGCATACGATGCGGCCTCAACCCATTTAGTGAAGTAATCAATTGCTATGAGAATAAACCTGTGTCCATTGGACGCTTTCGGTTCAATCATGCCGATCATGTCAATTCCCCACATAAAGAAAGGCAACGGTGACGAAATCACATTCAGAAGTGTCGGAGGGATATGAATCTTATCCGCGTAAATCTGACACTTGTGGCATTTCTTCACATATTTGCAGCAGTCAGACTCCATTGTCAGCCAATAGTAGCCTGCTCTCAACATCTTTCTAGCCATGGCATGTCCATTGGAATGAGTACCAAATGAACCCTCATGGACCTCAGTCATCAACAGGTTTGCTTCGTGTCTATCCACGCATCTGAGCAACACCATGTCAAAATTTCTCTTGTACAACACTTCACCACTGAGGTAGAAACTGCCTGACAACCTTCTCAAAGTTTTCCTATCTTTCACAGATGCCCCAGGCGGGTAGACCTGGTTCTGGAGGAAATTCTTGATATCAAAATACCAAGGCTTGTCATCATTCACTTCTTCCACTGCAAATACGTGAGCTGGTCTATCCAAGCGCATCACGACAATGTTAGGAACTTCATTCCAATACTTGACCACAATCATGGAAGCAAGCGTAGCAAGAGCGTCTGCCATCCGATTATCCTCTCGAGGAATATGATGAAAGTCAACTTCTATAAAGAACGTTGAAATCCTTCTTGCATAATATCTGTACGGAATGACACCTGGCTGATTCGTCTCCCATTCACCCTTGATCTGATTAACAACTAGGGCCGAATCACCATACACATCAAGATGCTTGATTCTCAAGTCAATGCATTCTTCCAATCCCATAATACAGGCCTCATACTCAGCCATATTATTCGTGCATTTGAAAGTTAGCCTTGCTGTAAGCGGAATATGCGTGCCATGAGGAGTAATGATTACTGCCCCAATGCCATTTCCGTACTGATTTACAGCGCCATCAAACACCATCGTCCAAATGGAACCATGTTCCGGACCTTCATCAAGTGTTGGCTCATCACAATCTTTCATTTTCAAATACAGAATCTCCTCATCTGGGAAGTCGTACTGAACAGACTGATGATCTTCAATCGGCTGGTGCGCTAGATGGTCAGCCAAGATACTACCTTTGATAGCTTTCTGAGCTCGATACTCAATATCATACTCAGACAACAATATCTGCCAACGGGCAATCCTCCCAGTTAACGCAGGCTTCTCGAAGATATACTTAATTGGATCCATTCTGGATATCAACCAAGTTGTATGATTTATCATGTATTGGCGCAAACGCTTAGCAGCCCAAGCCAAGGCACAACACGTCTTCTCAAGCATGGAGTATCGAGACTCACAATCAGTAAATTTCTTACTGAGGTAGTAGATAGCAGATTCTTTCTTCCCTGATTCATCTTGTTGACCGAGTACACAACCCATCGAGTCTTCAAGAACAGTCAAATACATGATCAGAGGTCTTCCTTCCACAGGCGGAGACAATATCGGAGGCTCAGACAGATATTCTTTGATACTGTCGAAAGCTTTCTGGCAATCCTCGGTCCAATCATGAGACTGATCTTTCCGAAGGAGCTTGAATATCGGCGCACACGTGGCAGTCATGTGGGATATGAATCTGGAAATATAATTCAAGCGGCCAAGAAAACCTCGGACTTGCTTCTCAGTTTTGGGTGCAGGCATCTCTTGTATTGCTTTGACCTTGGCAGGATCAACTTCAATACCTCTCTCGCTGACAACGAAACCCAACAACTTGCTGGAACGGACTCCAAATGTACATTTGTTCGGATTCAGGCGAAGTCTAAACTTCCTCAAACGCTGAAAAAGCTTCAACAAATGCTCAACATGTTCAACTTCCGTTCGGGACTTAGCAATCATGTCATCAACATAGACCTCTATCTCCTTGTGCATCATATCATGAAACAAGGTAGTCATAGCTCGTTGATACGTGGCTCCGGCGTTCTTCAAACCGAAGGGCATCACTCGATAACAGAATGTTCCCTAAGGTGTGATGAATGTTGTCTTCTCCATATCTTCGGGTGCCATCTTGATTTGATTATAACCGGAAAATCCGTCCATAAACGAAAAACTTTGAATTTAGCTTTATTGTCTACCAACATATCAATGTGTGGTAGAGGAAAATCATCTTTCGGACTAGCTTTATTCAAATCTCTGTAATCAACACACATACGGACTTTTCCGTCCTTCTTAGGCACAGGCACAATATTGGCCACCCATTGAGGATATGTTGAAGTCACCAGAACCCCGCATCAATTTGCTTATGAACTTCCTCTTTGATCTTCACTGCCATATCTGGATGAGTTCTTCTGAGCTTCTGCTTCACAGGCACGCACTCAGGCTTCAAAGGCAGGAAATGTTGCACAATATCTGTATCTAGACCCGACATGTCTTCATATGACCAAGCAAAGATATTGGAATATTCTCGTAGCAACTCAATCAATCTCTTCTTGACAGACTCTTCAAGAAGTGCCCCAATCTTCACCAAACGAACACAATCCTCAGACCCCAAGTTGACTGTTTCCAAATCTTCAAGATGCAGCTGAATGATCTTCTTCTCGTGCTCAAGAAGACGGGTAATCTCATCAGGAATCCCTTCAACATCATCTTCCTCTGCCTCGAATACAGGGAATTCAAAATTGGGAGATGGCGTTGGATCATTATGTTCAATGGGTTATAGAATCAACCTGCATAATCATTTTGGTTAATGAAAAACCTTAGAATTTAAACAAGCAAACCATTATGCAGATGAAAAGATTGCTTTTATTCTTGTTTTTATGGGTTTTTTGTGATCACTGATTTCATGCAAAAGCAAAAAGTGAAAACAAATTGAAAAACAAATGTTTGACAATGCATTAATTGAATGAAATATCATTGTATAAATGCTGCCAACAATGTCATCACTTCTCCTTTTGGCATGGGAGAAGGGTTTTAAACAAAGTGAACCATTACTTTGATCTATGGATGATTATAGGAACATCTACAGCGACCCAATTGTGACAGACACCACCAGGTATGATGAAATTGCTCAAGTCCTCTGCATCCTCTTCCAAGATAGCAGCAACCTCTTCAGGTTGATCAGCATGGATGAAACCCCCACTTTTGAACAAACCTTGCTCATTGAATGCCCCAGACGAATAGCCAATGCCAGCCCGGGATCTGTTGTCTTCAAGCTCGATCATCTTCCCCAAACTAGCAACTGCACCACATTCAATGGCCAGTTTCACATCACGGTAGGAAGCAAATGAAGGAGACTTCTTCTCAATTGGTTCATCAATAGATAAAGCTTGGAAAGGAGTTCCAACTTCATCCTCAGCATCAATATATGAGAAAGAAGACAAGTGGCTAACCAGGAGAGCCTTTTCTCCCCCTACCACAACCAGTTTCTTATTCTTAACAAATTTCAGCTTCTGGTGTAGGGTGGATGTCACGGCGCCAACCTCGTGAATCCATGGTCTACCAAGGAGACAGCTATATGATGGGTGGATATCCATAACCTGGAAGGTAACCTGGAAATCACTTGGTCCAATTTTGATTGGGAGATCAACTTCCCCAATCACGGTCTTACGCGACCCATCAAATGCTTTCACAACAACACCACTCTGCCTCATGGGAGGCCCCTGATATGACAACTTCGAAAGAGTGGATTTTGGCAATACATTCAGAGATGATCCAGTGTCTACCAGCACATTGGACATGGCATCAGATTTGCAATTCAGAGAGATGTGTAAAGCCATGTTGTGGTCTCTTCCCTCCTCAGGGAGATCAGCGTCACAAAAACTCAAAGTGTTGCAAGCAGTGATGTTTGCAACAATACCATCAAACTGTTCTATAGTGACATCATGATCAACATATGCCAGATCCAATACCTTCTGCAGAGCCTCCCTGTGAGGTTCTGAATTCAGCAACAAAGATAAGACGGAGATTTTGGATGGCGTTTGTAGAAGTTGGTCTACAACATTGTACTCACTCATTTTGATAAGCCTCAACATCTCATCACATTCTTCATTCACAACGCCACTCAGGCCAACAGAAGAATCAGGAGTCTTTTGTACAGAGGAGGGTTTGGCAACAGCAAGTGCCGGGTTCTGAACATTAACAGCCGTCCCAACCGGACGCTCAACAGTATCAGAAGCAACAGCCCTAGCCTGAGGCTTAGGCGCAGAGAATACACGACCACTCCGGGTCAACCCACTTACGTCTGCAATATTAGTGACAGAGGTAGAAGGGAACGACACTTCCTTCCCATCTTCAACAGCAACGGGGTTATATCTGAACGGCACAGCTCGGTCAGAAGAATAAGGCACCGGGCCTGCAGGCTTAATTGTTAGAGAAGGAGAGACCTTCGACTTGCTGCCATCATAATGAATGACAACAGGCTCAGGCAGCTTGAACACAGGGGAGATAACATTGACCTCTGGTTCATCTTCATCAACGTTTCGATTCTGAAGAATCTCTATGGTTCCTTCGTCTAATAGTTCTTGAAGCTCTCTTCGCACTTGGCGACAACCCAAACGGTTAACAGAAACAGATGCGGCATCTGTCATGGTCATGCTCCATATGGTTGTACTGACACAGCAAGCGATGCAACTCGACCAGTGACTGTCTAATATGACTGACATATTTGACTTTGTATTTCCCAGGACACCCCTGGACAATATTCACAGATTTCCCATGCTCGGGCAATGGGTTCTTGGTAAAATTGGGACCTGAGTCCTCGAAGCTCAGGATGCCACACTGCATAAGGTCTTGCACCTTGGTCTTTAACAGAAAGCAGTTCTCCATGTTATGCCCCGGAGCACTGGAGTGATAAACACAGTGTTGGTCTGGCTTATACCACCACTGAGGATTTGCAGGCACAGCAGGAGGATCCCTGGGAGTAACTAACTTCCTTTCCAACAAGGAAGGATACAACTCAGCGTATGACATAGGAATCAGATAGAAGCTGATCTTCTTCCTATCATAATTCAGATTATCTTGATTGTTGGTACTACCACGAGGCTGGTAAGCCTGTTGCTGTGGACGGTGTTGCTGCTGATACTGAGGCTGTTGCTGATGCTGATGCTGATTGGGCTGCTGATACTGAGCACTGTCTCTGAAAACAGGTGCTATATGAGCCACCTGGTGCTGATTATTTGCACGGTGTGCAGGCTTCCTCTGAACAGAGGGTCTTCTAGGCTTAGTATGGGATTGCACAGCATGTGCCTCCCCATCCTTCTGAACAGAGGGTCTTCATACCGTTTAGAAGAACTCTCATCTTTAGCCAATCGTCCTTCACGGACTCCTTCCTCAAGACGCATCCCCATGTTCACCATCTCGGTGAAATCAGAGGGAGCGCTAGCTACCATCCGCTCATAAAAAAAAGAACTAAGAGTCTTCAGAAAGATCTTAGTCATCTCTTTCTCTTCCAGCGGAGGAGTAATCTGAGCTGCTAACTCTCGCCACCTCTGGGCGTACTCCTTAAATGTCTCCTTATCCTTCTGAGACATGGCCTTGAGTTGATCACGGTCAGGCGCCATATCAACATTATATTTATACTGCTTGACGAATGCTTCGCCAAGATCATTGAAGGATCGGATGTTTGCACTATCAAGGCTCATATACCAACGAAGAGCCGCACCGGACAAACTATCCTGAAAGTAAAGGATCAGAAGCTGATCATTATCTGTTTGTGTAGACATTTTTCTGGCGTACATGACCAGATGATCAAGAGGGCAGGTGTTCACCTTATATTTTTCAAAGTCAGGCACTTTGAATTTGATCGGAATTTTCACACCGGGAACAAGGCACAGTTCAGCAGCAGACCTGCCAAACAGATCCTTCCCTCTGAGAGTCTTCAATTCCTTTCGCAGCTCAAGGAACTGATCATTCATAGCCTCCATCTTCTCATTAACATCTGGGCCCTCAGACGGCTCAGAATGATAGATGGTGTCGTCTACCCTGGGGATGGTATGCACGACAGGAGGAGCAGCAGCAAGGACCGGGCTAGATGCCGGCATAGAAGCAAAAGTTGGTGCTGGAATATCAGGCATGAAACCCAGAGGCATTCCCCACGGAAACCCGGCTGGCATAGCATGAGGCGCGAAATGAGCACTGGCAGCTGGCACAGTCGGAGCGATAATTTCAGATATCACCGTCCTCTGGGGAGGAGATGCAGGCGGTTGATTCTGAGAAGCAAGGAGTTGCTCCATCAAAGCGCCAAGTCTGGCGACCTCTTCTTTCAGTTCACGGTTCTCTTGCTCAAGTTGATCCATTACTCTGGCAAAATTGGCTCTTGTATAGTACCGGTGAGTCAGCTTGTCTTCAAAATAAATTAAGAGCACAGAGTTAGGCCACAAACTAGAAGACCAAGAACGACACCTGCTTATGCAAAATAATGCATGCAATGTTCGTGCATATGCTTTATTTTTTCAAGGAACTCTTAGGGTATTTATTTGCAAATTTAGCATTTAATATCATATGGAAAATATCTCATCAAATATATTTTTGACACAAAAAAGTACAGCGTTTTTTATCATTACAAAGAGAAAAGGAAAATAAACATCCTATGGATCCCTAGAAACTCGGAATGCTGGAAGACGAGATGCACACAGCTTCTTGATCTCTCTCTCATAGGCTGCTTCCATATCCGCTTTCTCCTTTGCAAGTCGATCATACTTCCTCTTCCAGAATTTGGAAGACTGAGGAAGCAGAGAAGTCCAAGTATCATTCGGATCATCGATCACCTGATGCTCGAGGAACTCAATCAGAGCGTCCTTCTCCTTCAGCTGATGAAGCAACTCTTCTCTTTCACGGATCCAAGCACGTGAAAGGTCTTCTTCTCTCAACTCCTCTACATCTTGGGTGGGGAGGGTTGAAGGCCCAGCCACATCCAACGGTGTAGGTCTCGGATGATCATACGGCATAAGGTATACGACAGCTCTCTGTCTGACCCAAGAGGTATATGGCTCCAAAGCAATGCAGTTGTTCGGACCCAACTCATTCCTGGTCTTCTTGCAGATCTTGCGCCAAGCGCGGACAAATCTGGCTTTCAGGCCTTGGGGATCTTTACCCTCCTGAAGGAACACACCTTCTAACAGAATGTTATGAGGTTTATCCTTTAGGGGGAACCAAAGCTGACGACGTGCTAAGATAGGGTTGTAGCTGATCCCTCCACATGTACCAAGAAGAGGCACATTAGGGAATTCACCACAATAGTCAATAATCTGCACAATATCATACACGCGATCATACCAAGAGATATCATCATTAGTGAGAGACATGAGTCTCTGAGACCACCGTAGACATCCCTTGTTCTTCTTGAAAGCGACTGTCTGCGGTAAGTGCGAAATAAACCACTTATACAGCAGAGGCAAACAGCACACAATAACTCCTCCACCCTTCGCATTCCTCAGATGCAAAGAGACATAGGCATCACCCAATAGAGTAGGAACGGGATTAAGAACTGAGAAGATCCTAATGGCGTTCACATCCACAAATTTGTCGATGTTGGGGAACAATACCAACCCATAGATGAGCAACACAAATAAAGCCTCAAAGGCATCCTCACTCCTGGCCTTCCCATAAACGGTAGCTTGAGCAATGAGGAACTCAGAAGGAAGACCCTGAATTCCATCTTTGGTAGTCATATTAGCTTTAATCAATGCTTCATCTATGTGCAACAAGTTTGCAATCTCTCGAGCAGTCGGAATACTCTCTAGGCCACTGAACGACACCTGATCCAGAATCGGGATTCCAATAAGATGAGAATACTCCTCAAGCGTAGGCAGCAATTGGAAGTCCGGGAAAGAGGAGCAGTGATACAGAGGATCATAAAACTGAGCTAGAGTACTCATCAGACCCTCATCAACCTGAGTAGTCAACAGAGGCAGAAGCTTCCCATAACGAGCTTTGAAACCCAAGGGATCTAATACATAAGATGTCAGATTCCTTAACTCTTTCACATCAGGCTGTCTAAAGTTGTACTTCTTTGTATGCCTTTTTCGCCTTTCCATGTCTGAAAATTTTGCAAATAAACCCTTTAAGTTCCTTGAAAATTTTCCTCATTTTTCTGATGACATGAATGCAGATGAATGCATGAATCCATGGATGCAACAATCACACTCAAGGATCAAGCAAGTCACACCAAACAAAGGTCATGGGAAAGCTCATTGTATCCCTAATATCAATCATCCATTTTGGTGGATTATGGTTTTCACCTTATCAACACCCAAGTTCCATTGATATTAACGGTACATGAACCGGCTCAATCATCCTTAATATCAACCATCCATTTTGGCGGATTTAGGATTTACACCTTATCAACGCCCAAGTTCCATTGATATTAAGGTTGTCTGAACGACTCAACCATGAATCACGGGTTTGCTGAGAGTCACGAGCATGGGGTCTTGGTTAAGAACCACCCAAAGGGAGTGTACTAGGGTTTAAACCTGCCAGACATGTTCTACCAGAGGTTCCCATAATCATCGTCTCATCTCTCGGATATTATCGGAGGAACGAATACTCGTATTCCAAAAATATTCTCAAGAGAGACTCTTATGAGTGTAGTATCGCGTAACAATCGCATCAGATCTGACATCTGAACGACCTCCGCACTACGTCCTAAAAATAGGCCAAGATGGGCTTGGTAAACTACGGTCCTTGGCTTCTAAGGCACATGATTGAAAGAATAATGCCTAACCACAAATAACTTGTGTGACATTATTAATCCAACATGACCTCCACCAAGTGAATGGACTCGCAAGTCAACTGGCTAAGGAATACTCCACACCAGTCAACAAGACTATGCCATTCTCCTATCCTAGAGTGCACTCGAGTTCGGGTATAGAACTCATCTCACAGAGATCACCAAAACAAACAGCAAATGTATATCAAGCAATTCAAACATTACAATCAATACAGTTATCCCAAATTGTACAAAAATATGTCAAATAACACATAACAATATATCACACAACAAGGGTGAAAAGTAGGCAATACCACCAAGGATATGGAAATCCCCAGTGAAGTCGCCACTTTTCTGTAGCGGTGTATTCGTCACTTTATGATTTATTGACTAAATCAAAAGCAAAGCATACAAAGAAATCGAGTCGCCACCGCACTTTTATTTATCCAAAGGATTGGCTAAAAAGCGAACAAAAGCCTAAGAAGTTTTACACATAGAAAACTAATGAAAAGATCAGAGAATCTGGGTAAGGGGTAAATTACGCAATGGGAAGGTGTTAGGCACCCAAAACGTCCTAGGTACTCCTAGGGAGCCCTTTTCACACTTGTTGTATAAGAAAAAAGTTTATTTGTTTGTGACATATTGTGCAAACATGATTGGGAGGATGAGAAAAGAAGATACAATTTTTATTATTTTTGTGTTTGAACGGATGAACTCGTTGCCTACGTACCTTCCATGAAAGGTAAGGATCAAAACGCCGTAGTTCGGCTAAAAGATTTCCAAAATATCAGTGGGTTCATTTTAAAACAAGAGCACTAAGGCTTTTCATTCTCAACGGGAGAAAACTCAACCATGACCAACAATCCACCATGCAAGGATAGCTTCAACATACTAGTGAGGGGTTAACCCTATAATAAGTATGGAAGACTTACAATCAACTCACTAAGGATGTGGTGAGATTTACATCAACCACTATGAGAATTGAAACCTATGGCTAATGTATGAAAACATATCAACAACGGACAAAGCCACAAAACAATTGAATGGGTGAAGTTAATTGATTATGAGTATTCACAAAGTATGGTCAAAGTATGATTAGCATTCAATTCAAAGAAGTATTATGAAATGGAGTTTCAAAAGCCAAGGACTTAAGGTCCAGGTTTCTAATTTGAAAAGACATGAAAATGTTTGCACACTATGTATTTACAAGTTTTAAAAGCCGACAAGTGAAAAGGGGTTTTGAAACAAAAAGGATGTGGATGAGGGAGTGTAAAACTTCCTAGAAGTTCACCTCTTGAAATCATATAGAAGATGGAAATGGATCCATGAAAATTCAACACTCATCAAAAGTACAACAATGAAAATCCAGCAAAGAAAAATCTCAAACAAATTGGAAATGGATCCAAAAATTCTAAAAAAATTCATGATTAATCCTAACATCTAGGAGAAGCATCATGCAAAAATTCAGATCATTTGGCATTTATTTGGCAAGGTAAATAAAATCAGCAAGTTGGATAAGAAATGGTGTGACACACATTGTCACACCTCCATTAATCACATCATAACTCAACATCTAGAAATGAGAAAAATGCAAACTATATACCAAAATGACCAGGAATGAGTCTAGTTTATGCATGTCAATTTTCATGTTCATTGGATTAACCATCATCATTTCACAACCAAAATAGCAAGCAAGGTGCAAGATATTACATACAAACATAAACCCTAGGCCAAAAACAATTTCCACCGTGCACAAATTCTGTAAAAATATCCAGAAAATAGAAGACATCATGAAGATCATTATGCAAAAAATTTCATGTGATTTGGATTATTATTTTTGGATTTATGATTTTTTGAATGAAGAGACAAATTAAAAAATGAAAGTGGAATGGCATGTGAACAAGGAGCAAACATGAAATAGAAAATGCAAGGCAATTGTTGGAAATGCTTGGAGCCGGAATCAAACCACGCTTGCATTTGAATTGAGCGCCAAGCTAAATGCCGCGTTTCATTTAAATGAAACGCTGACCAATCAGAGGCTGGCACTTGGACCAGTACATGACCGAGAAACAACAAAACGCATGCAACAAGGCCAGGCAAAGATCAAAACGATTCTGGAGAGCGAAAACCCTAGTGTTCATCACGTGTTCATCATGTTCATCATCATCAAGAACAAATCATCACCAAAATTCATGAAACGCATATCAATGGAATCCTCTCACATCACACATCACATATCCAGTCTTAATTTCATCTAGTTCTAGCTATATTAAAAGAATCGAGCAGAGAAAGTTTCAACAACCAAACTTCAAATCATGATAACTACCTTAATATTACACGAAATCAATAGATCTAAAGCTCAGTGTGACCTACATTCCAAGATCTACAAGATGCACATGATTATTTCAGGAATTAGCACATTCGAAATCTAACCTCTATGAAGATGCAGAAGTTGATCTGTGCACTTCAGGTCCTGGAAGCATGAAACAGTTGCTCTACCAAGCTTGAATGAGTGAATGGATGCAGGATTTCAGCTCAACAATGCTTGATCTCGATGGAATCTTCAACTGCCATGGTTATGCACAAGCTTCACAGTCCAAGATTCAGCTCGAATTCTACAGGATCTAGCTTCAACAATCTTCAATAATGCCTGTAGATGATGAACATAACAAGAACAATGCAAAAGCTATGAAGAAAAATGATGAAAAAGTTGAGAGAATTTTGATATGAAAAGTTTAGATCTGAAATTCTGAAGTTGTTGTTGATGAATTTTGTTAAGATTATGAATATATACCCTCTGTTAATCAAGCTCACTAATCATGTTTAGCCACAATGCAAGTAATTAGTGAAATGGACATGTTTATGCAATTTGGCCAAAACACCCTTATGCTCACATGGCCAATAGAACAGTGTGAATTTCACTTGGAGCAAGCGTAAAAACCGGTTTGGAGGCAAAGGCAATTGATTTGAAGTGAAAATCATGCATATTTTTCAAATGGATATTTTCCCTCCAAAAATTCAAATAAAGTTCAAGTGAAAAATGCAATATTTTTGTGATGAGAATTGATGAAATGTGATGCATGATTATGATAGTAGAGATCAAGAGAGAAATGCTCCAAAAAGAACCACTCCAAATGGCCTTTTGGTTCAAAAGTTATGCAAGCTTGAAGTTCAAAATTTCTTGGCAATGATTGATCCATACCTTTTTAACCACAAATGAGAAATTCAAGTTCTGGGACTTTTTGGAAAGGGGAGAGCAAGATCTTCAACTTTCATGTTGGACAAAATTTCATTTGAAGCTTGAATGATGATGTAAACTTGAGGAGAATACCTTTCCATTTTTGGCAGTTTGAAATTACAGGTCACTTACTATTTTTGGAAACTTTTTGTCTGACCTCACATTCCTCATTGTTGATGTTTGAAATGTTATATGAGACTTGTATGAACATGAATGAGGTCTCTCTAACCATCTCCCACCTTCAAATCCATGATTGAATGCACAGTTGACTTGTGTTGACTTTTCTAGGGTTTCAGTTGACCTAGCTGTGATCTGATGAAATTCAACCCTCTTCCACTTGAGATCTTGATTCAAAATGATGTCACAACTCATATGAACCCTTGTGAATGATCAATGGTGCCCAAATTCTTCAGAATGGCCACCATCTATGGCTCAATGCTTGCCTGTGACTGCTTGACCTAGATTGCTTCATCTGCAAGTAACAAGGTTAGATGACAATATTTTTGTACTTTTGGTTAGTAAACAAATGAAAAGCAATGATATACAAATGCAAAACATGCTTGGTGATCAAGAACCACTCTCAAAAGGCAACCCACCCACAGGAAAGGAGGCAAGGTGCACAGTGATCCTTGAGGCAATGATATGATATGATATGATGCCATGAGGGATCTTAGGGACAAAATCGGGGTCTTACACAGCCAGAATGTCATTCTGACATCTGCTTCAACATCAACACCTGTGCACCATATCAGACATCCTCTTTGACATCTGTAAACAAAGCAACATTCTTGTTTTAACAGTTGTGCACTTCCTTCAATAATAGCTATCCTTCAGTTCAGCTACATACACAATTGCTTCCACATTCCACATCAACACTTATCAACACTTCTCCCCCTTTTTAGTCAAAATTGACCAAAGGTGACCAATTAGACAAAATAAATGTCAATTAGTCTATCAGAGAATGTTAGGACAGATGTTATAACATTAAACATGTTAAAACATAATAGTTAAGCAGTACAAACCATCATCATCCACAACTATGATAGCTGAGATAATGAGCAAATCCAAGGAACTCATTAAGAGCCAAAAAACTTACAAACAGACATCAATGAGGAATGCCAGCATCCAACCTTGTGCAGCATTGCATACTTAACACTCAGTTTACTTGCCACCAATTTTCCTTTGAGAGGCCACTTCCTTGCCTCATTAGTAGTGATGACTTGACAGATTTTGTTGTCAGTCACCTCAAGCTCAGGTTGAGCTTCATCAGGCCTTCCCAAATACTTGTTGATCACTGAAGGAGAGAAATTTACACACTTTCCTCTCACATACACTTTCCTGAATTCCTTAGACCAATCAGAGCACACTTTCAATTGTTTAATAATTTGAAATATTAAATAGTACATTCCTAACATCATTAGTTGCTAAAATTCCTCAGAAGGACATATTCCCACTTTGCCCCTTAAACCTTCAAACTGAGTAGCATCCAATGTCATGACATTTTGAGTGACATTGTACTCAGTCTGCATCTGATTCATCCATACCAATTGGGAACAACTGCTACCAGAGGCTATGTACTCAGCTTCTGCAGTGGATAATGGTACACAACTTTGTGTCTTCCTTTCACCTACACCATTTTGATGAGAAATAGTAGGTGAGGACAACTCATGACTTTCAATCTGCATAGGTCCCATTAAGTCCATGTCCAAAAGTTCCAGAGTTTTTGACGTTTTAGGATGTCCAAGCTTAGGATGTGACATCTTGGTTAACTTGCCCACCTGACATTCTCCACTGACTTTTCCTTCATCCATAAGCATCTTTGGGATTCCTTTACCCGCTTCCTTAGATATGATCTTCCTTCCTCTTAAATGTAGATGTCCAAGTGTTCTATGCCCCAGTTTCACTTCCTTTTCTTCCTTGGCTAAGAAACACATTGAGGAGTAGTTTGAGACTTCAGGTTCCCATAGATAGCAGTTATCTTTGGATCTGGCTCCTCCCATAACTTCCTTATTTTCTCCATTCATCACAACACACTCTTCCTTAGTGAACTGTGCATTGAAGTCTTGATCACATAGCTGGCTTATGCTGATGAGATTAGCAGTTAGTTCTTTTACTAACAGCACATTATTCAGTTCTGGAACTCCAGGACTGTTCAGCTTAACAACACCTTTGATTTTTCCTTTAGCTCCATCACCAAAGGTCACATAACCGGTAGCATGAGGTTGTCTATCTACCAATAAGCTCTCCATCCCAGTCATATGTCTTGAGCAACCACTGTCAAAATAACAGTCTTCTCTGGTAGATGCCCTTAGAGATGTATGAGCTAATCTAGCAACCCATTGTTGTTTCTTGATGGGGGCATTATGCTTAGATGCCTTCTGCTTAGGTCTGACTTGAGGGGTCTGGTTAGGATAACCATGCAACCTGTAACAGAAGGGTTTTATGTGACCAAATCTACCACAGTAGGGGCATCTCCATCTTTGAAATTTCTTCTTTTGATGGTTAAACCTCCTGCTTCCATGATGTTGTGACATTGGTTATGACTTTTGCTTGGTTTTCTGAACTTCAGCCTTTGAGTTGTTGAATTCATATGGGGATTCCTTAACAAAGCCTAAACCAGACATGGTTCCTGATTTATGTCCCACCTTTAGAATCTCTTCCAAAGTGTCAGTTCCTTTATTCAGCATTCTGATGGATTTTGTCATTTGATCTAGCTTAGAGGACAACAAGGTTATCTCACTATTTAGACCATCTATGACTGTCAAATGCTTCTTCTTCTCAGCTTTCAGCTCCTTGATGAGTTTCTTCTGCTTTTCTACTTGTATACACACTTCTGCACTTTTGACGCATAGCTCTTTATATGAAGCAGTAAGTTCATCAAGTGTGAGTTCATCTCCACTTGATTCATCATCAGAGGCACAAACACTAGTTAGGGCGGTGACATGTTTAGCAGATTCTCCTTCAGATTCACTCTCAGAGTCTCCCTTAGACCAGGTGATAGAAATTCCCTTCTTGTGCATCTTGAGGAAGGTAGGACATTCAGCTCTAATGTGTCCAAACCCTTCACATCCAAGACACTAGATTCCCTTGCCTTGGTTGAACTTTTCTTCAGATGTTGATCTTCTACTGATGTCAGACGAAATGTTCTTGACATTTGGTCTGCCTTTTTGATCAACCTTTTTTATGAACTTGTTGAACTGTCTTCCAAGCATGGCTATAGCTTCTAATATGCTTTCATCACCTCCAATATTTCCTTCTTCTGAATCCTCTTCAGTATTTGATACAAAAGCTATGCTTTTGTTTTTATTTTCAACATTCTCACACAAGCCCATTTCAAAAGTTTGGAGAGAACTAATAAGCTCATCAACCTTCATATTGCAGATATCTTGAGCCTCTTCTATAGCAGTAACCTTCATGGCAAATCGCTTGGGCAATGATCTGAGAATCTTTCTTACAAGTTTTTCTTTAGGCATTTTCTCTGCCAGGCCTCCAGAAGTGTTGGCAATTTCAAGAATATTCATGTGGAAGTCATGAATAGTCTCATCCTCTTTCATCCTCAGATTTTCAAACTTTGTAGTCAGCATCTGGAGTTTAGACATCCTTACCTTGGAGGTACCCTGATGAGTTGTTTTGAGAGTATCCCAAACTTCTTTAGCCAACTCACAGTGATGCACCAGTCTGAAGATGTTCTTATTTATCCCATTGAACAGTGCATTCAATGCCTTAGAGTTTCCAAGGGCTAATGCCTCTTGCTCTTTGTCCCACTCTTCTTCAAGAATTTGCATAATGATTCCATCTTCACCTGTCTTCGTTGGATGTTCCCATCCTTTGTTGACAGCTCTCCAGACCGTGCTGTCTAGAGACCTCAAGAAGGCTATCATACGAGGTTTCTAGTCATCATAGTTAGAACCATCCAGCATGGGTGGTCTATTTGAGAATCCTCCATCCTTGTCCATGGTACTAGAAAGGAACGTCCCTAGATCTCACCTAGAAATTAATAGGCAGGGTGCCTTCTTTGATACCAATTGAAATTCTAGTAACAGACTATCGATGTCACACTGGATGTCATGACATCCAATTCTGCGCAGACAAGAATCTATACAGCAGGTAAATGTAAAGGACAGTAAATAACACAAAGAATTGTTTACCCAGTTCGGTGACAAACACACCTACGTCTGGGGGCTACCAAGCCAGGGAGGAAATCCACTATTAGCAGTATTAATTTAGGCCTTAAACCAACTGTTTAATCATATCACTTAATACCTACCCAATGCAATTTCAATCTAAACTAAGACCAGAGTTACTACTCACTCCCCCTCAATCACCATAGTGATTACAGCCTTTAATTAGTTTAAAGTTAAATGGCAAAGTTATCCTTCAAACAACTCTTGATTGTGCTTAACAGCTTTAATCAAGAAACACAACACTCACGCTTAAAAGCTTATAGTGACACAACACTTACAACTCAATGAACACCCTAGTCCAATGCAATCATCTAGGTGATAATTGCTTGGCTCACAAGTTAAACCTAATACAAGACACAATTAAAACTACAGCTATGAAATACAATGATGTATTCAATGCTTCACACATCGAAATCCCTGAATTGCTGAAATTAAGGTTAAGCAAGTTAAGCTAATTTCCACATATTAGGGTGCTAACAAATAGGCTATTTGTTAGGGCTCTTGAATTTAGCTCTTCTGTTAGTTTCCTGGATTTTAGCCCAGCTGTTAGATTCCTGAAAAACAGCCTGAGATAAATACTGAAACAGAAAAACTAACTAGCCTACACTTTAGCATATGCTGTCAGGAATGAATGTCATAACATTCAGTTTGACGTCCAGAACATAGGCCATATGCTAGACAACTTTAATTCTAGCTCAGCTGTTGGTTTCCTGTAACAGCAGCCTCTAATAAATATTGAACTATACCAGAAAAACTAACTGGCCTATAATTCAGTATCTGCTGTCAGGAATGAATGTCATAACATTCAGTTTGACATCCAGACAATAGGCTATGTGCTAGGTCTGTTATTCTCCTGAAAAACAGCCTGAAATAAATACTGAACTATAACAGAAAAACCAACTATTCTATAGTTCAGTATCTGCTGTCAGGGATGAATGTCATAACATCTAGTTTGACATTCAGTAAATCCTGTATTAGCTAATCCTGCAGCATACTACACAAGCATGTCATGACATCAGTCTAGACATCAGAGTACAGTAAGGGTTTTAACACAAAATGCATCCAATCAAAGACATCTACAGTTAGTATTGTTTTGGCTTTTCAATTGTTTAAGTCATTCTTTGGAGAACACTCAACCCTCTATTCATAAGCATGGATCCTTGAACCAAGATATCTTCCAAAAGGAAGGAAAAAAGGCCAAGTTTCCATACAATACCATGAAAGGGGGGAGACTTACAATCTCACTTATTAGAATGCTATGCTTTTTGGTTAAAATTTAGCGCTATGTATAAGCAATCGTAATTGGATTTATGTAGAAGTCACAACTATCTGAGGTCGGGCAATAGAAACTTTAGTGCTAATGCATGTTAGAGATATGGTATAATGAACCATACTCCTAAAACATACCACACTTAAAATAAAATGGCAAAAGGGTGAAACTAATCTCATCCATACTTGTATTGGTGTATAAACAAATTAGCCTTAGGATATAGAGATATCACAGGTCAATGAAATGGATGGGATAGAAGGGGATTGAAGATGAAGAGGGAGTGGAAATGAGACAAACACAAATTGGTCATGGGAGGACTTTTATCAAATTAAATTCATTCATTCATTTTGGGAGATGAAATGTACATTTCATCAATCCCCTAAATCCAATGATTTTAATCCAACAAAGTCAAATCAAACTTTACCAAGGCCCAACAACAATTTTCAAACTCAACAAGTCAATGGAAATAGCTCAACATAATTTATTCACAATTAAACAATTAAAAATCAATTAAAAATGCATTAAATTAAATTATGGTTGATCAAAAACCTAAAACCTCTTCAAAACACTAAATAAATGGCCAAGAGATTTACCATAGATCAAACAAGGTCAAAGGACATTGGAGAAAAATTTCATAATTTTTGGAAACTTAAAAGTATTTTAAACAATTAAAGATATGCCCAAAAACAATTAAATCATAAAAAATATTAATATTGATCCAAAAATTAAGTTTAATTCATAAAATGAAAGAGAAAATTATTTGAAATTTTTTGGTGAAAGTCCCATATTTTTTGGATCAATATTAAAATTAATATGAATTAATGAAAATAAGGCACTTAAAATAAAAATCAGAAATTACAAAAAAACGTGGACCACTTGAGCTCCCTCATTAATTGAGGTGGCAGATCAAGTGGCTAAGAGCGCGCTATCCATGTGTTCCCTAGTCAAGTGTCCCACACGTGCGGTAATCACTTTGGAAGCTTAGGATTGAAACAATTTAAATGGATCATGTGGTTCAGAAGGATGCCAAAACATCACCGGACTGGTCGACCCTCAACCATCACCAAAATGAAAAAGGAGGACATGAATTTAAAGCTTGGTCCAAATGAGATGGATTTGGGAAAGGTTAGATCAAGAGGAACAAGTTTCATGTTGAACACTTTTTCATTTAAAGCTTGGTCCATGATGAATTTTGAGGTGGAAGTTTGGAAAATCAAACATATCAAAAACATTTCTAAGTATCAAGCCATATGTTCACTTCTTCCACCTTGAGTAACTTTTTTTATGGACTTCAAATGAGAAATGTTCCTTCACCCAAGTTGTAGCTATCTCAAATTCCTTAAAATTGGTCACAAATTTGACCCCATTTGGATTTATAATGTAGGAGTTATGCATTTTAGAGGTTGAGTAAAATCACTTGTTCAATGGTATTTGCCCAAAATGACCTGTAATGTTTCTGTAAGACCCCAATTTTGACCCTAAGATCCCTCATGCAGTTTCATCATAAGCATTAGCATTGGGATCATACCTTGGCATCCTCCTTAACCCTCCTTCATTGGGTTTGTCTTGGGAGAGATCACTAAGCAGTTTTTGATTGTATCATACTTGTATATTATCATTTTACTAACCAAAATACAAAAATATATCTTTGCATTTGCCTAACTCTTTTGTAGGTAGGGCATGATCTCCATTTATTCATCAAGATCACATCTAGGGTTTGAGACCCTCATGACAAAGAGCACAACCATGAATTGATCCAAGAATGGTTATGAGCATCATACATGAGTTCCATTGATTCCTACATGTTATTTTGATCAAGTTTTCTTCAAGAGTTTAAGGGTAATTTGCCTTGGAAACCCTAGTTTGACTAGGTATCTTGAGCAACTTCTTCAACAAGCTATCTTACCAACTGATCAAATTTCTCAAGGGAAACTTTAAAACTCATCATCTTATGCATGTATGATCTACCATGATCCAATAAAGTCAAAAGAATTGAAGGTTAGCAAGTTGGTTGATCGTGGTTGGCCAGATGAATTCATCTGATCAAAACTAGGTCTCCCTAGACCCTATCTCCTACAATTTGCACCATATGAAAATGAATCCAAGAGAAACGTTACTCTAAATTACATTCCAAACAACTTTCATGTTGAGACCTAGAGCTAGTTTTTATTGGAAAATCATTTTCTATGTTGAAACATTATATGTCATTTTGTCTAAACCCTAATTTGAAAGTCAACTTCCCAAGGACATAACTTGCTCAGTTTTTATGAAATGAAAGAGTTCCAAGTTTCACAATCAAATTCAAGGTGTATACTTCAACTTTGATGTTTAGAGTGAAATCAAATTCAACTTTTATGAGAATGTGATATGAGGTTAAATTATAGGTCTTTTTTACCTATGCCATTGAACAAGTGATTTTTCCAAACTTTAAAAATGAATAACTCTACCATTAAAAATCCAAATGACATGCAATTTGTGACCATTTTGAAGGTATTTGAAATATCTACAACTTTTATTGATACACTTGTCTCATTTGAAGCTCACACAAAAAGTTAGGCAAGGTGGAATATTGAGATATATGGCTTGACACTTAGAAAAAATTTCAACATGTTGAAATTTACAAACTTCCACCTCAAAATTCTCCATGTTCCAAGCTCCAAATGAAAAAGTGTTGAATATTAAACTTGTTCCCCTTGATCCAAGCATTCGAAAGAACCTAAGTTCATGCATTTTGGATAAGGTTTGCTAGGTCTGCGCATGACTTTAACAAAGCTGCATCTTTGGCAAGAATCAAGCTTCAAAACTTTAGTTCACTTTTCCTTGCCAATCAAGCTTCCATTCAGACTTCATTTGGAATGATTTTGGACCTTTTTTCATTGCATCATGGGCCTGCACATGCCCATGCACTCATGCTATCAACATTGCTAAATTTGGACAAAATTTGAAGTTGCAAATATCATTCATTCATGTTATAAATACATGCTCTCTGTGCTCATTTGAATCACACCTTGCGTGCCAACTTTTCCCCCCATTGAAACCCTCTCATTCCAAAGGAAAACCTGATAAATTTCAACTTGAAATTTGAGTTTGAATCTCAACTGTTGGAGATTCAAAAACTCCAAGATCCAAAGCCTTGCAACCTCTCTAATTACTTCCTGCTATCTTCTCAAGTGTGATCAGATCGTGTTTGGAGCAAGAAACATCAAGAACTGCAAAGCATTGAAGGTAATTTTCAGAAAACTTCATCTCTTCGACTCTCTCTCAATTCCACTCAATTCTCTTGGATCCTTGGTTGTCTTAAGTCCTACCAATATAGGCAAGAAGATTGAGTTGCTTAGAGGTCAAATCAAAGCAACTCAGTTGACACACCTCAAAATTCAACTCCTCATATCTTTCAATATATGTGGAGTTAGTCAAAAGTGAGGTCAGATTCGTGCTCTACGCCATTTTTTCTTTCAGATCATGTCCTCTTTTTTTATTTTGGTGATGGTTGAAGGTGGACGAGTCCGGTGAGGTCCACCGAAGAAGAAGACCGGAGCTACAACTCCGGTCATGTGTTGGCACATCTCTAACCATAAGATCCATTTAAAGTGATATAATCTCACGTGTTGGTTCTGATTACCATTCCTGTGGCGATTGACTCAAGTCCACGATGGAAAGCGCGATGAGGACCACTTGATCTACCACCTCAATTAATGAGGGAAATCAAGTGGTCCACGTTTTTTTGTTATTTTGTTATTTTCTTTTATTCCTTTTATTTTCATTAATTCATATAATTTTAATATTGATCCAAAAAATATGAGAGTTTCACCAAAAAATTTCAAATAATTTCCTCTTTCATATTAATTTGGTAAAATTCCTCCTTTGGCCAATTTGAGTTTTGATTCATTCCCCTCCCTCTTCATCTCATTCCCCTTCTTTATGTATTTATCTCATTTGGCCTATGATATCTCAAAGTCCTAAAGCTAGTTGATTTAAAAGATAACATGAGTATGGATGAGATTAGGCCACCTCTTTTGCATATCTCTTTTTGTGTGTGGTATGTTTCATGAGCATAGTCCATTATACTATGTCTCTAACATGCATTAACACCAAAATTCTATTGCCCGACCTCAAATAGTTGTGACTTCTATATAAGTCCAATTACGATTTCTTAACATAGCGCTAAATTTGTGACATAAAAGGCATAGCATTCTAGTTAGTGAGATTGTAAGTCTCCCCTCTTTCATGGTATTGTGTGGAAACTTGGCCTTTTTTCTTTCCTTTGAAAGATGTCTTGGCTCAAGGATCCATGCTTGTGATAAGTGGGTTGAGTGTTCTCCAAAGAATGTCTAAAAAATGAAAAGCAAAAGCAAAACAATACTAACTTCTAACTCATTAACAATTAAATGTTAATTTCAAGCCATTTACTTTAATGTCATTTAATTCTAGCCTTTATTCATTTGCCATTGTTTATATCATTCTAATTGTTTATGTTAATGTAATTTTCACTTTGTCCACTTGGACCATAATGTACATAATAACAACAAAAACACTAAAAAACTTTTGTGTGGACTGTTGGCTTGATCTTGGACAAATGGACTTAGAACTTAGGCAACATTCCTATGCTAAAGGACTTGGCCAATGCCAACTTGTAGAGAAATCAAGTGCTTGCAATTTGAAACTTCATCTGATACATCATTCAAGATCCCTCTGAGTTCACCTACAACATGATCATTGTGTAGCTGTTATTTTGAACCTATGACTTGTGGAATTCATCTGCTACATGGGCTAATTTTGAGGAAGATCATGGAATGGATAAAGCTTGGATGTGGATATCTTTATTTTATGCCTTTGCTCTTCAAGATAATATAATTATGCATTTGTGTGTTGCTTGTTTCTAAATGTCCAAGGGAATTCTGGGTTTCTATTGACATTCTTGTCTATTGGATTGCTACCTATTTGCTCAGATCTTTTCAACTCTTAACTTTTAATTTTGTGCATAGGATTAGTCTCTTCATCTTCTCCCTATTTATTTAATTTCAAAATATCTCCCTCCCTTTTCAAAATCATCTTTGGTTGAACTTATTTTGTTCCAAACTTTGACCACTTTGCGAAAAGATAGAAACTTTGGCCTTATGTCTTTCAAATTTCATTTTTGTTAAAAGCAATGCATCCATTTTGAAATTTGTATCACGAACTACGAGGTTTTGATCCCTCATTTTTATGTTGGTACGTAGGCACAAGTCCGAAGGGCTTGCCAAACACAAAAATATAATTAATGAATTCTTTTCTCATCCCCCCATTCTATTTGTTTGTAAACCTCATTTCTATACCAATTACATATGCACACAAAAAGGGCTCCCTATGAGTACCTTGGACACTTTGGGTGCTAACACCTTCCCTCTGTGTAACCAACCCCCTTACCTGTAATCTATGACATTTTATTAGTTTTGATTTGAAAACTTCTTACTTTTGGGTTTTGTTCATACTTTTTCCCTTTCCCTTGGAAACAATAAAAGTGAGGTGGCGACTCTTGTTATTTGATGTCTTGCTTATCCATAGCTTGATGATCATGAATTTACCGCTACAGAAGTTAAGTGGCGACTCCACTGGGGAGTAGTCTCCAGTGGGTTTAGCCTACTTTTTGTGTGTATATATTTGTATATATGTGATGTTTTTCTATATGTATGTATGATATAATCTGCTTGTTGTGCTTGGTGATCTCTGAGTAATGAGGTAAGTTCTAACCCGAACTTGAGTGCAATTAAGATAGGAGGATGGTATAGTCATGTTCGACTTGTATGGAGTAGTCCTTAACAAGTTGGATTGAGATCCATCTGATTAGTGGAGAGTCTTTTGTATTTGGAAATGTGACACAACTATATGTGGTTAGACATTACTATCTCTAATTTGGGTCCGAGAAGCTGAGGATCGTAGAACATTTACCCCCTCTTGGCCTATTTAGGACGTAGTGCGGAAACTGTTCAAGTGTAGACTTGATAACAGTTGTCATGCGATACTACACTTAAACGAGTTTCTCTTGAGAATATTATGGGTCGATGAGTCAGTCATCTTAACCTGTAATATCCGATAGATGGAATTAAGACACTGGGAACCTTTTAGAACATGATCTACAGGTTTATCCTTAGTTCACTCCTTTGGGATGGTTCTTACCCAGACTCCATGCTCGTGACTTACAACAAACCCTTGATTCTTGGTTGATCCAATCAAGTCTTCTCAATATCAATGGAACTTGGGTGTTGATAAGGTGTAAACCATAATCCACCAAAATGGATGGTTGATCTTGACAATGACTTGATTCATCCCTTGACCTTTGTTTACCTTGTGTGTGATCCCTTATTTGTGATTGTTGCATTCATGCATTCATGCGCATCATAACATTCATCACACGTAAATTTCAAGGGACTAAGGTATCATTTGCAAATATTTTCAGACCATGGATTATGGACGAAGGTACACTAAGAAGTACAATTTCAGATGTCCCAACTTGAAAGAGTTAAAGGAGCTAACATCTCTTGTATTAGATCCCTTCGACTTCAAACAACGTCATGGGAAGCTTTTGTCCATCTTGTCTACTGATGTAGTTGAAGGACTCTTGAGTGTACTGGTGCAGTTCTATGATCCTCTCTACCATTGTTTCACTTTCCCTGATTTTCAGCTTGTGCCTACATTGGAGGAGTATTCTCATCCCTTTGGGATACCTGTTTCTAGTAGAATGCCTTTTAGTGGATTGGAGGAGATTCCCCGATCTAATCTTATTGCTGAAGCTCTTCACTTTAAGAAGTCTGAGATAGAGGCTCATTGGATGAAGAAAGGAGGATTGTTTGGGTTGCCATCTGATTTCCTCATCAAGGAAGCTATTGCCTTTGCTAAAGCCGATAGTGTGGATGCTTTTGAAGCTATCTTTGTGTTGCTCATTTATGGATTAGCTTTGTTCCCTAACATTAACGGTTTTGTTGATGTTAACTCCATTAGACTTTTCTTGATTGGGAATCATGTGCCTACTTTATTCGGTGATATGTATTTCTCTTTGCATCTAAGGAATTCTAAAGGTGGTGGAACCATTGTCTATTGCATTCCTCTCCTTTACAAGTCGTTCATTTAGCACTTGCCTCAGAAACCTGCTTTTGTGGAGAACAAACAATGTCTAAGGTGGTCTCAGAGACTTATGTCTCTCACTAATGATGATATAGTTTGGTATGATCCGTCTTTAAGTAGTTTGGAGATTATTGATAGTTGTGGTGAATTCTCTAATGTGCCTCTCATTGGTACACAAGGAGGAATTAACTACAACCCTGTTTTGGCTCGTTGTCAACTTCGGTTCCCCTTGAGAGACAAACCTAATAACACTTTGTTAGAAGGTCTTTTCTATCAAGAGGGTAAAGATCCCTAACATTTGAAGCAGAAGATTGTGCATGCTTGGCATAATGTGCATAGGAAAGAAAGAACCGAGCTTGGTCCGTGCAATTGTGTAGCTTTGGAAGCTTACACTCTTTGGGTGAAGAAGAGAGCTTTGGAGTTGAAAATGCCTTATTCTTGTGAAATACCTATGTTTATGGTTGTGGTTAAGCCATTAACTCTCCCTAACCAAGTTGTAGAGGAGTTGGAAGACAAGCCCACCAAGATGAAGCAAGAGAAGGATATGTGGGAAGAGTGTTTCCACGCTTTGAGCAAGAAGCATGAAGAGTTGCAGTTAGAGTTTAAGGACAAAGATGCACTTATTCAGAAACTTGAAGACCGAGTGACGAAGAGGCAGAGAGAGCCAGAAGTTTCATCTTCTAGCATGCCTCAGCCTTCCGTTTCTTAGAAGAAGATTGTTGACCGTCTTGTCCTCGAGAAGACTCAGATGTAGGCTTCTTTTGAGACCGAGACTCGTCGCATTCGAAGGAAGTACGCGCCTTCAGCCAGATCTTCTGACGCTGTTAGGGATCCTTAGGATGACTAGTCTCCTTTTCTCTTGTATTTTTTCATTTGATTTCTGAAAATTGTACTCACTGTAATCCTTCCAATTATAAAAATGAAAAGAGATTTTTGGTCATATAAAAATTATTTCAATTGTTGATATGTATGTTTGAAAATGATATAGTAAGTTCCTTGAAAACAAATAAATAATCAAGCATTGCATTTCATACATCATTTGCATAAGCAGGTTTCTCTTTCGCCAGATGTCTCATTGGTGTTTCTTCTGTGTTGAAGCCAAGCTGACTCACCGGTACAACACCCACGCCAATCATCTCAAAATTATGGAGCATCTAGAGCAAGAGAACAAAGAGTTGAAGGACGAAATTTCCCGCCTGACTGCCATTTTGGAGTCAGTTCTTGCTGCTCAGAGTCAATCTTCTCCAACGCCTGTAACTCCTCGTGTGAGGACAGTTATTTCAGAGGTGGCTACCTCTACCATGCCTACTGCCATCGCTCACATTGCGCCTACTATGCCTGCCGGATTCCCGTGGGGAATGACATCCAACTTTGTGCCTGAAGGCTTTACGCCTACTTTTGCTTCCATGTCGGCATCTAGCCTGGTCATGTCCATTCAACCTCCAGTTGTGCACACCTTACCTCGTGTAGAGGACACCATTTATCACTCTGAGTTGTATGAGGGTCCAGATGTCTACGAGAAAATGGATGAAATGAAGGATCAATTTCTTGAGTTGCGTAAGGAATTGAAGACATTGAGGTGTAAGGATTTGTTTGGAAAGAGTGTTGTCGAGTTGTGTCAAGTAGTATAAGTACAACATGGACATGGCGCCTGATAGAGACCAACTGAGGTCTATGTCTCAGAAAGATAAAGAGACATTTAAAGAGTATGCGTAGAGATGAAGGGATTTGGCTGCCCAGATCACTCCTCCCTTGGAGGAAAAAAAGATGACAAAGATCTTTCTAAAGACCCTGAGTTCATTTTATTATGAACGAATGAAATTTAGTGCCCCTAGTGACTTTACCGAGATGGTAAACATGGGGATGAGGCTTGAGGAAGGAGTCCGAGAAGGACGTTTATCAAAAGATGAGGCATCGACAAGTAAGAGGTATCGCAGTAGTTTCAGCAATAAAAAGGACAATGAAGCAAATTCAATAAGCAGTCGGAGGCAGAGGAGGCCTCAGATCAGAAGGAATCCAACATCCTGTCAACATCACCATCAAGTATCATCCATTATCTCGGTATTTTCTAATCAACAATCAACACCAGTTCAACAACAACAACGTCAACAACAACAACCGCAACAACGAGAAAACACCCACAACAACAACAATACCTACAACAATCATCATCAATAAAACTTTGAGAGGAAGACGATCTCTTTCGACCCGATTCCTATGTCTTATGCAGAATTGTATCCATCCTTGGTTCTCAAGAACCTGATTCAACTAAGAAACCCGCCGCATATTCCAGAACCACTTCCTTGGTGGTACAAACCTGGGCTCCATTGTGCTTTTCATCAGGGAGCACCTGGACATGATATCGAGAACTGTTATCTGCTCAAGTATGAGGTTCAAAAGCTGATGAAGAGTGGAATGGTGTCTTTTGAGGACCGCACGCTAAATGTAAAAGAAAATTCGTTGCCCGTCCATGGGAACTCCTCTGTGAATATGGTGGATGGTTGTCGTGGCGAATTCAAACTTTTTGACGTGCATTTTATCAGGAGGTCCTTGGTGCAGATGCATAAGGATGTTTGTTTGGTAAGCGATTGTGAGCATGACCATGACGGTTGTGCTGTTTGTAGTGTTAACCCGAGGGGTTGTGGAATTGTGAAAAGGGACATCCAGCAATTGATGGATGAAGGCATGATTCAAATTGTTCAATCCCTTCATGTAGATGATGATGTAAATGTCATAGTGCCCGTTTTTAAGCAGCCAGAGAGATTGGTAATCCAGTACGATTGCAGCAACAGTAACAATGTCAATAATATATCAGTATCGCCATTGGTAATATGGTTAGCGGGCCCAGTCCCGTACTCATCTGATAAAGTTGTTCCATACCAGTATAATGCTCCAATGATAGAGGGTGGTCAAGAGGTTCCGTTGCCTACGACTAGCTCTGTAGTGAGCATTGCTGATGTTACCAAGGTGACCCACAGTGGTCGTGTGTTTGGGCCAGTGTTCCCAAAGGATAAGGAAGAATCAGTTGTGAGTAAGAAGGTGGATGTGCCTGTTGAATATCCGGTTGGCATTTCAAAGGGTAAGTCTGGTGAATCCAGAAATTTGAAAGCTAACGATGATGATGAGGTACTACGGTTGATTAAAAGAAGAGAGTTCAATGTGGTGGAGCAACTGCTCCTAACCCCCTCAAAAATCTCAGTGTTGTCTCTGCTCATGAATTCTGAAGCGCACAGAGAAGCACTATAGAGAGTTCTGGAACAAGCTTTTGTAGAACATGATGTTACAGTAGACTGATTCGATCATATCATGGCTAACATCACTTCTCGCAATAATCCTAGCTTTTGTGATGAAGAACTCTCCGAGGAGGGTAGAAATCATAACATGGCTTTGCACATTTCTAAGAATTGCAAGGAAGATGATTTGTCAAATGTTCTTGTTGACACCGGGTCGTCACTGAATGTACTTCCGAAGTCAACTCTATCAAAGCTATCATATCAAGGAGCGCCTATGAGGTACAATGGTCTAATCGTCAAGGCCTTTGACAGTTCAGGCAAGACAGTTATTGGTGAAGTGGACCTTCCAGTTAAGATAGGTCCGAGTGATTTTGAGATTACTTTTCAAGTAATGGATATCCATCCAGCCTACAGTTGCTTGTTAGGAAGGCCATGGATTCATGAGGCAGGAGTTGTTACCTCCACTTTGCATCAGAAACTCAAATTTGTGAAAAATGGCAAGCTCGCGATTGTTGGTGGAGAGAAGGCGCTGTTGGTTAACCATTTGTCATCTTTCTCTTATGTGAAAGCTGAGGATGAGGTTGGAACTCCGTTCCAGGCCTTATCTATTGCTGTTGAAAAGAGAGTTTGGGCACCTATGTCCTCATTGAAAGATGCTAAGAAGATTGTGGAAGAAGACAATGTTGATCAGTGGGGGCCCATGGTAGAAGTCTCCGACAACAAAGGAAGAACCGGTTTGTGGTTCCAGAAAGGTTCATCGATTGCAAAGGCTGAAGATATGCAACTTAACTTCTGTAGAGGAGGGTTCATTCATGGCAATGAACAACACTTAGCTGTTGTGCTAGAGGATGACGAAATGGAAGACTGCACCAATTTTGTGACGCATGGAAAGGCTTGCCACAATAAGACTGTTGTTGATATTCCTGTTATTTTGCATTAATCTAAGTAATTGCTTTTATATGTTGCCAAAATCCTTCTCTTATGCCTAAGGGAGAAGTGAACATTGTTTGGGCATTTTCAAATTGATCATTAATAAAATTAATTCTAGTCATCCACATCTATGATGTTGTTTTTACTTTTTGCCTTATTCTAAAAATGGTAATCACAAAAAAGATAAATAAACAAAATAATTGTCCATCTGCATAATATTTGGTCACAAATTCACTTCTCTAAAATCGAAATATCAAATTATTATGCAGGTTGGTTCCTAACCCCATTGAATACAATGATCTTCACCTTCTCCAAATTTTAAATTCCTTGTGTTTGAGGCCGAGGAGGAAAATGATGTAGAAGTGAGTGATGAATTATCTCGTCTTCTTGAGCAAGATGAAACCACCATTCAGCCGTTCGAAGAGCAGATTGAGCTAGTCAACTTGGGTTCCGAGGATGATGTGCAGGAAGTCAAGATTGGGTCTCGCCTGTGTTCAAATGTCAAGAAGGGGTTGATTGATCTTCTTCAAGAGTATTCAGATGTGTTTGCTTGGTCCTATCAAGACATGCCTGGTTTGGATTCTGAGATTGTGGAGCATAGATTTCCGTTGAAGCCAGAATTCCCGCCAGTCAAGCAGAAGTTTAGAAGAACGCATCCTGATATGACTGTGAAGATCAAAGAGGAAGTGTAGAAGCAGATTGATGTCGGTTTCCTTGTGACCGCTGAGAATCCGTAATGGGTGGCCAATAATGTGCCTGTGCCAAAGAAAGATGGAAAAGTATGTATGTGTGTCGATTATAGAGATTCGGATAAAGCCAGCCCGAAAGATGATATACCTCTGCCACACATTGGTATGTTGGTGGACAATACTGCTAAATTCAAAGTCTTTTCGTTTATGGATGGATTTTCCGGATATAATCAGATCAAGATGGCACCCGAAGATGGCACCCGAAGTATGTATGTGTGTTGAGCATTTGTTGAAGCTATTCCAGCGTTTGAGGAAATATAAACTCCTCTTGAATGCCAATATGTGTACTTTTGGTGTTCGTTCTGGTAAGTTGTTGATCTTTATTGTCAGCGAGAAAGGTATTGAAGTTGATCTTGCCAAGGTCAAAGCAATACAAGAAATGCATGCGTCCAAAACTAAGAAGCAAGTCAGAGTTTTCTCGGTTGCTTGAATTATATTTCCAGATTCATTTCCCACAAGACTGCCACATGTGCGCCTATATTCAAGCTTCTTCGAAAATATCAATCTTGTGATTGGACCGAAGACTGCCAGAAAGCTTTTGATAGTATCAAAGAATATCTGTTTGAGCCTTCGATTTTGTCGCCGCATGTCGAAGGAAGACTGTTGATCATGTATTTGATTGTGCTCGAAGATAGTATGGGTTATGTCCTTGGTCAACAAGATGAGATTGGAAAGAAGGAATTTGCGATTTACTACCTCAGTAAGAAGTTCACTGACTATAAGACTATGTATTCCATGCTTGAGAAAACTTGTTGCGGATTGGCTTGGGCTGCTAAGCGTTTGTGTCAGTATATGTTGAATCATATTACTTGGTTGATATCCAAAATGGATCCAATCAAGTATATATTTGAGAAGCTTGCTTTAACTGGGAGGATTTCCCGTTGGCAGATGTTGTTATCAGAGTATGATATTGAATATCGATCTCAGAAAGTGATCAAAGGTAGTATCTTGGCTGACCATTTGGCTCACCGACCTATTAAAGATTACCAGTCAGTGCAGTATGACTTCCCTGATGAAGAGATTTTGTACTTGAAAAGGAAAAATTATGATGAAACATTTCTTGAAGAAGGGTCAGAACTTGGTTCCCGTTGGGGCATGGTATTTGATGGAGCTGTCAATCAATATGGAAATGGCATTAGGGCAGTGATCATTACTCCTCAAGGCACACATCTACCATTTATAGCTAGACTGACTTTCAGGTGTGCAAACAACATGGCAGAATATGAAGCTTGCATTATGGGGCTTGAAGAGGCCATGAATCTCAGAATCAAGTATTTGGATGTCTTTGGAGATTCAGCTTTGGTTGTGAATCAGATCAAAGGTGAATAGGAGACGAATCAACCCGGTTTAATACTGCATAGAGATTATGCGAGGAGGATTTCAACTTTCTTTACAAAGGTTGAGTTTTATCATATTCCTCGAGATGAGAACCGGATGGCAGATGCTCTTGCAGCATTGGCGTCAATGATTGTAGTGAAGTATTGGAATAAAGTTCCCAATTTGTCTGTGAAGCGTCTTGATAGGGCAGCTCATGTGTTTGCTATGGAAGAGGTCAAAGACGAGAACCCATGGTATTACGACATTAAGTGTTTCCTCAAAAGTCAGATTGACCCGCCCAGGGCATCTTTGAAAGATAAGAAGACTTTGAGAAGATTAGCCATTAATTTCTACTTGAATAATTATATACTGTACAAGAGAAACTTTGACTTGGTTTTGCTCAGATGCGTGGATAGACACGAGGCAGACTTGTTGATGACTAAAGTGCATGAAGGTTCCTTTGGTACTCATTCCAATGGACATGCACAGGTGAAGAAGATGTTGCAAGCAGGTTACTATTGGCTGACAATGGAATCTGACTGTTGCAAATTTGTGAAGAAGTGCCACAAGTTTCAAATTTATGCTGATAAGATTCATGTTCCTCCGACACTTTTGAATGTTATCTCTTCCCCATGGCCCTTCTCCATGTGGGGAATTGATATGATTGGGATGATTGATCCCAATGCTTTGAATAGACATCGTTTCATTTTGGTGGCAATTGACTACTTCACAAAATGGGTTGAAGCGGCATCATATGCAACTATAACCAAGCAAGTTGTTGCAAGGTTTATCAAGAATCAAATCATATGCCGTTATGGTGTGCAGAGTAAGATCATCACTGATAATGGATCAAACTTGAATAACAATATGGTGGAAGCTCTTTGCAAAGACTTCAAGATTGCACATCATGATTCTTCTCCCTACAGACCTAAGATGAATGGGGTTGTTGAAGTTGCGAACAAGAACATTAAGAAGATTATCCAGAAAATGGTTGTCACATATAAGGATTGGCATGAGATGCTCCCGTTTGCTTTGCATGGGCATCGTACATCCCTCTGCACTTCAAAAGGAGCAACCCTTTTCTCACTTGTGTATGGTATGGAAGCAGTGCTCCCCGTAGAGGTTGAGATTCATTCATTGCGTGTGCTCATGGAAGCTAAGTTGACTGAAGCTGAATGGTGTCAGACCAGGTTTGATCAACTGAATTTGATTGAAGAGAAGAGATTGACTGCCATGTCTCATGGTCAGTTATATCAGCAGAGAATAAAGAAAGCTTTTGATAAGAAGGTCAAATCTCGTGTGTTCAGAGAAGGTGACCTTGTGCTCAAGAAGATTTTGTCGTTCAAACCAGATTCTAGGTGAAAATGGACTCCCAATATTGAAGGCACATATGTTGTTAAGAATGCCTTTTCAGGTGGTGCTCTTATTCTTACAACTATGGACGGTGAAGAGTTCACTCGTCCTGTGAACGCAGATGCAGTCAAGAAATACTTCACCTAAAAAGAAAAGAACAGCTCGCTAAGTTGAAAACCCGAAAGGGCGACTTAGGCAAAAAAGAGCGTCTCGGTGGATGGGAAACCCGAAAGGGCAGTCTAGGCAAAAGTTAGAGACATAAAACAGAAAAAAATTCCCGATAAGTTGAGTACCCCACCTTGGGGAAACTTATGCAAAATTAGGGATTATGGAAAGTAACTGCAGTTTGCTGATTGTCCAGTATTGGAAAGATGTTGTTGAGCACAAGGGTTGACGTCGATTCATCATCCCAGCAGCAGACAAGAGCAAATGAATATCAAGAATTGGTAGAGGGATGAAGGATCATTTGTATTCAATGTAACCCTTTTCCATGTAAATTACCATTTTCAACTTTGTAAAAATCTATAGAGTCTTGTCATTTACAGACTACCATCCCATTAAATAAAGTTGAGATTTTATGCAATTGTTTCTACTCTTATTTACTTTAGCCAATAGTTTAAATTTTATTACGATCATTTTGAAAATTTAAAATTTTTTAATCAAAATCTTTTTTTTCTTAAAAACATATAAAAACAAGAAATTTGTCAAAGCAATTAAAAGGAAGTATCAACATCACTTCAAAGAGCAGCAAGTCCTTAAGTGCTAAGCATCAGAGGTTCCCCAAGCAGTTGACCTTTCTGGTATCCCTAGTTGTTTGTGTTGTTTCGGTCCCCCTGTGGAGTGTTTGTTCCCTAGCGGAGTTCCGATTCTTTTTCCCAGCTAAGTTGGTTGTTTCAGTACCTTGCGGCGTGTTATGTCCCGGCAGTGTTTTTGTATTCCCCAACAGGGTTGATCTTCAGCAGAGTAAGATGCTTCCCCGGTAGATCGCATTGGTTTCTACACCAGTCGCCATCTGATTGGCCCCAGTCAGAGTTTCCTCCTAGTTTCTAAGCAACTATTTGTGTTTATCTTCTGTATGGTTGTCTCTCATTTGATATGGTGTTGACCTAAAATTCCTTGGACACTCGATAATTTCGCCTCTCCTCAGCAGATCTCCTCCCTCGGCTAGGTTTGAACCTGTGGTTTGTTGATTTCTCTGTTCTCCAGCAGTTGTCTCCTTATATTTTTCAAAATGATGGTAATAAAATTTAAACTATTGGCTAAAGTAAATAAGAGTAGAAACACTTGGATAAAAGCTCAACTTTATTTAATGGGATGGTAGTCTGTAAATTACAAGACTCCATAGATTTTTACAAAGTTGAAAATGGTAATTTACATGGAAAAGGGTTACAATGAATACAAATGATCCTTAATCCCTCTAACAACTCTTGATATTCACTGTGCTCTTGTCCGCTGTTGGGATGATGAATCGACGTCAACCCTTGCGCTCAACAACATCTTTCTAATACTGGACAATCAGCAGACTACAATTACTTTCCATAATCCCTAATTTTGCATAAGTTGCCCCAAGGTGGTGTACTCAACTTATCGGGATTTTGCATAAGTATTTCTTGACTACATCTGCATTCACGGGATGAGTGAACTCTTCACCATCCATAGTTGTCAAAATCAGAACACCACCTGAAAAGGCTCTCGTAACAACATATGGGCCTTCATAATTGGGGGTCCATTTTCCCCTAGAATCTGGTTTGAAAGACAGGATCTTCTTGAGCACAAGGTCACCTTCTCTAAACACAAGAGCTCTGACCTTCTTATCAAAAGCTTTCTTCATCCTCTATTGATATAAATGACCGTGACACATGGCAGTCAATCTCTTCTCTTCAATCAAATTTAATTGATCGAACCTGGTCTGACACCATTCAGCCTCAGTCAACTTGGCTTCCATGAGCACGTGTAAAGAAGGAATCTCAACCTCTATGGAGAGCACCGTTTCCATACCATATACAAGAGAAAAAGGGGTTGCCCCTGTTGAAGTGCAGACAGATGTACGATACCCATGCAACGAAAATGGGAGCATCTCATGCGAATCCTTGTATGTTACAACCATCTTCTGAATAATCTTCTTAATGTTTTTGTTCGCAACATCAACAGCCCCATTCATCTTGGGTCTATATGGAGAAGAATTATGATGTGCAATCTTGAAGTCTTTGCAAAGATCTTCCACCATATTATTATTCATGTTCGATCCATTATCAGTAATCATCTTACTTGGCACACCATAACGGCATATGATCTGATTCTTGATAAACCTCACAAAAACTTGCTTGGTTACATTTGCATAAGATGTCACTTCAACCCATTTGGTGAAGTAGTCAATTGCCACCAAAATGAAACGATGTCCATTCAAAGCTTTGGGCTCAATCATCCCAATCATATCAATTCCCCACGTGGAGAAGGGCCATGGGGAAGGGATAACATTCAAAAGTGTCGCAGGAACGTGAATCTTATCAGCATAAATTTGAGACTTGTGGCACTTCTTCACAAACTTGCAACAGTCAGATTCCATTGTCATCCATTAGTAAACTGCTCGCAACATCTTCTTCACCATTTCATGTCCATTGGAATGAGTAACAAAGGAACCTTCATGCACTTTAGTCATCAACAAGTCTGCTTTGTGTCTATCCACGCATCTGAGCAAAACCATGTCGAAGTTTCTCTTGTACAGTATATCACCATTCAAGTAGAACTTACCGGCTAATCTTATCAAGGTCTTCTTATCTTTCAAGGATGCCCTAGGCGGGTAAATTTGACTTTGGAGGAAACATTTGATGTCGTAATACCACGGCTTCTCGTCTTTGATCTCTTCAACAGCAAACACATGAGCTGGCCCATCAAGACGCATCACAGACAAATTTGGAACTTCATTCCAATACATCACTACAATCATTGATGCCAACGTTGCAAGAGCATCTGCCATCCGATTCTAATCTCGAGGGATATGATGAAACTCAACCTTTGTAAAGAAAGTTGAAATCCTCCTCGCATAATCTCTATATGGTATTAAACCGGGTTGGTTTGTCTCCCATTCACCTTTGATTGGATTCACAACTAAAGCTAAGTCTTCGAAGACATCGAAATACTTGATTCTGAGATTCATGGCCTCTTCAAGCCCCATAATGCAAGCATCATATTCTGCCATGTTGTTTGTACACTTGAAAGTCAATCTAGCTGTAAATGGTAGATGCGTGCCTTGAGGAGTAATGATCACTGCCCCAATGCCATTTCCATATTGATTAACAGCTCCATCAAATACCTTGCCCCAACGGGAACCAGGTTATGGCCCTTCTTCAAGCAATGGTTCATCACAATCTTTCATTTTCAAGTACAAAATCTCTTCATCCGGAAAGTCATACTGCACTGACTGGTAATTTTCAATTGGTTGATGCGCCAAATGGTCACGCAAGATACTACCTTTGATCACTTTCTGATATCGGTATTCGATATCATACTCTGATAATAACATCTGCCAACGGGAAATCCTCCTAGTTAAAGCATGCTTCTCAAATATATACTTGATTTGATCCATTTTGGATATCAACCAAGTGGTATGATTCAACATATACTGACGCAGATGCTTAGCAGCCCAAGTCAATGCGCAACAAGTCCTATCAAGCATAGAATACTGAGTCTCACAGTCGGTGAACTTCTTACTGAGGTAGTAGATCGCAAATTCTTTCTTTCCAGTCTCATCTTGCTGACCAAGGACACAACCCATACTATCTTTGAGTAGAGTCAAATACATGACCAATGGTTTTCCTTCAACAGGTGGAGATAAAATCGGAGGCTCAAGCAGATATTCTTTGATACTGTCAAAAGCTTTCTGGCAGGCTTCCGTCCAATCACAAGACTGATCTTTCCAAAGAAGCTTGAATATAGACGCACATGTGGCAGTCATGTGGGAAATGAATCTAGAAATATAATTCAAGCGGCCGAGAAAACCTCTGACTTGCTTCTCAGTTTTGGGAGCAGGCATCTCTTCTATTGCTTTGACCTTGGCATGATCAACTTCAATACCCTTCTCGCTGACAATAAAGCCCAACAACTTACCAGAACGAACACCAAAAGTACACTTATTGGGATTCAAGCAGAGTTTATACTTCCTCAAATGCCGGAATAGCTTCAACAAATGCTCAACATGTTCCTCTTCATCAATCGATTTAGCAATCATGTCATCGACATAAACTTCAATCTCTTTATGCATCATATCATGAAAAAGAGTAGTCATTGCTCTTTGGTAAGTGTAGTGGGGTATTAGTTACCTTATGATTTATTGACTAAATCAAAAGTAAGCATACAATTCGAGTCGCCAACGCACTTCTATTTATCCAAAGGAAATGTTGGAAAGCGAACAAAAACTAAGTAAGAAGTTTTATCAAATCAAAAACTAATGAAAATGTCAGAGATCTGGGTAAGGGGGTTGGTTATGAAATGGGAAGGTTTTAAGCACCCAAAACATACTTAGTACTCTAAGGGAGCCCTTTTTGCAAAGATGTATTATAGGTTGGTATTTGTGAAAAGATTTGTGCAAACAAGATTAGGTAGATGAGAAAAGAATATACATAATTATAATTTTTGTTGTTTGAATAGATAAACCCATTGCCTACGTACTATCACAAAGGTAGGATCAAAACCTCGTAGTTCGGGGTTAAAATCTCAAAAGATTGGTGAATTGATTTGTCAAAAGCCTTAAGGTCTTTTGTTATCAAAGGGAGAAAACTCAACCTAAACCAACAATCCACCATGTGAGGAGAGCTTCAACATACTAGTGAGGGATCCACCCTATAATAAGTATGGAAGACTTATAGTCCAATCACTAAGGATAAGGTGAGGTTTACATCAACCACTATGATAAATCAAACCTATGGCTAATGTTTATGAAAAAGATTTTAACAAAGGTGGCCATTGGAATCATAAAAACAACTTGAAGTGAGTTGTATTTACAAGTTAGAAGTATTCACAAAATGAGGTCAAAGTATGATTAAGGTTCATTTACAATGAGTATTAATGAAAAGAGTTTGAAAAATCAAAGGCATGTCAAAGTTTGCACAAAATTAGTTTGGCTTGGGTTAGAGTGGAGAGAAGAAGAGAAAGGCTAGTCCTAAACATGCAAAGATAAGAGAAGAGATAAAACCCTTGGAGTTCCTTTTCTTGAGATCATAAAGATGATTCCGGATGCTCCTTTCCTTTGGACTTAGCAATCACTCAAGCAATCAATCAAATATTATATTCAAGCTCCTAGGATCTCCATTTGGCTTGTCTCTCATAACTTGGCTATTCATGACAATGGTCCTTCTTACTATCTCAAGTTTGGAATCCCTATCACACAAGAGAAAACATCAAAAAGTTCACAATACAATAAGAGGAATGGACAAAGAATGAGTTTAGATTAGGGGTCCTTTGAAGTTGACTTTAAGATTTAGCATTCTAACGGCATGAGGCCTAGTTGCTCTTCAACAAGTTTAGCATTCTAAAGGCATGAGGCCTAGTTTCTCTTGAACTTCTTTAAGCATAGGTAAAGTCCTAATTCTAAGTCCTTTCTCCTTTTTGCATTGGGTTCACACAAACAAAGACAAAACAAACACAAAGCAACAATATATTTATATATAATAATGAGCTCAAATGAGCAAAAGGAAAATGGCATAAATATAAAATATGTGCTCAAGTGAGAAAAAGGAAAAATAATATGAATAAATGAGCAAGAAAGTAAATTGCATTAAAGTAAATTACAAGAAATTAAATGCTTGAATTAAAGTTAGTAGTTAGTAGTTAATGTTAGTGTGTCATAAGACAATTTAGTGATATGTTAAGCAATCCTAAGTGGACTAATGGAGTAGTCACACCTATCTGTAGCTGGTCAATAGAACTATAGGCAAATAATCACAAGTTAGAGATCATGACTAGTAAGCCAAGCTCCACAAACTCGTCATGCCAAAACAAAAAGGGGAAAGGCCTTGTATGGATTTTAGGTTTTTTGCTTGACCAAGAAGCAACCTATCTTGGACACAAAGCAACTCACTTGATCTTTGATCAAGTTGAGTTTTATTTGGATCAAAGAAGATTAAGCCTCTCATATGTCAAAGACCAACCACAAATCATTAACTCATTGGCCAAAATAAAAAAGAAGAAGATGAAGATGAAATGAAATAGATAAAACAAAAGGAGAATTCAAATGACATAATCAAAGCGCAATGATCAAATGTGAATCAAATCATCATCAACCAATGTAATACAAAAGAGAAATGAAGATTAGAAGTCAACAAAGTCAAACATATTTTGGTATTTTTTTGAATTAAAATAAATGCAAAATTAAAATGATTAAAATATGGTCAAACCTAAAATTCAATTCAAATCAACTTGGATAAGTCCAATTAAATCATCATAGGTCTAACATGGTCAAATAAGGTTTGACAAATTTTTTCATTATTTTTTGAAAACATAAACTATTTTAAAACAATTAAAAACAAAGAAAAATAACACAAATGAATTAAAATCTCAAATAAATATCAAATCAATTAAGAAATTGATGAGAATATTTTTCATAGACTTATCATGATCTATGTGTTAAGAAAATATTTTTGGAATTTTGGGATATCAAAGAGTATTTAAAATGAATTAAAAACTATAAAAAACAAAATAATTCACAAAAAATATTAAATGAAATCACAAAAATAATTAAAAATTAGATTATGAAACTAGATTTTTCAAGAAAATTTTTGCCATTGGTCTCACATTTTTGTGACTCCAAATAAAATAGTTATGAATTTTTGAAATTAAAAGGAATTAAAAGAAAATAAAACAAAAAAAGAAAATATGAAAAATCAGCAGCACTTGGATCCACTTCATTAATTGACGTGGCGTTATCCAATGGTTCAGAAGTGATGGTGTACCATGAGCATTAGTCCAACGCGTCACAAATGGAATTAAAAAAAGTCAAAAAAACAAAAGGCTAGGATTAGAAAGTTGGAAGGAGATCCAAGGGATCAGACTCATCCACGTGGGGATGGTGGTGGAAACCACCATCTTCTCCGGTGGACCAACAAACTCCGGCCACCAGTTGCAGGTTTTGAACCTCAACCAAAATGCACGAGCCAGGTACCAAAATGAAGCTGGGGTGATGTACATCACCCCTGTAACCTTGGATTGTCCTCAAGATCTCTATCAAGTGAGAAATCTGAGCTTGAACATCCAGGTATGCAAACTGAAAAGCTTCAAAACATAAAATCAAGACCACCACTGGCCTGCCTCTTGCTCGAGGACTTCAGAAAACAGTTTGAACACAAGCAATTCATACCATGGATCAAGATATAGATCAAAACACTTAGAGGATAAACCTTTGAAGAACAGCTTTATGCCGCACGATCCACTCATACTCTTGCTTCCAACTTGATCAGGAGATGATAATGATGCAAGGCTTAGGAATTGGAACATGAAGATCAACCAAGAAAGTTGAAATTCAAATTTGAAATTGAGAAATAAAAATCAGAATTCCTTTGAGTATGGTTGGGTATGGATTTCAGCAGAGCTTCAGATTGCCTTAAGGTTGAGATTTGAATGAGCCAAGGCATGTATTTATAGCTGAGTTGAAGGCAAGGCAAGGTAGAACTCGTGTGCATGAAGCTTTGGGTCCTCCATGCATGGGCCTATACAGGCGCATGTGAGGCCCAAAATGAAGTGCAAATGCAAGCTGATATCATACCAAATTGAAATGGACGTGCATTTTGAGCTGCATTGGCTTGTGCATGAAGATTCAATGTGAATTGCATATTTGATCACAAATATTGACCTCTTCGAAAGTCACTCATGGAAAATCCAAACATAGGCATGTGAGTAATGGTTGGAAAGGTATTTACATAAGGAACAAGAGTTACGTTGGGCAAAAATCCATTTGGAGTTTGGAAATTTATGAAAACTGACCTTGAAGTTTGAGGTACAAAACATGTCATTGGAAAATTTGCCAAAAATGATCAACTTCAAGCCCTTATGTTTCAATGATACAAGCCTCAAATGGAAAAACCTCCAACATAAAAGTTATATATATTTTCAAAATGATCAATTTAGACTCAAATTGTGCATCATTTTGATTTTAATGAGAAAGTTATGGGTACTTGAAGTTGGACATTTTTCAAATTCAATGGTTTTGGTCCAAAGTGACCTATAATGTTTTGTATAATCACATGTGTTTCTTCTAGGATTATGAAATTGTGTCAAACATAACAATTGAAGTAGACATCTTAATATTTCCAATGCAATTGGTATCACCTCCAAATCATTAAAAATAAGGAGGTTAGGTCCTTGGGAAGTTGACCAAAAATTAGGGTTTTAGTCAAAATAACCTATAATATTTTGAAATGAATGATGACCTTCCAAGTTTCAAATGGATTTTTGATGAACATGAAAGTTGTCCATTCGGTTATTAACAACATTTTTTTTCTTCGGGTCATCTTCATTTGACAAACACATTAAAAGTTAGGTCTCAGTGGATCCTCAGATTGGTCAGATGACTTGACTAGTCAACTTCTCAAGTCCAAACTTCAAATCTTAATGAATGAATGATTGAGGATACTCACATAGTCTTATATATGCATAAGCAAGGCACAATCAATGCACAGTTGAATTAGGGTTTCCTTGGGAAACAATCCTCAAGCCCTTTGGTTTATCTTGATCAAATTGGCAAATTGAGATACTTGGGTGTCATATATGATGATTTAGAGCTTTGTGAACCATTGTAATGCTTGCTTTCATCTTCATCTGGTCACTTCAATGGGCACTTGAGCTTCAAAACAAAAGAGGTTAGTGACATATTTTTATGCTTTTGGTTAGTGAACAAAATAAGAAAAGCAATAATATACAATTCAGGCATGCTTGGTGGTCTCAAACCAACTCACATAAGTCCCAACCTGTTAATACCTTAGGATTGGCATTAATTTTGTAAAACAAATAATGTAATTATCTCTGTTGTTTTAATATGTTGGGTTGAAGAAATTCAACATCTGGACCAACATGTCATGTACGATGGCACGACATCATGTCTGTGACATCGCACATGTGCAGAAGACTGAATTAATTAATTCAGTATATATTCTGGGATTAGTGAGGATATTTGGTGAATATCCTAACTCCCATGTGGAGGTCTTAAAGAATCAATCAGAATATATATAGGCTCAAAATAAGGAGATATATATGGAGAGATTTTAGGATTGAAGACATTGATTGTAGCAGAAAGTTTCTGCTGACTTTGTAATAGCAAAGAACAAGTTTGCTGCGATTTCTGAAGGCCCAAATCCAGTTGGGTGATTAGGTTATAAATAGCATATTGTAACCTAGTTTTTGTAAGCCTCTTAGAATGAAAAATTAGGGGTGTGTGTGAGGTAAACCTCCCAACTTGTGGGAAGGTTACCATGTGTTTCTCAGTATTCAAAGCTGAGAGTATTTGTAACTCAAAGCCTGTAGGCAAGAGTGATTAGGTGCTTGAACGAAGCTGTGAAGTAAGTTCAAGTTATTTAACATTACATTGGTTTGTAGTGATAGGAATGGAAACTGGAGGTTTCTATCTAGGAGTTCCTAGGTATATATTGCATTGGGTAGGGATTAAGTGAAGAGTTGTAAATGGGGGAGTTTAACTCTGAATTAATACTGCTGATAGTGGATCTTCTTCCTGGCTTGGTAGCCCCCAGATGTAGGTCATGTTGGACCGAACTGGGTTAACAATTTCCTGTGTTTGTTTTCCTTCTGCATGTTAAAATCCTTTTGCCATAACACAGTTGGTATCTCAGTCTGCTTATCAAAATAATAACACACCTGGGATATAGCCTTCTATTTGAATGTCAATCAGAATGTTGTGACATTCATCAGTGACAACATATACTAAATAATTGGCATGTTGGTTTCAGTTCAGTATTTACTTAAGTCTGGTCTTCACGAGGATAACAGACCTGGCCAAAGGATCATTGTGAAACTGTCAAACTGGATGTCTTGACAGTTGTTCCTGTAGGCTGATACTGAGGTAGAGACTGGTTGGTCTTCTCACAGTACAGCAAATTTAGCACTGTCCGTTTTCAGGAACATAACAGAATCAACATATGTTCTGGCTGTCGAACTGAATGTTGTGACATTCATTCTCAACAGCATGTGCTAAAGTGTAGGATGATTGGTTTTTCTGTTCAGTATTTTTCTCTGGCTATTCTATAGGAATCCAACAGCTGAGCTAAAATCCAGGAAACCAACTACTAACCTACAATTAATGAACCTAACAAATAGTATATTTGTTAGCAATCTAATAAGTGGAAATTAGATTAACGTGTTCAACCTTTATTTTTGGAAATACATGTACAAGGCCAGCAAACTGGAATAATGTCACAACTGATGTTCAAATCACTATTGAGACATCTTGCTGATGACTGTGTAGGAAAATAACAGAATTTAGTGCTATGGATGATCTCTGTTGAGTCTTTCCACCAGATGCACAGAACTAGGTGTTCCTCCATTCTAGGGTGATACACAAGCAGATGTCGTGACATCTGTGAACGTGTGCATATTAGTACAGGGTTTAATAACTGTCTTGCAGTATTAGTTACAATGTTGGATCAGATGTCATGACTTGGAGTAGAACATCTGAAATCTGACTATGCCAGAATTTCAATTGGTATCAGAGCAACCATCTTGTCTGTTTCTGGATGAGATCCATGGGTAATACTTTCTGGTATCTTGCAAGAAGTTATGTTAGTACTGATGCTGGAACCTGTGAAAGGTTCTGTAATTTCCCTGAATGGTCCCTTGAAGTAGGTGGATGGACTGTTCATGACGGGAATGGTGTGTACCTGTCTCTGGAGGTTGGCAATTGACCTTTGTGTGGGACAGCTGTGCCAGTATTGAATCACATTCAAACTTGGTATGGTCTTGTAGGCTGATCGTGTGAAGTGTTTGTTCATAGGTTGAGTTGTATTATGATTTCCGCTTCATAATACCTGGCAAAACTCAAACTCTGATGTAGTTTCCCCTCATGTGGATGAAAGGCTGATGTATTCAAGATTTCATCATAATCTATTGAAGATGTCAAAAATACTCGAGTCTCCTCAAGACCACTCATCATGACGCTCTCACTTCAGGATGGTAAGAATCTACTGATCACTGATTCTTTTACTCTTTTGGGTAATTTATATGAAGACCTTAAAGAATTTCAAGGAAAGTTTGTTCCAAGGAGGTGGAACTAATGTTCTATGTGATGTTAGAACATGTTGTTCAACACGTATGCAGCTACTGGTTGAAGAGCAAATGTTTTTAGGTGTCAAACAAAGGGAGACCTTGTTTGGAATCTACTCCTGACCCGGAAGAGGAGACATCTGTGTGTGCTAAGTTGACAAGGGTAGGGTCAACTGTGTGTATGCTCAAGAAGGTCACATGTAGAGGTCTGGTCTCTAGAAGTGGAGCTGGCTAAGATGTGACATTGTGCAATTTCGTGCTGCTTGTCCTACTCCTGTAGATTGATCAGGGCTGGATAGCTGTTCTCTGGAGTACTAGGGTGTGTTGGAAGACAAGTCCTCTGGATGTTAGAAGTCAATAATGGGGTAACTTGATTGCTATTTCATTTAAGAGGATTGGAACCATGAGTCTTGTTATTCAAACACCTCGCTCAGAAGTGGCAGTTCTTTCAAGAAGTGAGAATATGAAGATTCAGAGGTTGGTTGAGCTAGTATGCTCTGGCAATGCATATCTACTATTGACTGGTGTTGTTTGTCTCACTAGTACTTATAGTCAGCTGGAGTCTGATTGGTGTGATTGGAGTATGCATAGGTATAACTCATAGAGTTAGTTGCCACTGGTAGGGATAGTGTATGTCATGCTGAGACACTTGTGTACAATGCATGGATATTGGTGTGGAGTTTCCATGATTGGTAATTTGAGGGGGAGTTTTGGTTAACCTCCTCACATTTGGTAAGCATAGGGTCTGGTTGGCTGTTGACCTGTGTCACATGGGTTCTGGATGTTGTGTGACACAGTTGCAAGGAAGGATTCATCTCTCTCATTCCTAAGGGTGAATCTAATCTGGAAAGATTCTCAAAACTGTTGAGGTGCTTGCAAGCAGAAGATCTTGTCACAAGAAGAGTATTTTCAAAGTATTCTTATGGTGGAAGTATCTGAAAGGACAATTGGGAAAGGATTTAAGATCAATGTCTACTTGTGCCAAGTACAAGTATTTAATTGATTATCCTTGGAGCTCCAGATAACTGATGTTCTTAAAGATGTTGGAACATCTCTTCTTCAAGACCCTGTGCAGAATCGCAGGAAGGATAGTACATTGGTTTATGATCTATCTCCTTGGTGGCAGCAAGAGCATATGATCTCTGAAAAGGTTTCCTGGCAAGAAACATGTTCAGCCGTGTGGTGTACAAGAAGAAGAAGACATCATAGACTTGATGGTGGTTACTTGGATCAGTTTATTTCTGATCTAGGTAAGGAAGTGCATTGGCTAATGCACACTGTGGAGTTAAGAACAAGTGGCAACATTCTTAACATCATGGAAACAACTTTACCTTAGGAAGTAGAATCCTTGGTATAGCTGAAGGGTTAGTCTCTAACTGGTCCTCCTGAAGACTCATGCATCAGAGTGTCTGATGTCTTTGGAGAAGAAGCAGGAATTCATCAAGGTGTGAGCTTGGATGACTTAACTACAAACCTGCAGGATGGAGGTTGTTTACTCAAACTTGGTTCCACAATCAAGTCTATGAGAGCATTGAACTCTTGTTCTGTGTAGGGAGGAAGTTCTTTCAAGTGGCAGAAGAAGGAGCTGAATTCAACAGCTAAATGTTGAAACACAATGTTGTGACATTTGGTTTAACATCAGAATCTTAGTTGGTGAAGTGGCACATCAACTTAAGATAGAAGGGTCTACAGAGTTGTAGATTGGGTACTTCAAAAAGGTCGTTCTCATTGCAGCTCTTTGGAGTTGCTGGATGGAGAAGATGTTACATGTTCATGTCTTAGAGAATCTAAGTTCTGTTTAACATGTAGCTTGAAGCTCAAGTCTCACTTGGAAGGTCAACATATCTTTGGGAGAAGTCTGATAAACTTGGAGAGGTCAAAAAGTGGCATTTGACTTTTTCATATGAGGATTCATGAAGGAGGTAATCAACTAGTGGCATTTGGTCTATCTCAGAAGTGAGTTCGAAGGATCAAGATAGTCAACATATGGCAGCTGATTATTCTTGAGGAAAGTTTGAGACAAATTCTTTTTGAGCAGAAAAGTAGTAAGTTGAAGACAAAAGGAGGTGTTTTCTATTCATCTCTTGGAGCTTGTGGTAGGAGTTCTAAGCTATCTATGGAGGATTATCTCTTGGAATGGGATGAGAATGTATATGTCCCAATTTGTGTCTGGTGACTCAGTGATATCTGAAGATTATCAGATGGTGTTCCTTGTTATGTTGTGAGGATGTCCTAACTAATGTTAGAACATTTTGTGAAGTGGTTTTATGTTCTGGTTAGAAGAGAGATTGACACAGAGTGTGGATGTGTTCAACCAAGAGGGTGGAACAGAGGGTGTGCTCTTGAAGACATGAAGATGCGTCTTATGTTTTCCATTCATCAAGTGGTCTGGGTTCTCTTTGAATCAGGAAATATGTGAAAGTCCAACTTTGGGGTGTTGGATATGCTCAAGTGTGATCTCCAAGTTTCAAGAGGAGAGTTGGTTGTTCATGACAAGGGGAGTTCTGTCTTTGTGCTGCAAGTAATCATCAAGCTTGTGGTCTATGATGACAAGGTATGGCACCTTGTTAGTTATTGGGTTGATGTGATGTGTGTCAAGGCTGAGGGAGCAGAAGAATGTCTGACCGGATGTCATGACATTGCCTTGGATAATATTGTTATATCCTTCTGAACCTTAAAGTCATGAGGAAATCTGGATGTGGTGTGTCTAATTATGATAAAATAGAATAAGCCTGATTGTTACAGTTGTGTGGTACAAGGGGAGTAACCATCTACTGATGTTTGCTATTTTGGCTTTAATGGTGCCAGATGTCAAGTCTCTACTGGTGGTACGAAAGTGGTCTTAGGAAATGTTGAGAGGAAGAATACTTGGAGAATGCAGGCAAAAGCCATGTTGAATGTTAAGACATCACGTGCAACGTGACTGACTGCATATAGGGAATAGTCTCCATGCACTGGAACTGCTGTTTTGGAAAAGAAACAGTCAAGAGCTATAAAAGGTATTCAAAGATAGTCTGAGATTTTGTTGGTGATTCTCTGACTGTTTCTTAGCAAATATTAATGAATCTTGACCAAGCATTTATTCCTACCGTTAATTCCTAAGCACGGGCTGGACTATTTAAAGGATGTAATAGCCCTCTTCTTCTCACAAGAGAAACACTCCATTCCCTTTAAATCATGGGGTATGTTAAGATTTGGGCAAACTGCGCCTGGATCTGGTTTTGCATGGGGTTCCTTTACAAATGTTTAGCTAAAAAGGGGGAGAGAAATATAGTCCTGAGAATGTACCAGAAGCAAGTAAAATGTGGTAGCAAGCAGAAGTTGGGTTCAAACACAAAAGTCACTAACAGGGGATACCTCTTGTGTCTTGTGATCTGAGTTAAGAAGACAGCTGTGTCTTGTGATCTGAGTTACATTGTCTATGTACTCAGCATTACATATTCTTCAGGAAGCCCTCCTTTTGAGGGGAAGGGTTGTGATGCAGCTGCACCTTGTACCTCTACTTCCTCATGTACACCAACTTTGGTGTTTGTGGTGGTGGAGACAATGACAGAGATGAAGAGCATACCCATATTGGGATGTATTGTCCAGTGTAATGTTTATTTGTTTTAGCTAAAATTTGCCAAATGGGGAGATTGTTAATACCAAGAAAGTTGAAATTCAAATTTGAAATTGAGAAATAAAAATCAGAATTCCTTTGAGTATGGTTGGGTATGGATTTCAGCAGAGCTTCAGATTGCCTTAAGGTTGAGATTTGAATGAGCCAAGGCATGTATTTATAGCTGAGTTGAAGGCAAGGCAAGGTAGAACTCGTGTGCATGAAGCTTTGGGTCCTCCATGCATGGGCCTATACAGGCGCATGTGAGGCCCAAAATGAAGTGCAAATGCAAGCTGATATCATACCAAATTGAAATGGACGTGCATTTTGAGCTGCATTGGCTTGTGCATGAAGATTCAATGTGAATCGCATATTTGATCACAAATATTGACCTCTTCGAAAGTCACTCATGGAAAATCCAAACATAGGCATGTGAGTAATGGTTGGAAAGGTATTTACATAAGGAACAAGAGTTACGTTGGGCAAAAATCCATTTGGAGTTTGGAAATTTATGAAAACTGACCTTGAAGTTTGAGGTACAAAACATGTCATTGGAAAATTTGCCAAAAATGATCAACTTCAAGCCCTTATGTTTCAATGATACAAGCCTCAAATGGAAAAACCTCCAACATAAAAGATATATATCTTTTCAAAATGATCAATTTAGACTCAAATTGTGCATCATTTTGATTTTAATGAGAAAGTTATGGGTACTTGAAGTTGGACATTTTTCAAATTCAATGGTTTTGGTCCAAAGTGACCTATAATGTTTTGTATAATCACATGTGTTTCTTCTAGGATTATGAAATTGTGTCCAACATAACAATTGAAGTAGACATCTTAATATTTCCAATGCAATTGGTATCACCTCCAAATCATAAAAAATAAGGAGGTTAGTTCCTTGGGAAGTTGACCAAAAATTAGGGTTTTAGTCAAAATGACCTATAATATTTTGAAATGAATGATGACCTTCCAAGTTTCAAATGGATTTTTGATGAACATGAAAGTTGTTCATTCAGTTATTAACAACATTTTTTTTCTTCGGGTCATCTTCATTTGACAAACACATTAAAAGTTAGGTCTCAGTGGATCCTCAGATTGGTCAGATGACTTGACTAGTCAACTTCTCAAGTCCAAACTTCAAATCTTAATGAATGAATGATTGAGGATACTCACATAGTCTTATATATGCATAAGCAAGGCACAGTCAATGCACAGTTGAATTAGGGTTTCCTTGGGAAACAATCCTCAAGCCCTTTGGTTTATCTTGATCAAATTGGCAAATTGAGATACTTGGGTGTCATATATGATGATTTAGAGCTTTGTGAACCATTGTCATGCTTGCTTTCATCTTCATCTGGTCACTTCAATGGGCATAGGAGCCTCCTAGGAGCAAGGGTACATGTGATCACTTGAGCTTCAAAACAAAAGAGGTTAGTGACATATTTTTATGCTTTTGGTTAGTGAACAAAATAAGAAAAGCAATAATATACAATTCAAGCATGCTTGGTGGTCTCAAACCAACTCACAAAAGTCCCAACCTGTTAATACCTTAGGATTGGCATTAATTTTGTAAAACAAATAATGTAATCATCTCTGTTGTTTTAATATGTTGGGTTGAAGAAATTCAACATCTGGACCAACATGTCATGTACGATGGCACGACATCATGTCTGTGACATCGCACATGTGCAGAAGACTGAATTAATTAATTCAGTATATATTCTGGGATTAGTGAGGATATTTGGTGAATATCCTAACTCCCATGTGGAGGTCTTAAAGACTCAATCAGAATATATATAGGCTCAAAATAAGGAGATATATATGGAGATTTTAGGATTGAAGACATTGATTGTAGCAGAAAGTTTCTGCTGACTTTGTAATAGCAAAGAACAAGTTTGCTGCGATTTCTGAAGGCCCAAATCCAGTTGGGTGATTAGGTTATAAATAGCATATTGTAACCTAGTTTTTGTAAGCCTCTTAGAATGAAAAATTAGGGGTGTGTGTGAGGTAAACCTCCCAACTTGTGGGAAGGTTACCATGTGTTTCTCAGTATTCAAAGCTGAGAGTATTTGTAACTCAAAGCCTGTAGGCAAGAGTGATTAGGTGCTTGAACGAAGCTGTGAAGTAAGTTCAAGGTATTTAACATTACATTGGTTTGTAGTGATAGGAATGGAAACTGGAGGTTTCTATCTAGGAGTTCCTAGGTATAGATTGCATTGGGTAGGGATTAAGTGAAGAGTTGTAAACGGGGGAGTTTAACTCTGAATTAATACTGCTGATAGTGGATCTTCTTCCTGGCTTGGTAGACCCCAGATGTAGGTCATGTTGGACCGAACTGGGTTAACAATTTCCTGTGTTTGTTTTCCTTCTGCATGTTAAAATCCTTTTGCCATAATACAACTGGTATTTCAGTCTGCTTATCAAAATAATAACAGACCTGGGATATAGCCTTCTGTTTGAATGTCAATCAGAATGTTGTGACATTCATCAGTGACAACATATACTAAATAATTGGCATGTTGGTTTCAGTTCAGTATTCACTTAAGTCTGGTCTTCACGAGGATAACAGACCTGGCCAAAGGATCATTGTGAAACTGTCAAACTGGATGTCTTGACAGTTGTTCCTGTAGGCTGATACTGAGGTAGAGACTGGTTGGTCTTCTCACAGTACAACAAATTTAGCACTGTCCGTTTTCAGGAACATAACAGAATCAGCATATGTTCTGGCTGTCGAACTGAATGTTGTGACATTCATTCTCAACAGCATGTGCTAAAGTTTAGGATGATTGGTTTTTCTGTTCAGTATTTTTCTCTGGCTATTCTATAGGAATCCAACAGCTGAGCTAAAATCCAGGAAACCAACTACTAACCTACAATTAATGAACCTAACAAATAGTATATTTGTTAGCAATCTAATAAGTGGAAATTAGATTAACGTGTTCAACCTTTATTTTAGGAAATACATGTACAAGGCCAGCAAACTGGAATAATGTCACAGTTGATGTTCAAATCACTATTGAGACATCTTGCTGATGACTGTGTAGGAAAATAACAGAATTTAGTGCTATGGATGATCTCTGCTGAGTCTTTCCACCAGATGCACAGAACTAGGTGTTCCTCCATTCTAGGGTGATACACAAGCAGATGTCGTGACATCTATGAACATGTGCATATTAGTACAGGGTTTAATAATTGTCTTGCAGTATTAGTTACAATGTTGGATCAGATGTCATGACTTGGAGTAGAACATCTGAAATCTGACTATGCCAGAATTTCACAACCCAAGGGTAAGGAGCCACACATGATATTATCCTTGAGGCAAATGCATTGAGCAATGATATGATGCCATGAGGGATCTTAGGATCAAAATTAGGGTCGTACAGATGCCCCTATTTAAGGTCATTCTAGCCGTAGATATGAAGGTTAAAATCTTCGTCTCGACGAGGTAGAATAGGCTTAAATAATAACAAAGAGACGAATTTTGGTCCCTTAGAGACCTCATGATGTAGATGTATGCATGCAAAAGTTAATGCTCTGTGGGAAAATATAGCCACAAAGGAGAAAGAATCAGAAGAAAACTGAAAATCCATAGGTGTAATGCAATCACTAGGGAGAAAGAGACTCTGGGAAAAATAGGGTAAAATGCGTGAGCAGGTCACGACTTGAAAACTTGTTGGGACACACGAAGGGATTCCACGAAAATAAATCGATGGAAAGACTCGAGGGATTCAAAAAAGGGAATATGCCAATACAGCGAAACTATCCATAAAGGATACTTCGGATAAAAATCCAGACTCAAACATGGAAATCCACAAAGGACTCAGCTAAGGGAGAGACAATGAGATATTACCGGCTACTTGGTAATAAACTCAAAAAGAGCCATGTTATCAAAAACACCGGTATAAGGGTGAGAGATATCAATCATCCAAAACATCCGAGGAGGACCTAAAAAGGCATATCTCAACTCAGGAAAATCTGACTCCACAGGGGACAAAAAGTCATAATAGGGAGCAGAAGGGAAGGAACACCAGGGATACCGGTTACTGGGCATATAATAGGTGACCAACCAGGCGTGAATTGGGAACATATCCAAGACACTCATCATCCGAAAAGGAGGGGTGAAAAAGCAAACTCAATTTACAGGATGGGCATTCGATTCCATAAGGAAATACGAATCTTTCTCAATTAGGGAAGAACGAAGACTTCGATTGAAGAGCGCATGAGATATATTATCTATTACCGTCAGAACGTAGATAACATACTCGCATGGAAGATTATCCACAATCGGTTACTGGGTTGATAAAGGATAAATCGACCGAAAAGAAAGGACATCGGGATACCGGTTACTGGGTATAAAATGATGACCAATCAAAAGGAGAAACAATCATTACCAAACGAGGGTAAATGAAAGATGACTCGCGGGGGATGAATTTCTTAATAAGAGCAATTATACAAGAGATATATCATCGGTTATTGGGTGAAATACTCAAAAAATGAAGGAATATCAATACCGAATATTGGATAAAGATAACCAACAAAAGAGGGGATTACATCTACCGGTTACTGGGTACAAAACAACAGAAATAGGACTTACGACTACCGGTTACTGGGTAGAAGGCCACAACATCCGCATGGGAGAGGACGAGCAATTACTGGTTATTGAGAAATTGATCACCTCAACCACAAGGAACTGTAGGGGAATAACAAGAAAGGAGTCAATCTAGGAACAAACTAGAGAGACACAATGAAACAAGACTCAACCCAATGAGGATATAACTCAGGGGAGTAATTCCATCCCAATACACAATTAGGGAGGAAACTGAAACAATAACCATCCACGAGGACATAACTCAGTGGGGAATGATTAAGGAAAGATAGACAATTTTTGCCTATGGGGCCGACTCTATATGGAGGGATCAGACACTGACATCTGCTTGGGGAAGAACATTTCACCAATAGCAGGAGATAACAAGCAAAGATATATGGAAAAGAATGCAACATGAATATCTGAATGTTATAATTATGCATGTATATGCATGGTTTATGTATGATTAATGCTGACAGACAGACATATCTAACCCAAACAGGTCCAAGAATCAATGCACGAACATCCGGTATAACATCTCAAAAGAGAAAAGCCAGGCCCACAGGAGAAATCCAAATCTGGTGGGGAGCATCAAATACCAGGAGACACCAATCACTTCCAGGGACAAAGACCACTGGTGAGGATCGGAAAAGTCCAAGTTACCGACTGCTGGGGATCTTCCAATAATTCTCGGGGAACGTGCAGAGATATCAAAAAGATCTAACATAGAAGAACTCTACCGGGGATCTTATCGGGGATAATGAGAAATTCTATGGGGAACAACCACCACACAGACACACATCAATCAAGCCTTCTCTTCTGACTGCTAAAGAGACATCTCTGTTACCGGGAGAAGGAACAAAATGCTCCGTTGGGGAAGAAACAAAACATCTTCCTCAAAATCCCTCAACACTGGAAAATGTCTTCCACTCGGAGGGGATACCACTATCAAACAGGGATCTGGCAAAGTCTCAGCTGGGGGAACATACAGAGTCACCGCGGGGGATTTGCTGCTGAATAGACAAAAGATCCATCGTAGAGGAAACTCTACTAGGGAGCTCAACACGGATAAAATATGTCGTAGAAGAAACTCTACCATGGGAATTATCAAGGAATAATGAATATCTGTGGGAAACAACAACCAAACAGAAGTTCCAACAGTCAAAATACTTCCTCTTATCTGCTGGAGAGACATCTCTACTAAGGGGAGAGAGAACCAATGCCCCGCTGGGGAAGGAAACAACATCTTCACCACCAGCTCAACCTAGAGGAAAATTTCCAATAAGGAGGGGAAAACAAAAATACCAGGCTCTGATCAGGCAACTCCACTAGGGATAGACTGTGGGCGATCAACTGGGGATGATCTACTATGAGCAACCCTTATAGGGACGAGTTGTAAACCAACCTGTTGAGGATAACCACAAGTATCTGCGGAGGATCTATTTTGGCTAAGGGGATCGGAAACAAATACTTCTTCAACATGTGCCATGCTAGGGATGAAAAGGGGAACAAACCCTTCACCAACTGCTCTAAGCAACTACTGCTGAGGAAATATCTGAAAGATAGCTTTGCGAGGAAGACATGTTCACTTCTGCTGAGGACTTCTACTCATGCTGGGAACTTCCGCTTACTGGGGGAAAGACAAACTTCCTCAAGAATAGATAGCATATCGACTTTTTATCAATCTATAAGGGATTTTAGGTCAGTCCACACAGGGGATGACACCCATATAATTGATAAAACACAAATGCTAGACTCAGATTCTCTGGGGAGTTGAGGATATTCAATTCTTTCTGAGCTCGCTAAGGAGACAACTTGAAATATGATGAAGAGGATACAAACATGCCAGAATGGGAACAAATGTCTTACCCTTTTGGAGATCCTACTATCCTTGGGAGAGCACTAAAGACATTCCATTTATCCTTTCAGTCTTTGTGAATGTTCACTTTGTTTAAAAATAGTTTTATAAAAACTTTAATTTTTTAAAACAATCATATTTATCAATTAAAACATGCAAACATTTGTTAAGCAGAAACAAATAAGAGTGCAAAGAATTGGATAAAGGCTCAAATTTATTTGAGAGAACGGTAGTCCGCTAATGGCGAGAATCCATGGATCTTTACAAATTTGAAATTGGTGATATATATTGGAAAAGGGATACATTGAACATAATGACCATTTCTCGACCAACTCTGAATCCAATGTATTTGAAGCTTCAGTTGACGATGACTGAGCGAGAATCTTTGACAGATGACAGCTTGTAGAACAAAGTCTTGTCAAGATGCAGTTACTTGCCAAATCCCTAATTTTTGCCTAGATTGCCCCAGGGTGAGGTACTCAGTCTAGCGGGATATATATATTCATTTTTTTATGTCTCTAACTTCTGCCTGGATCGCCCTTTCAGGTTTTCAATCCACCGAGACGCTTATTTTTGCCTAAGTCGCCCTTTCGGGTTTTCAACTTAGCGAGCTATTCTGTTTTTATTTTAGGCTAAGTATTTCTTGACTGCATCTGAATTCACAGGACGAGGGAAATCCTCCCCATCCATAGTTGTGAGCATCAAAGCACCACCTGAAAAGGCTCTCTTAACAACATATGGACCTTCATAGTTTGGAGTCCACTTTCCCCTGGAATCGGGCGCGAAAGACAAAACTTTCTTGAGCACGAGGTAACCTTCTCGGAACACACGAGGCTTGACGTTTTTATCAAAGGTTTTCTTCATCCTTTGTTGATACAACTGACCATGGAACATGGCAGTTAACCTCTTCTCTCCAATCAAGTTCAATTAGTCATAACGACTCTGAACCCATTCAACTTCAGTCAACTTGGCTTCCATCAAGACTCTCATTGATGGGATCTCAACTTCCACGGGGAGCACAACCTCCATGCCATATACAAGAGAGAAAGGGTTTTCCCCTGTTGAAGTGCGGATAGATGTACGATAGCCATGCAAAGCAAATAACAGCATCTCATGCCAATCTTTATATGTAACAACCATCTTCGGGATAATCTTCTTGATGTTCTTGTTAGAAGCTTCAACAGCCCCATTCATCTTGGGTCTGTAGGGAGAAGAATTATGATGTGCAATCTTGAACTTGTAGCGGAGTATTCATTACCATTAGAGATATTGACTAAATCCAAGGTAAACCATACAAGTCGAGTCGCTACCGCACTTCTATTTATCCAAAGGAATGGTTAGAAAGTGAACAAAAACCTAAAAGTTTTATCGAATCAAAAACTAGTAAAAATGTCAGAGATCGGAGTAAGGGGGTTGGTTATGCAATAGGAAGGTTTTAAGCACCCAAAACATCCTAGGTACTCCTAGGGAGCCCTTTTCATATTTGTTGTAAGGTCGGTATTTTGTGAAAATTTGTTTGTGCAAACATGATTGAAGAGATGAGAAGAGAATATAAAATTTATTTATAATTTGCGTTTGGATGGATGAACCCATTGCCTACGTACCATCTTAAAAAAGATTAGGATCAAAACCTCGTAGTTCGGGGTAAAAATCTCAAAATGAATTGGTGAATTGATTGGTCCAAAAGCCCTAAGGTCTTTTTTTATCCAAGGGAGAAAACTCAACCTAAAACCACAAATCCACCATGTGAGAATAGCTTCAACATGCTAGTGAGGGGTTAACCCTATAATAAGCATGGAAGACTCATTGTTCATCACTAAGGATATAGGTGAGTATTACATCTAACTCAAGGATAACTCAAACCTAATAACTAAAGGTTATGGGAAATTTGATTAAGAAAGTGGCCATTGAAACCACAAAAGTATTTGAATGAATTATATTTACCAATGAGAAGTATTTACAAAATATGGTCAAAGTAGATTTAAGGATTCAATTAAAAATAAGTGTTATGAAAAGAAAGTTTGAAAATCAAAAGCATAAGGCTTAGGTTTCTAATGTTAAAAAAGAAATGTTAAATGTTTGCACAAACGTTTTGGCTTGGGTTAGAGTGGAGGGAAGAAGAAGAATGGCTAAAGTCTTAATCATACAAGAGATTAGGGATAAGAAGCAAGACCACAAATGGAGTTTCTCTCTTGAGATCATATTGATGATCCAAGTAGCTCCCATCCTTTGGAATATGAAAGCAAAATAATAGTAAGTTCAAGCAATCAACATAATCAAACAAGCTCTTCGAAAGTTCCTCAATGGCTCTTAGATCTCTCTCTCTTAGAAGCTCATGGCAATGGTTCTTCACTTAGGATCAATGTTGAAATCCCTAGCACAAGAACACACACATTAAAAAGTTCTATCAAACAAACCAAGAACGAACAAGAAGGAGTTTAGAAAGTGGTCTCTTCAAGGTTCTCTTTAGCATTTATAGCATTCTAAAGGCCCAATGCCTAGTTTCTCTTTGACTTTTATAGCACTCTAAAGGCCCATTGCCTAGTTGCTCTTTGACTCCAAATTTTCATAGGGAAAGTCCTAAAGTCTAAGTCCATTTGTCCATTTCTTTGCATTTGGTACACCTTAATCAAAACAAAACACAAGCACAGTGATATATAAACAATTATGTGCTCAAGTGAGCAAAAGGCAAATTGCATTAAGATAAACATGTGCTCAAATGAGCAAAGGGAAAAGCAAATGAATAATATGTACAAGAATAGTAAATTGCATAAATGTAAAGAGCAAGAAGTAAATGTTAATGGTTAATGGTTAATGTTAGTAGTTAGTGTGCCATAAGGCAAATTTAGCGCTATGTTAAGCAATCGTAATTGGACTTATGTAGAAGTCACAACTATCTGAGGTCGGTCAATAATAATGTAGGCAACAACACAAGTTAGAGGTCTTGATTTAGTGAATCAAACTCCAACAACTTGTCATGCCAAAAGAAAAGATGAGAAATGATCTTGTGTTGATTTAGGTTCTTTACATGATTTAGGAAGCAATCTATCCTTGATGCAAAGCCATTCACTTGATCCATGATCAAGATGAATTAGATTTGAATCAAGGAAGATTAAACCTCCATGTATCAATGCTAACCACCAATCTTTAACTCATTGATCAAAAAAAGAAAAGAAGAAGAAGAAGAAGATGAAGAATATTAAAGTGCATTAATGGAAATGGTATGTATTAATCAACAAATGTTGACCAAAGATAGGGAAGATCAAGGTCAAACAATAGAAAATAGAAGCAAGAAACAAGTCAAATATTTTTGGCATTTTTAGTATTTAAAATAAAAGTTGAATTAAAATAATAAAGAAAGGTCAAACTTCAAATTCACTTCAAATCAACTCTGAAAAGTCCAAGTGAATTATCCCAAGTTCAACAAGGTCAAACAAAGTTTGACAAAAAATTTCAGCATTTTTAGAAGTCAGAAACTATTTTAAATCAATTAAAAATGCATAAAAAATAACCTAATTGAACTAAAATCTCAAATAAATCTCAAATCAATAAATAAATTGATGAGAATATTTTTCATAGATCTATCATCATTCAAAGGGGTTGGAAAAATATTTTTGTATTTTTTGAATATCAAAACCTAATTAAAATGAATTAAAAATAAGCAGAAAAGAGAAAATTCCAAAACAATATCAAATATAAAATAAAAAATATTAAAAATCATTTCTAGAAACTAGAAATTAAAAGAAAAATAATTCAATTGGTCTCACATTTTTTGGACCAATAATAAAGGAGATATGAATTTTTGAAAATGAAATAGAATAAAAGAAATAAAAGGAAATTAAAATCAGAATTTAAAATGATGGAAAAGCGTGGACTGTCTGATGCACTTTCATTAATTGACGTGGATCATCACATGGCCAGGAAGCGCACGCTCACCATACACCCTAGTGAACTGAATCACATAGTGCCTTAAAATAAGTCATAACGTTGGACAGCCTGGATTAAATCTAGAAACGTAAATGGATGGCTCAGATGAAATCTGGAGACCAAACGGTGACCAACGCCACCGTCTTCTCCGGCCAGCTCCGGCGAAGGTCCAAATTTACAGAGAAATAAATTTTAACCAAAATGCGCGATCCAGGTACCAAATGAAAGGTGGAGTGATGTACATCACGTGTACCAACCAAATTCACTCTAGATTCCTATTGAGAGAGAAATCAGAGGTTGAATTTCATGGAGTTCAACCGAAACTTGTTGGATTTTCAAAATTAAATGCTCAAGAATGTTGCCTCTATGTTGAGGACATCAGATCACACAACAACAGCAAGAAATAACCAATATATGAGTAGATTCGAAGGATTTAAAATGTGAAGTGAACCTCTGATTTGCAGACCTTAGAGTTATAATTCCTTGCTATGGATGCTTGCAAGTCACTCTATGGATGAAGGAGAAGAAGGCTAAGGAACTTTAGATCTAAGAAAACAGTCGAGGAAACTGAATTCTATATCTGAAAATTGAGAGAAAAAAGAGAGAGTTCCTTTGGTGTGTGTAGCGGGGTATTCGTTACCATTAGAGATATTGACTAAATCCAACGTAAATCATACAAGTCGAGTCGCCACCGCACTTCTATTTATCCAAAGGAATGGTTAGAAAGCGAACAAAAACCTAATAGTTTTAACAAAAACTAGTAAAAGAAACAGAGATCTGGGTAAGGGGATTGGTTATGCAATGGGAAGGTGTTAGGCACCCAAAACATCCTAGGTACTCCTAGGGAGCCCTTTTCACACTTGTTGCAAAGGTTGTTTGTTTTGTGAAATTTTGTTTTTGCAAACATGTTTGAAGAGATGAGGAAAGAATGTACAAGTTTATTTACATTTTGTGTTTGGATGGATGAACTCATTGCCTACGTACCATTTTATAAAAGATTAGGATCAAAACCTCGTAGTTCGGGGTAAAAATCTCAAAACAAGTTGGTGAATTGATTGGTCTAAAAGCCTTAAGGTCTTTGGTTATCAAAGGGAGAAAACTCAACCAAACCACAAATCCACCATGTGAGGATAGCTTCAACATGCTAGTGAGGGGTTAACCCTATAATAAGCATGGAAAACTCATTGTCCATCACTAAGGATATAGGTGAGTATTACATCTGCCACAAGGATAACTCAAACCTAATGACTGAAGGTTATGAAAACTTGATTAAGGAGGTGGCCATTGGAACCACAAAAGACATTTGAGTGGGTTATATTTACCAATTAGAAGTATATACAAAAATGGCCAAAGTTGATTTAAAAGTTCAATTCAAAATAAGTGTTATGAAAAGAAAGTTTGAAAATCAAAAGCATAAGGCTTAGGTTTCTAATGTTTGAAAACAATAGTTAAATGTTTGCACAAAAGGTTTTGGCTTGGGTTAGAGTGGAGGGAAGTAGAAGAAGAGGCTAAGTCCTAAGTAAAACAAAAAGAGAAGGGATGAAGAATCAAAACCACAATGGAGTCCCTCTCTTGAGATCATACTGATGATCCAAGTAGCTCCCATCCTTTGGAATAAGCAAGCACAAAGCATAAGCAATCAAAAAAAGTCTCAAAAAAGGTCCTCAAGGTGTCTTGTATCTTCCACTTGGATGAACATGGCAATGGTCCTCCAATTAAGCTCAAATGGAAACTCCTAGCACAAAAGCACACACATCAAAAGTTCCATGAAGTAAAACAAGAATGGACAAGAGTGAGTTTAGAGATTTGGTCCTTCTAATCCATCTTCATCATTAAGATCCTTTTACTCCAATTTTGCATAAGGAAGGTCCTAGAATCTAAGTCCAATTCTCCATTTCTTTGCATAGGGGAAGTCCTAGAAACTAAGTCCATTTCTTTGCATTTGGTCAACAACAATCAAACAAAACACAAGCACAATAATATATATACAATTATGTGCTCAAGTGAGCAAAAGGCAAATGGAATTAACATAAACATGTGTTCAAGTGAGCAAAGGGAAAATCAAATGGATAATATGTGCAAGAATAGTAAACTGCATAAAAGTAAATTGCGTAAAGTAAATGTTAATTGTCAATAGTTAGTGTTAGAAGTTAGTGTGCCATAAGGCAGATTTAGCGCTATGTTAAGCAATCGTAATTGGACTTATGTAGAAGTCACAACTATCTGAGGCCGGTCAATAATAATGTAGGCAACAAACACAAGTTAGGAGTCTGGATTAGTGAACCAAGTCCCAACAACTTGCCATGCCAAAAAGAAAAAGAGAAATGATCTTGTATTGGTTTAAGCCTTTTGCATGATTTAAAAGATAACCTATCCTTAATGCAAAGCCATTCACTTGATCAATTGATCACGATGAATTAGATTTAAATCAAGGAAGATCAAATCTCCCTAACCAATGCTAACTTATCAACCTTCAACTCATTGATCAAGAAGAAAAGAAGTAGAAGAAGAAGAAGGAGAAGATGGATAAGAGAAATGGAAATGGCAAAAATTAAAGTGCATTAAATGAAATACCACGTACCAATCCTCATATGTTGACCAATAACATTGAAAGTCAAGGTCAAACAATCAAAAACAGAAGTGAGATGAAGATTGGGAGTCAAGAAATGAATAAACTATTTTTTGGCATTTTTTAATATTTAATTAAACTTGAATTAAAAATAAAATGGAAAGGTCAAACTTCAAAATTACTTCAAATCAACCTTGAAAGGTCCAAGTAATTTATCCTAAGTTCAACAAGGTCAAACAAAGTTTGAAAAAAAATTTCAGCATTTTTAAAAGTCAGAAACTAATTTTGATCAATTAAAAATGAATAAAAATAACCTAATTGAACTAAAATCTCAAATAAATCTCAAATTAATTTAAAAATTGATGAGAATATTTTTCATAGATCCATCATCATTCAAATAGGTTAGTAAAATATTTTTGTATTTTTTGAATATCAAAAACTATTTAAAATGAATTAAAAATAACCAGAAAACAGAAAATTCACAAAAAATATCAAATAATAAAATAAAAAATATTAAAAATCAGAAGTAGAAACTAGAAATTATTTGGGAAATAATGCAATTGGTCCCATAATTTTTGGATTAAAAATGAAAGAGATATTGATTTTTGAAATAAAATGGATTTTAAGAAAATAAAAACAAAAAAAAAGAAATTAGGAAAATCCATAGCGCTTGGATCTGAGCTCATTAATTGAGCTGGCAGATCACAAGGCTGGGAGATGCGCGCGTATGGAAGTCCACAGTCAATGCAAGCGCATGGGAAGCAATAGAAAGTCATAACAAGCAAGGGTCCTGATTGAATCTGGGAAATAGATCACACGGCCAGGATTCAAACTAGAAATGATGAAGCCACCGGAGCCACCGTCTTCTCCGGTGAGCCTCAGGATTCCGGCCAAAGTTGGAGAAATTCAAAGCTTAATGAAAATGCACGATCTATACATCTTTAGAAAGCTGGGATGATGTACATCATCCATGTACCATCCATTTTCACTCTAGATCTCCATAGTGTGAGAAATCAGAGGTGGAAAAATCTGGTGTTCAACATGAACTCAATGGATTTCAAAAATTGAATGCATAAACATGATGCCTCTAATGAGAGGACTTCAGCCAACACAAAATCTAAGTCAATAGGTCAATGGATTAAGAGAATCGAAGAAAATACCAGTTGGAACGGAAGCTTGAGTTCTGGTAATTTGAGCACTGTGCCTTTCTTGCTTTGCTTAAACAGAAGTTTAATGAGATAAATGATGAAGGTTTAGAAACATTAGATCTAGGAATTCAACCAGATGAAGTTGAATTTCAGATCTGAAAAAAAATGAGAAAAATGAACTTGCTTCTTTAGTGATGGCTATGGAAAGAATTCTGCAGCATTTCAGGTTGAATTAGGCGTGTGAAATGAATGGAATGAGGTCTCTATTTATAGAGGAAGTGGCAAGAAGAGAGTGAAATGATTCGTGTGCATGGCATGTGAAGCTTCATTGCATGGGCTTGCATGATCATGCACAAGGCCCAAAAACAATGCCAAATGAACTCTGAGCATCAGCCAAATGAATTTGGACGTGTGACTTTGCAAGGCAATAGCTTATGCACCAAGATTTCAAGTGAATTCCTCAATTGTACCTAAACAAACATCTCTTCGAAAATACCATTTAGAAAATCCAAACATAAGCATGTGGGTAATGGTTGGAAAGGTCTTTGTACAAGGAACAGATGTTATGTTGGACAAAAACTCATTTGAAGTGTGGAAGTTTATGAAATTTGAGTTTAAAGTGTAAAGTGCATGACATGTCAAGGCAAGGTTTCTAAAATTGGCCAACTTTCAAGCCCTTCTGTTTTGATGATGCAAGCCTCAACTGAAAAAACCTCCAACATCAAAGTTGTAGATCTTTTCACGACACTCAAAATGGACTTAAATGTGGCATCATTTGGATTTTTTATGAAAGAGTTATGGGCACTTGAAGTTGGATTTTTTTTACTTTTAATGCATTTGACCCAAAAGGACCTATAATATCTTGCATTATCACATGTATTTCCTTTGCGATTTTGAAATTTTGTTCAACATAACATTTGAAGTAGACATCTTAAGATTTCCAATGCATTTGATCCCACCTCCAAACCATAAAAAATGAATGAGTTATGTCCTTGGGAAGTTGACCCAAAATTAGGGTTTCAGTCAAAATGACCTATAATGTATTGGAGTGGCAGATGGCTTTCCAAGCTTCAAATCAATTTTTGATGAACATGAAAGTTGTTCATATTGTCCTTAATAACAGTTTTTATTTTGGGACTATCTCCATTTGACCAACACATAAAAAGTTAGGTCTCAGTGTATTTCAAAATAGTCAGATGAATTGACTGATCAACTTTTAAAGTCTATGCCTCATATCTTGATGAATTGATGATTGAGGACACTCAAATAAGTTCAAATATACATGAAATGAAGAGTTAAAGAACTTCCCTTGATTGTATTTAACCATAGGTTGAGGTTGCTTCATGAGCAAGGCATTGTGATGCACAGATGAATTAGGGTTTCTTTGAAGAACAAAACCTCAAGCCCTTTGACTTGCTTTGATCAAAATGATGAATTGAGATACTAGGGAGGCACATTTGATGGATGAGAGCTTTTGGAAGCATTACCATGCTTGCTTTTATCTCCTCTGGACCATGTCTTTCTACCAATGATCTCCTTGAAACTTTTGACTTTGTGATTGCTCAAGCTACAAACGAAAGATGTTAGTGACATATTTTTGTGCCTTTGGTTAGTAAACAAAATGAGACAAGCAATGATATACACTTCAAGCATGCTTGATGATCTCAAACCAACTCACAGAAAGTCCCACCCAAAGGCAAAGGGAACCAAGATGTTAATGATCCTTGAGGCTTATGCAAATGAAATGTTATGATGCCAAGAGGGATGTTAGGGACAAAATTGGGGTCTTACAGATGCCCCTATTTAAGGTCATTCTAGCCGGAGAAGTGAAGGTTAAAATTTTCATTTCGACGAGGTAGAATGGGCTTAAATAATAACAAAGAGACGAATTTTGGTCCCTAAGAGCTCTCATGATGCAAATGTATGTATGCAAAAGGTAATACTCTGTGGAGACACGTATCCACAAAGGAAAATATCAGGAGGATTTGACAATCCAATCTGAGTAGTACGCCCAACGGGACAGAAACTCTAGGGACTCTCATGGGGATAAGAAAAAGAATAAAATGTGTGAGCAGGTCACGACTTGAAACTTGGGGAACGGAATTCCAAAGGGAGTAAATCCAATGGAAAGACATCGAGCTGACTCGAAGGTGCATGTGTTGGGGAATATGCCAACACAGCAACATTATCCACAAAGGATACTTCGGATAAAAATCCGGACTCGGGTGAGGATAATCCACTAATGGACCTCGTTGGGGATATCCAAAAATGACTCTCCTGGGGAAGCAATGGGATGAGGTATTACCGGTTATTGGGTAATAAGCTCAAAAAGACGTGTGATCTGAACACCGGTATAAGGGTGGGAGAACAACACGCTTGGGAGGAATGAATATCTAAGACCGGTATAAGGGTGAGAGATATCAATCAACCAACTTATCTGAGGAAGACCTAGAAAGGTATATTTCGACTCAGGAAAATCTGACTCCACAGGGGACAAAAAGTCATAATAGGGAGCAGAAGGAAGGAATGCCAGGGATACCGGTTACTGGGTATATAATAGGTGACCGACCAAAGCGTGAATTGGGGAATATTCCCAAAACACTCATCATCCATAAAGACGGCAAAATTCAAACTTGTTTAGGGATGGACATTCGATTCCAAAACAGGGGTACGAATCTTACTCGACTGGGGAAGAACAAAAGCTTCGACCAAGGAGTGCATGAGATATATTATCTATTACCGTCAAAACATAGATAATACACTCGCATGGAAGATTATCCACAACCGGTTACTGGGTTAATAAAGGATAAATCGACCGTCAAAGAGAAAGGCATCGGGATACCAAAACTAGGTATATAATGATGACCAATCGAAGGGAGCAACCAACATTACCGACAACCGGTATGAAAGATGATTTGTTGGGGATAAATTGTCTAATCAGAGCAATTATCCAAAAGAAGGAGGGAATATCAATACCGAATATTGGATAATGATAACCATCAAGGAGGGGATTACATCTACCGGATATGGGGTAGAAGACCACGGAAAAATAACCGTCATCGACTAGGATGAGCAACAAGGTTAACTCTACAAAGGGGAGAAAATAGGATTTACAACTACCGGTACAAGGGTAGAAAACCACAGGCTCCGCCGGGGATAGGATGGATAATTACTGGTTACTGAGCAGTTATTCATTTATACCACGGGGAAACACAAGAAACAGTCACAAGAGGCCAATTTAGGATCAAACCAAAGAGGCGAACTGAATCAAGACTTGTCCTAATGAGGATATAGCTCAATAGGGGAACCCATCCCAATATATGTGTTGGGAGGAAGCGAAAACAACCGTCGCCCATGAGGATAGAACTCAGTGGGGAATGCGGAAGGAAAGATAAACACTTTCTGCTAAAGGGGTCGACTCTCTATATTGAGGGATCAGACACCGACATCCTGCTTGGGAAAAATATTACCCACTAGCAGAGGGATAACAAACAAAGATATATGGCAAACAATGCAATATGAATATCCAAATGTTTGAAAAAAATACGTGCACATATGCGTGGTTTATGTATGATGAATGCTGACAAATAGACATTTCTAACACAAACAGCCCCAAGGAGTACAAAAATCCAGTACTACATCCCAAGAGAAAACCAAAATCCACGGAGAGTATCCAATCTGCCGGGGATTAGAGATATCAGGAAACAACAAAATCTCTGCAGGGGATGAATCATCAGTCACAGCTGGAGAAAAAAGTTCTATGCACCAGTAGAATCTGCCACATAAGCAACTCTACTAGGGAATCTATTCGAGGGATAAAGGGATTTTGGGGATCAACCACCAAGGAGATCACATCTGCTGAGGAGGAAAGATCGCTACTCCGCAGGTTGGAGATCATGCCGTCCTTGGGAGAGCACTGAGGATCTTCTAAGTATCCTTTTCATCATTGTGAATGTTCATTTTGCTTAAAAGCAAGTTATGAAAAATTCGTTTATTCAAAACAATGATATTTTCTCAATTGAAACATGCAAAACATTTGTTGAATAGAAACAAATAAGAGTGCAAATAATTGGATAACAGGCTCGAATTTTTTTTGATGGAATGGTAGTCTACAAATGGCAAGACTCCATAGATCTTTACTGTAGCACCTCAAATTTTCCCTCCTCATTCATGCATTCATTTTTTAGGTCATTTAACATTTCATATTGCATTTCATCATGTCAATCAGAATTAGCTCCAAGAGGATGTCATCCAAGTCACTTTGTGGGTTCTATCTGAAGGATCAAGCTTAATGGGCTCAGTACAGTTCATAATTCAACTATGAAGCCAGAAGTCAACTGTTGGTCAACTGAAGAGGAAATGTCCAGGGAATGACTTGAGTTACTTTCAAAACGTTAATCTTGAAGGAGCAAAAGCTTGTTCATGAGTTGTCATGCTCGCTAGGCGAGCAGAATGGGTCGCCTAGCGAGTCCCAAGAAAAGCCACCAGAATCACCTACGCTCAGAGGAATTTCCTGAACTGTCATGCTCACTAGGCGAAGCCCACACGTTTTGAAAATGAAAAAAATAAAATAAAAAAAAATAAAAAAAAATAAAAAAAAATAAAAAAAAATGAAAATAAATAAATATAAATAAATATAAATAAAAAATAAATATAAATAATAAAAATTTTATATATATATATATATATATATATATATATATATATATATATATATATATATAACAAAAAAATCTTGGACTTAGACCTCTCTCATTTGAGCCCACAAAGCCACGAAAATCAGGTTATAAATTCTAAAAAAATTCAGTGGAAAAACCATAGAGAGATTCAAACTAATTCAGAGCAACCTCCAGAGACTGAAGGGAACTCATCTGCAAAGAACCAATTCCCTCTCATGTAAACCCTAAGATTGTTCTGCAAACCGAACCGTGCCATTCAATTTCAATCGATCCTCCCCAATCAGGTATGCCCTATTTCCACTACTTTATACTTTCAACCTGAAATTTTTGAATGTATGAGGTATTATGGGTGAATTTGGAAGAGTGGGTATGGTTAGGTTTTGCATGTGGGCACATGTTTTAGTATGTATGTCATGTCTTGATGTGTGGATCCTTGCCCCCTGACTTTGAGTTTTGATACCCTTTTAATGCATTTGTTTGACAAGAGGTTTAGGCCTCCTACCCTTGGTTGCTTTTTGTGAGCTTTTTGTGAACTTTAATGGCATGATTCATGTGGTTATATTTTGATTCTGGTTTGGTGTAACTCTTGATTGCACGCAGTCTTGTTATTCTAACCTGTTTGTTGAGTTTTTTTGTGAGGGCTCACATGACTCTTGAAGAGATAGCTTGCTTGGTATTCCCCTTTATTTGTGGGATACCATTTGGAGATTTATTCTGATTGCTTTGCTGACTTGTTTTCTTTGATGATGCTAGCCTGAGAGATCTCTGGGTTTCTTATTTCTTTAATTACTGTTACTTCGGACCTTTGTCTGTGTGGTAGATCTCTTGATCCCTTTTACATCTTTCCCGTATTTTACCGCTTTCTTAGCTGGAAGACCTCGATAGGAGGCAATGTTTTTGTGTGTTTACTTTTGTGCCCAAAGACCTCCAAGAAGAGGCACCAGTGCTAAAGACCATGAAGAGGCAATTGACGGATAAAAGGGATTAGTATTCAATCCCCCGTTATTCAGTGTGTCGTTCTTTAAGATCACATTACGTGTCGATGCTTCAGAACAAAAGCCCCAAGATCTTTTGTCCGATCAGTCAGTGAAGAGGGTTCCACCTTTCTGAATCCCCACTTTTTATCATGAGCCACCCTGTCCAGGGTTAAGAGCTATGAGGTCTTATCCTCATTACCCGTTTGATCTGCTCACCCTGACGTTCAATGTTAGTGGTTAAGAGCCCATTTGATTACCTTTCCATGGCTTGTTTGTCGAGGTTGATATGACCCCTCTTGACTAAAGCCCTGCCCACGTATGTTTGAGCCCCCTTGTTGGCATGTTTATTTTATGCATGTTTGTTTTGTATGGTGTGATCGTCTCCCCATAGGATTGCTAGGCTTCGTATAGTCTCTCGTTTGCATGTCAATTAAGGTAGCACGGTTCCCTCGTCTAGGACTTCCTTTTTTGCATGAGCATTCCTAAAACACAAACAAACTCATTGATTTTTCTTCTCCTAAGAACACGTTAACTCCTTCTACTACAGGCGAGTAAGTCTCCAAAGGTCGAGCATCTAGTAGATTGCGTAGTAACGTCGTTCATCTAAAAAACAAAAAACAAACAAAAATAGGTTAGCCGAGCTACGGTGCTCTGATTCTCAATCCTTCTTGAGATACGTATGCAGCAGGGTAGGGCCTGTGCGAGCAATAACTCTTTATTTTCCCTACATTGATTTTCTCTCTTTCGCATTGCATATAGGACTTTTTATACACACACTTTAGACATAAATAGCAATCGTGGATCCTGTGGAGTACTACAGACGTGAAGGGGTGCAATAACCTTCCCTTCACGTAACCCGCCCCCTTACTCAGTTTTCTTTGGTTCGAGACTTTGTTTTATCCGTTCCCTCTTGGTTATGCAATACTACCTTTCCCTCCTCTTGGGATAAAAGTACATAGCTGGCGACTCTACTTTCTTCCGCGCCACTCTTTTCGCGTTTGTACTTGGATTCGGGAAATCCGGGGAGCGACATTTACAAGTTTGAAATTGGTGATATATATTGGAAAAGGCTACATTAAACATAATGACCATTTCTCCACCAATTCTGAATTTGATGTTTTTGAAGCTTCGATTGATGACGAATGAGCAGGAATCTCTGACGGATGACAGTTGTAGAACAAAGTCTAGTCAGGATGCAGTTACTTGCCAAATCCCTAATTTTTGCCTAGATTGCCCCAGGGTGAGGTGCTCAATCTAGCGGGATACACATATTCATTTTTCATGTCTCTAACTTTTGCCTGGACCGCCCTTTCGGGTTTTCAATCCACCGAGACACTCATTTTTGCCTAAGCCGCCCTTTTGGGTTTTCAACTTAGCGAGCTATTCTGTTTTTATTTTAGGCAAAGTATTTCTTGACTAAATCTGAATTCACAGGACGAGTGAAATCCTCCCCATCCATAGTTGTAAGTATCAAAGCACCACCGGAAAAGGCTCTCTTAACAACATATGGACCTTCATAGTTTGGAGTCCACTTGCCCCTGGAATCAGGCGCGAAAGACAAGACTTTCTTGAGCATAAGGTCACCCTCTCGGAAAACACGAGGCTTGACCTTCTTATCAAAAGCTTTCTTCATTCTCTGCTGATACAACTGACCATGGCACATGGCAGTCAATCTCTTCTCTTCTATCTAATTCAGTTGGTCATAACGACTCTGAACCCATTCAGCATCAGTTAACTTGGCCTCCATCAAGACCCTCATTGATGGGATCTCCACCTCTACTGGGAGAATAACCTCCATGCCATAAACAAGAGAGAACGGGGTTGCCCCTGTTGAAGTGCGGACAGACGTACAATATCCATGTAAAGCAAATGGCAGCATCTCATGCCTATCTTTATACGTGATAACCATTTTCTGGATAATCTTCTTGATATTCTTATTAGCAGCTTCAACAACCCCGTTCATCTTGGGTCTGTAAGGGGAAGAATTATGATGTGCAATCTTGAACTCACTACACAGCTCTTTCATCATTTTGTTGTTCAAGTTAGATCCATTATCAGTAATGATCTTATCTGGCACACCATAGCGGCATATGAGTTGATTCTTGATAAACTTCACGACCACCTGCCTTGTCACATTTGCATATGACGCCGCTTCAACCCATTTGGTGAAGTACTCAATTGCTACAAGAATAAATATATGTCCGTTGGACGCTTTTGGCTCAATCATGCCAATCATGTCAATTCCCCACATGGAGAAAGGCCATGGTGATGAAATCACACTCAGAAGTGTCGGAGGAATATGAATCTTATCCGCGTAAATCTGACACTTGTGGCATTTCTTCATGTATTTGCAGCAGTCAGACTCCATTGTCAGCCAATAGTAGCCTGCTCTCAACATTTTTCTAGCCATGGCATGTCCATTGGAATGAGTACCAAATGAACCCTCATGGACCTCAGTCATCAACAAGTCTGCTTCGTGTCTATCCACGCATCTGAGCAGAACCATGTCAAAATTTCTTTTATAAAGCACTTCGCCATTGAGGTAGAAACTGCCTGACAATCTCCTCAAAGTCTTCCTATCTTTCACAGATACCCCAGGCGGGTAAATCTGGCTCTGAAGGAAACACTTGATATCATAATACCATGGCTTGTCATCTTTCGCTTCTTCTACTACAAATACATGAGCTGGTCTGTCTAAGCGTATCACAGTGATATTGGGGACTTCATTCCAAAGTTTGACCATAATCATCGAAGCAAGTGTAGCAAGGGCGTCTGCCATCCGATTCTCATCTCGAGGAATATGATGAAAGTCAACCTCAGTAAAGAACGTTGAAATCCTCCTCGGGTAATCTCTATACGGAACGAGACCAGGCTGATTCGTTTCCCATTCACCCTTAATTTGATTAACAACGAGGGCCGAATCACCATATACGTCAAGACGCTTGATCCTCGGATCAATGCATTCCTCCAATCCCATAATGCAGGCCTCATACTCAGCCATATTATTCGTGCATTTGAAAGTTAGCCTTGCTGTAAAAGGAATATGTGTGCCCTGAGGAGTAATAATCACTGCCCCAATACCATTTCCATACTGATTTACAGCGCCATCGAACACCATACTCCATCTGGAACCAGGCTCTGGCCCTTCATCGAGTGTAGGCTCATCGCAATCTTTCATTTTTAAATACAGAATTTCCTCATCCGGGAAGTCATACTGAACCGACTGATAATCTTCAATAGGCTGGTGTGCCAAGTGGTCAACCAAGATACTACCTTTAATAGCCTTCTGAGCTCGATACTCGATATCATACTCAGATAACAACATTTGCGAACGGGCAATTCTCCCTGTTAAAGCAGGCTTCTCGAAGATATACTTGATTGGATCCATTCTGGATATCAACCAGGTCGTATGATTTATCATATACTAGCGTAAGCGCTTAGCAGCCCAAGCCAAAGCACAACATGTCTTCTCAAGCATTGAGTACGGAGACTCACAATCAGTGAACTTCTTGCTTAGGTAGTAAATAACATATTCTTTCTTCCCTGATTCGTCTTGCTGACCAAGGACACAACCCATTGAGTCTTCAAAAACAATTAGATACATGATCAAGGGTCTTCCTTCCACGGGCGGAGACAGGATCGGAGGTTTATAAAGATACTCTTTAATATTGTCGAAAGCTTTCTGGCAATCCTCGGTCCAATCGTGGGACTGATCCTTCTGGAGGAGCTTGAATATCGGCGCACATGTGGCAGTCATGTGGGATATGAATCTAGAAATGTAATTCAAGCGGCCAAGAAAACCTCGGACTTGCTTCTCAGTTTTGGGCGCAGGCATCTTTTGTATTTCTTTAACCTTTGCAGGATCAACCTCAATACCTCTTTCACTGACAATAAAGCCCAGTAACTTGCCAGAACGGACCCCAAATGTACACTTGTTGGGATTCAGACGAAGCTTGTACTTCCTCAAACGCTGAAAAAGCTTCAACAAGTGCTCTATATGTTCAACTTCCGTTCTTGACTTCGCAATCATATCGTCAATTTACACCTCGATCTCCTTGTGCATCATATCATGAAACAAGGTGGTCATAGCTCGTTGATACGTGGCTCCGGCGTTCTTCAAACCGAAGGGCATCACTCGATAACAGAATATTCCCCAAGGTGTGATGAATGTTGTCTTCTCCATATCCTCGGGTGCCATCTTGATCTGGTCATATCCGGAAAATCCATCCATAAATGAGAAGACATTGAATTTAGCTCTATTGTCTACCAACATATCAATGTGTAGTAGAGGAAAATCATCTTTTGGACTAGCTTTATTCAAGTCTCTATAGTCCACACACATCCGGACTTTTCCATCTTTTTTAGGCACGGGCACAATATTGGCCACCCATTGAGGTTATGTAGAAGTCACCAGAAACCCCGCATCAATTTGCTTCTGAACCTCTTCTTTTATCTTCACTGCCATATCAGGATGAGTTCTTCTGAGCTTTTGCTTTACAGGCACGCACTCAGGTTTCAAAGGTAGGAAATGTTGCACAATATTTGTATCTAGACCCGGCATGTCTTCATATGACCATGCAAAGACATCAACGTATTCTCGTAGCAATTTAATTAACCCTTTCTTAATAGATTCTTCAAGGAGTGCCCAATCTTCACTTCACGAATGCAATCCTCAGACCCCAAGTTGACTGTTTCCAGATTCTCGAGATGCGGCTGAATGATCTTCTCTTCATGTTCAAGTAAACGGGTAATCTCGTCAGGAATCTCTTCAACATCATCTTCTTCCGCCTCAAATACAGGGAACTCAAAATTGGGAGATGGTGTTGGATCATTATGTTCAATGGGTTTGATCAACCTGCATAATGATTTTGGATATGAAAAGCTTTTAGAAATCAAACAAGGCAAATCATTATGCAGATGAAAAGATTGATTTTATTTTGTTTTTTAGGGTTTTATGTGATCACCAATTTCATGCAAAAAGCGAAAAGGGAAAATAATTGGGAAAACAAACATTTAACATGAATTTATTGAATGAAAATATCATTGTATTTATGTGCCAACAATTTCATCACTCCTCCTTTTGGCGTGGGAGAAGGGTTTTTAAACAAAGTGATTATTACGCTGACTTGTGGATAACTGTAGGAACATCCACAGTGACCCAATTGTTGCAGACCCCTCTAGGGATAATGAAATTGCCAAAATCCTTTGTATCTTCTTCCAAGACAGCAACAACTTCCTCATCCTGACCGGTGTGGATGAAACCTCCACTCTTGAACAGCCCTTTGGTGTTGAAAACTCCAGAGGAAAAGCCTATGCCAGCCCGAGATTTGTTGTCTTCTAGCTCAATCATTTTCCCAAACCAGCAGTTGCCCCACACTCAATAGCCAACTTTGCATCCCTATAGGAAGCAAATGAAGGAGCTCTCTTCTCAATAGGCTCAGCTATAGATAAAGCTTGGAAAGGGGTTCCGACTTCATCTTCAGCATCTATATATGAGAAGGAAGACAAACGGCTAACCAGGAGAGCCTTTTCTCCCCCTACCACCACCAGCTTTTTATTCTTCACAAATTTCAGTTTCTGGTGTAGGGTGGATGTCACGGCGCGTGCCTCGTGAATCCATGGTCTGCCTAAGAGACAGCTATATGATGGGTGGATATCCATAACCTGGAAGGTAATCTGGAAATCACTTGGTCCAATCTTGACTTGGAGATTAACTTCCCCAATTACAGTTTTACGCGACCCATCGAAAGCTTTCACAACAATTCCACTCTGCCTCATGGGAGGCCCTTGATAAGACAGCTTCGAGAGAGTGGAGTTCGGCAACACATTCAGTGATGACCCAGTATCCATCAGCACATTGGACATGGCATCGTCTTTGTAGTTCATAGATATGTGTAAAGCCAAGTTGTGGTCTCTTCCCTCCTCAGGGAGATCAGAGTCACAGAAACTCAAATTGTTACAAGTAGTAATGTTTGCAACAACACTATCAAACTGTTCTATTGTGACATCATGATCTACATATGCCACATCCAAAACCTTCTGCAGTGCCTCTCTATGTGGTTCTGAATTCAATAGCAAAGATAATACTAATATTTTGGATGGCGTTTGTAGAAGCTGGTCTACAACATTGTACTCACTTCTCTTGATGAGCCTCAGCATCTCATCGCAGTCTTCTTTCACATTGCCGCTCGGGCCAACAGAAGCAGGAGTTATCAATGTAGAGGAGGGCTTAACAACAGGTGCCGGATTCAGAGTGCTCACTACATTCCTCATCGGGCGTTCAACAAAATCAGCATTAGCCTGGGGTTTGGGAGGTGCTGAAAACACACGAACGCTGCGGGTCACACCACTGGCATCCACAATATTAATAACAGAGAAGGATGGCAAAGACACCTCTTTCCCATCTTCTACAGCAACAACGTTGTAACGAAAGGGGATTGCTTTTTTAGAAGAATACGGTACTGGACCGACAGGCTTAATGATAAGAACAAGAGAAGCCTTCTGCTTGCTACCGTCATACTTAATGATAACAGGCTCGGGCATTCGGAATACTGGGGAAATTACGTTGACCTCAGGCTCATCTTTGTCAACATTCCTATTCTTGAGAATCTCAATGACTCCTTCATCCAGGATTTCCTGAATATCCTTGCGTACTTGGCAATAATCCAATCGGTTAACAGGGCATATTCGGCATCTATCATGGTCGTGCTCATAATGACTGTACTCGCATAGCAAACGATGCATCTCAACCAGAGATTGTCGAATATGGCTGACATATTTGACTTTGTACTTGCCAGGGCAACCCTGAACCATGTTGACAAATTTCCCATACTCGGGCAATGGTTTCTTCTTCACGTTAGGACCTACGTCCTCGAAACACAGAATTCCACACCTCACAAGGTCTTGAACCTTGGTCTTCAAGGGGTAACAATTCTCCACGTTGTGGCCGGGAGCACCAGAATGGTAAACACAATGCAATTCAGGCTTATACCACCACTAGGGGTTAGCAGGTATAGCTGGTGGGTCTCTCGGATTATCAACTTCCTCTCTATCAAAGAGGGGTATAATTCTGCGTACGTCATTGGAATAGGATCAAAAGTGACCTTTTTCCTCTCGTAACTCGTGCTAGTTTGATTACTATTTCGAGGCTGGTAGGCCTGCTATTGCGGACGGTGCTGTTGTTGTTAGTACTGCGGGTGTGGTTGCTGATTGTTGTTGTTTTGCTGATACTGTTGATTATCTCTGAAAAATAGGTGCTATATGAGCCACCTGATGCTGGTTACCGGCGGGACGCACGGTCTTCCTCCTCATCGAGGGTATTCTAGATTTTATATGGGAGGTCACAGCATCTGCCTCTCCATCTTTCTTCTTTGCAAATGCCCCATAACATTGGGCAGAAGAGCCTTCTTCCTTGGTTAGACGTCCTTCTCTAACCCCTTCTTCTAAACGCATCCCCATATTCACCATCTCGGTGAAGTCAGAAGGAGTGCTAGAAATCATCCGCTCATAATAGAATGAACTCAAGGTCTTCAGAAAGATCTTGATCATTTCCTTCTCTTCTAGCGGAGGCACAATCTGTGCTGCCAACTCTCGCCACCTCTGGGCGTATTCTTTAAACGTTTCCTTGTCCTTCTGGGATATGGCCCTCAATTGATCCCTATCGGGAGCCATATCCACATTATACTTGTACTGTTTAACGAAGGCCTCGCCAAGGTCGTTGAAGGATCGGATGCTCGCGCTGTCTAAACCCATGTACCACCGCAGAGCGGCACCGGACAGATTGTCCTGAAAGTAGTGGATGAGTAACTGATCGTTGTCAGTTTGAGTTGACATTTTCCTGGCATACATGACCAGGTGGCTGAGAGGACAAGTATTTCCCTTGTACTTTTCAAAGTCAGGGACCTTGAATTTCACTGGGATCTTAACATTGGGAACCAAGCACAGTTCCGCAGCAGAGTGGCCAAAAAGATCCTTTCCTCGAAGAGTTTTCAATTCCTTGCGAAGCTCAAGAAATTGATCATTCATAGCGTCCATCTTCTCATAGACATTTGGGCCTTCAGACGGCTCCGAATGATAGATGGTATCGTCTACCCTGGGCAAAGTATGCACGACACGAGGAGGAACAGCAAGGACCGGGCTAGATGCCGGCATAGAAGCAAAGGTTGGAGCAGGACCCTCAGGCATGAAATTGGGAGGCATCACCCACGGGAATCCGACTGGCATGGACGTTGGAACAAAGTGTGCACTGGCTGCAGGCACAATTGAGGAGACAATCTCAGAGATGACTGTCCTCTGGGGAGGAGTTGAAGGCGTTGGAGAAGACTGGCTCTGGGCAGCCATGAATGATTCCATCAAAGCACTCAGTCTGGCCACTTCCTCTTTGAGTTCTTGGTTCTCTTGCTCTAGATGATCCATCAGTCTTGAAGTATTGGCTCTGGTGTAGTACCGGTGAGTCAGCTTGTCTTCAAAATAGATGAAGAACACAGAGTTAGACCACAGGACAAGAGGCCGGGAACAAAACCTGCTTATGCACATGATGCATGCAATGTTTGTGCATATGCTTTGTTTTTATTTCAAAGGAACTATAGGGTTTTATTTGCAAATTTTTGAAATGTTAAAGTTTTTTTACATATGGAAATATTTCATAAAATAATATCAGGGAAAAGAAGTACAACTGTGTCAATTATACACAAGAGAAAAGGAAAATAATCATCCTATGTATCCCTAGAAACAATCGTCTAAAGCTCGGGACACAGGAAGATAAGATGCGCGAAGCCTCTTCACCTCCCTCTCGTAGGCTGCCTCCATATCTGCTTTCTCCTTGGAGAGTCGATCATACTTCCTCTTCCAAAACTTGGAAGACTGAGGAAGTAGAGAAGTCCATGCATCATCAGGGTCATCAATGACTTGATGCTCGAGGAACTCAATCAAAGCATCCTTCTCCTTAATCTGCTGAAGCAACTTTTCCCTTTCACGAACCCAAGCGCGTGATAGGTCTTCGTCTCTCAACTCCTCTACTCCTTGGTTAGGGAGGGTTGAAGGTCCAACCATAACCAAAGGTGTAGGTCTCGGATACTCATAAGGCATGAGATACTCAAAAGCTCTCCTCCTTACCCAAGCAGTATAAGGCTCCATAGCAACGCAATTCTTAGGACCCAACTCTTTCCTTCCTTTCCTATGAATCTTGCACCAAGCGCGGACCATTCTGCCCTTCAAGCCTTGGGGATCTTTACCCTCCTGAAAGAATACACCCTCTAACAAAATGTTATTGGGTTTATCCTTTAGGGGGAACCCAAGCTGACGACGTGCCAAAACAGGGTTGTAGTTAATCCCACCACATGTACCAAGAAGAGGCACATTGGAGAATTCACCACAAGAGTCGATAATCTGCACACCATCATACACACGGTTATACCAAGAGATATCATCATTTGTGAGAGACATAAGTCTCGTGGACCACCGTAGACATCCCTTGTTTTCCTTGAAAGCGACCGTTTGAGGTAAGTGAGAAATAAACCACTTATACAACAGAGGCAAACAACACACAATGGCGCCACCACCCTTTGCATTCCTCATATGCAAAGAGAAATAGGTATCACCCAACAGAGTCGGAATGGGATTAAGAGTAAAAAAGATCCTAATAGTGTTCACATCCACAAACTTGTCGATGTTGGGGAACAAAACCAATCCATAGATGAGAAGTACAAATATGGCTTCAAAGGCATCCTCACTCATGGCCTTCCCATACATAGTAGCTTGAGCAATGAGGAACTCAGAAGGGAGACCTTGAATTGCACCTTTGGTTGTCATATGAGCACCAACCAGAGATTCATCTATGTGCAAAATGTCTGCTATCTCTTGAGAAGTAGGAACACTCTCCAAGCCACTGAACGGCAACTGGTATAGAATAGGTATACCCACAAGATAGGCATACTCCTCAAGCGTAGGCAAAAGCTGAAAGTCCGGAAACGTGAAGCAACGGTACAAGGGATCATAAAACTGCACCAGTATACTCATCAACCCTTCATCCACTTGAGTAGTCAGAAGAGGAAGAAGCTTCCCAAAACGAGCTTTGAAACCCAAAGGATCTAATACATAGGATGTCAGATTCCTTAACTCTTTCAAATCTGGCTGTCTGAAGCTGTACTTCTTTATATTCCCTCTTTGTCTTTCCATGTCTGAAAATTTGCAAATAAACCCTTTAAGTTCCTTGAAAATTTCCTTCATTATTGATGATATGGATGCAAATGAGTGCATGAATGCATGAAAGCAACAATCACACTCAAGGATGAAGCAAAGCACACCAAACAAAGGTCATGGGATGGATCATGTTATCCTTAATATCAATCATCCATTTTGGTGGATTATGGTTTACACCTTATCTACACCCAAGTTCCATTGATATTAAGAATATATGAACGGATCAACCATGAATCAAGGGTTTGTTGTAAGTCACGAGCATGGGGTTTAGGTTAAGAACCACCCAGAGGGAGTGTACTAGGGTTTAAACCTGCCAAACATGTTCTACAAGAGGTTCCCATAGTCATCATCCCATCTTTCGGATATTATCGGAGAAACGACTACTCGTATTCCAAAAATATTCTCAAGAGAGACTCTTATGAGTGTAGTATCGTGTAACAGTCGTATCAAATCTTACATTTGAACGACTTTCGCACTAGATCCTAAAAATAGGCCAAGATGGGCTTGGTAAACTAAGGTCCTTGGCTTCTAAGATCTATATTGGAAAGAGTAATGTCTAACCACAACTTACTTGTGTGACATTATTGATCTCAACATGACCTCCACCAAGTGAATGGACTTGCAAGTCAACTTGCCAAGGAATAACTCCACACAAGTCAACAAGACTACGCCATTCTCCTATCCTAAGTGCACTCGAGTCCGGGTATAGAACTCATCTCACAAAGATCACCAAGCATACAAGGAATTAATATCAAGCAAATCAATCATTACATACAATACAGTAATCCCAAATTGCACAAAAATATGTCACAAGACGATACAATAAAACAAGCATGAAAAGTAGGCAAAACCCACTAGGCAAACATCCCCACCAGAGTCGCCACTTTTCTGTAGCAGGGTATTTGTTACCATTAGAGATATTGACTAAATCCAAGGTAAATCATACAAGTCGAGTCGCCACCGCACTTTTATTTATCCAAAGGAATGGTTAGAAAGCAAACAAAAACCTAATAGTTTTAACAAAAACTAGTAAAAGAAACAGAGATCTGGGTAAGGGGGTTGGTTATGCAATGGGAAGGTGTTAGGCACCCAAAACATCCTAGATACTCCTAGGGAGCCCTTTTCACACTTGTTGCAAAGGTTGTTTGTTTTGTGAAATTTTGTTTGTGCAAGTTTATTTACAAGTTGTGTTTGGATGGATGAACCCATTGCCTACGTACCATCTTATAAAAGATTAGGATCAAAACCTCGTATTTCGGGGTAAAAATCTCAAAACAAGTTGGTGAATTGATTGGTCCAAAAGCCTTAAGGTCTTTTGTTATCAAAGGGAGAAACCTCAACCAAACCACAAATCCACCATGTGAGGATAGCTTCAACATGCTAGTGAGGGGTTAACCCTATAATAAGCATGGAAGACTCATTGTCCATCACTAAGGATATAGGTGAGTATTACATCTGCCACAAGGATAACTCAAACCTAATGACTGAAGGTTATGAAAACTTGATTAAGGAGGTGGCCATTGGAACCACAAAATACATTTGAGTGGGTTATATTTACCAATCAGAAGTATATACAAAAATGGTCAAAGTTGATTTAAAAGTTCAATTCAAAATAAGTGTTATGAAAAGAAAGTTTGAAAATCAAAAGCATAAGGCTTAGGTTTCTAATGTTTGAAAACAATAGTTAAATGTTTGCACAAAAGGTTTTGGCTTGGGTTAGATTGGAGAGAAGAAGAAGAAGAGGCTAAGTCCAAAGTAAAACAAAAAGAGAAGGGATGAAGAATCAAAACCACAATGGAGTCCCTCTCTTGAGATCATACTGATGATCCAAGTAGCTCCCATCCTTTGGAATAAGCAAGCACAAAGCATAAGCAATCAAAAAGAGTCTCATAAAAGGTCCTCAAGGTGTCTTGTATCTTCCACTTCGATGAACATGGAAATGGTCCTCCAATTAAGCTCAAATGGAAACTCCTAGCACAAAAGCACACACATCCAAAGTTCCATGAAGTAAAACAAGAATGGACAAGAGTGAGTTTAGAGATTTAGTCCTTCTAATCCATCTTCATCATTAAGATCCTTTTACTCCAATTTTGCATAAGGAAGGACCTAGAATCTAAGTCCAATTCTCCATTTCTTTGCATAGGGGAAGTCCTAGAAACTAAGTCCATTTCTTTGCATTTGGTCCACAACAATCAAACAAAACACAAGCACAATAATATATATACAATTATGTGCTCAAGTGAGAAAAAGGCAAATGGCATTAACCTAAACATGTGCTCAAGTGAGCAAAGAGAAAAGCAAATGGATAATATGTGCAAGAATAGTAAATGGCATAAAGTAAATTGCATAAAATAAATGTTAATTGTCAATAGTTAGTTTTAGTAGTAAGTGTGCCATAAGGCAAATTTAGCGCTATGTTAAGCAATCGTAATTGGACTTATGTAGAAGTCACAACTATCTGAGGCCGGTCAATAATAATGTAGGCAACAAGCACAAGTTAGGAGTCTTGATTAGTGAACCAAGTCCCAACAACTTGCCATGCCAAAAAGAAAAAGAGAAATGATCTTGTATTGGTTTAAGCCTTTTGCATGATTTAAAAGACAACCTATCCTTAATGCAAAGCCATTCACTTGATCAATTGATCAAGATGAATTAGATTTGAATCAAGGAAGATTAAATCTCCCTAACCAATGCTAACTTATCAACCTTCAACTTATTGACCAAGAAGAAAAAAAGTAGAAGAAGAAGAAGGAGAAGATGGATAAGAAAAATGGAAATGGCAAAAATTAAAGTGCATTAAATGAAATACCATGTACCAATCCTCATATGTTGACCAATAACATTGAAAGTCAAGGTCAAACAATCAAAAACAGAAGTGAGATGAAGATTGGAAGTCAAGAAATGAATAAACTATTTTTTGGCATTTTTTAATATTTAATTAAACTTGAATTAAAAATAAAATGGAAAGGTCAAACTTCAAAATTACTTCAAATCAACCTTGAAAGGTCCAAGTAATTTATCCTAAGTTCAACAAGGTCAAACAAAGTTTGACAAAAAATTTCAGCATTTTTAAAAGTCAGAAACTAATTTTGATCAATTAAAAATGAATAAAAATAACCTAATTGAACTAAAATCTCAAATCAATTTAAAAATTGATGAGAATATTTTTTATAGATCCATCATCATTCAAATATGTTAGGAAAATATTTTTGTATTTTTTGAATATCAAAAACTATTTAAAATGAATTAAAAATAACCAGAAAAGAGAAAATTCACAAAAAATATCAAATGATAAAATAAAAAATATTAAAAATCAGAAATAGAAACTAGAAATTATTTGGGAAATAATGCAATTGGTCCCATAATTTTTGGATTAAAAATGAAAGAGATATTGATTATGGAAATCAAATGGATTTTAAAAAAATAAAAACAAAAAAAATAAATTAGGAAGTCCACAGCGCTTGGATCTGAGCTCATTAATTGAGCTGGCAGATCACAAGGCTGGGAGATGCGCGCGTATGGAAGTCCACAGTCAATGCAAGCGCATGGGAAACAATAGAAAGTCATAACAAGCAAGGGTCCTGATTGAATTTGGGAAATAAATCACACGGCCAGGATTCAAACTGGAAATGAAGAAGCCACCGGAGCCACCGTCTTCTCCGGTGAGCCTCAGGATTCCGGCCAAAGTTGCAGAAATTCAAAGCTTAATGAAAATGCATGATCTATACATCTTTAGAAAGCTGGGATGATGTACATCACCCCTGTACCATCCATTTTCACTTTAGATCTCCATAGTGTGAGAAATCAGAGGTGGAAAAATCTGGTGTTCATCATGAACTCAATGGATTCCAAAAATTGAATGCATAAACATGATTCCTCTATTGAGAGGACTTCAGCCAACACAAAATCTAAGCCAATAGGTCAATGGATTAAGAGAATCGAATAAAATACCAGTTGGAATGGATGCTTGAGTTCTGGTAATTTGAGCACTATGCCTTGCTTAAACAGAAGTTCAATGAGATAAATGATGAAGGTTTAGAAGCATTAGATCTAGGAATTCAACCAGATGAAGTTGAATTTCAGATCTGAAAAAAAATGAGAAAAATGAACTTGCTTCTTTAGTGATGGCTATGGAAAGAATTCTGCAGCATTTCAGGTTGAATTAGGCGTGTGAAATGAATAGAGTGAGGTCTCTATTTATAGAGGAAGTGGCAAGGAGAGTGTGAAATGATCCGTGTGCATGGCATGTGAAGCTTCATTGCATGGGCTTGCATGATCATGCACAAGGCCCAAAAACAATGCCAAATGAACTCTGAGCATCAGCCAAATGAATTTGGACGTGTGACTTTGCAAGGCAATAGCTTATGCACCAAGATTTCAAGTGAATTCCTCAATTGTACCTAAACAAACATCTCTTCGAAAATACCATTTAGAAAATCCAAACATAGGCATGTGGGTAATGGTTGGAAAGGTGTTTGTATAAGGAACAGATGTTATGTTGGACAAAAACTCAGTTGAAGTGTGGAAGTTTATGAAATTTGAGTTTAAAGTGTAAGGTGCATGACATGTCAAGGCAAGGTTTCTAAAATTGGCCAACTTTGAATCCCTTCTGTTTTGATGATGCAAGCCTCAAATGAAAACGCCTCCAACATCAAAGTTGTAGATCTTTTCAAGACACTCAAAATGGACTTACATTTTGCATCATTTGGAATTTTGATGAAAGAGTTATGGGCACTTGAAGTTGGACTTTTTTGACTTTTAATGCATTTGACCCAAAAGGACCTATAATGTCTTGCATTATGCACTTGAGTCCTTTGATATTTTGAAATTTTGTTAAACATAACATTTGAAGTAGACATCTTTAGCTTTCCAATGCAATTTATCCCACCCCAAAATCATAAAAACTGAATGAGTTATGTCCTTGGGAAGTTGACCCAAAATTAGGGTTTCAGTCAAAATGACCTATAATGTATTGGAGTGGAAGATGGATTTCCAAGCTTCAAATCAATTTTTGATGAACATGAAAGTTGGTCATATTGTCCTTAAGAGCAGTTTTGCTTTTGGGACTATCTCCATTTGACTAACACATAAAAAGTTAGGTCTCAGTGTATGTCAAAATAGTCAGATGAATTGACTGATCAACTTTTAAAGTCCATGCCTCATATCTTGATGAATTGATGATTGAGGAAACTAAAATAAGTTCAAATGTGCATGAAATGAAGAGTTAAAGAACTTCCCTTGATTGTATTTAACCATAGGTTAAGGTTGCTTCATGAGCAAGGCATTGTGATGCACAGATGAATTAGGGTTTCTTTGAAGAACAAAACCTCAAGCCCTTTGACTTGCTTTGATCAAAATGATGAATTGAGATACTAGGGAGGCACATTTGATGGATGAGAGCTTTGGGAACCATTACCATGCTTGCTTTTATCTCCTCTTGACCATGTCTTTGTACCAATGATCTCCTTGAAGCTTTTGACTTTGTGATTGCTCAAGCTACAAACAAAAGATGTTAGTGACATATTTTTGTGCCTTTGGTTAGTAAACAAAATGAGACAAGCAATGATATACACTTCAAGCATGTAAATGAAATGTTATGATGCCAAGAGGGATCTTAGGGACAAAATTGGGGTCTTACAGTGTGGGTATGAGGATTCAATTGCACAGCATTTAGGGCGCCTTCAGGTTAGTGAAATGAAGCTCGTATGCAATGTATTTATAGGCAAGGCAATGCTGAATGCATGATTTCAAATTTGCATGAATGGAAAGGGCCTCCATGCATGGGCCTGTACAGGCGCATGGAGGGCCCAATTCCATTTGGTTTTGGCAGTTGATCATCATCATGTACAAATTGGGCGTGCAGATTGTGTATTAATGGATCATGCAATGCAAATTTAAATGATTTTCCAAAATGTGCCACAATGTTCAAGCCTTTGAAAATACCATGTCTAAACTAGAAATGTAACATTATGAGTAATGGTTGGAAAGCTTGTTGCATAAGGAACAAATGTCATGTTGATCAAAACTCCATTTGGGCCTTGGAAATTAATGAAAATTGAACTTGAAGTGTAGGGTGCAAAACATGCATATGTTGGATTTTCAAAATTGGCCAAAGTTCAAGTCCTTATGTCTCAATGATCCAAGCTCCAAATGATAAAATATTCAACATGAAAGTTGTATATATTTTCAAGAAAATCAATGTGGACTTAAATTTTTCATCATTTGGATTTTCTATGAAGAAGTTATGGGCACTTGAAGTTAGACTTTTTCACATTTCAATGCATTTGGTCCAAAGTGACCTATAATGTTTTGCATTATCACATGTATTTCTTTTGAGATTTTGAAATTTTGCTCAACATAACATTTGACTTAGACACATTAATCTTTCCAATTCATTAAGTTTCACCTCAAAATCATGAAAAATGAAGGAGTTATGTCCTTGGGAAGTGACCTAAAATTAGGGTTTCAATCAAAATTACCTATAATGTCTTGGAATGGATGATCACCTTCCAAGCTTCAAATAAAATTTTGATGAACATGAAAGTTGTTTATATGGTTCTTAAGAACATGTTTTCGCTTGGGGTCATCTCCATTTTACAAACACATAAAAAATTAGGTCTCAGTGCATTTCAAAATAGTCAGATGAATTGACTGATCAACTTCTCAAGCCCATACCTCATATCTTGATGAATTGATGATTGAGGACACCCAAATAAGTTCAAATATGCATGAAATTATGAATTAAATAATTTCCCTTGATTGTATTTGATCATGGGTTGAGGTTACTTCATGTGCAAGGCACAGTTGATGAGCTGATGAATTAGGGTTTCCTTGGGAAACAAGCCTCAAACCCTTTGATTTGATTTGTTCAAAATGATGAATTGAGATACTTGGGAGGAATATTTGATGGATGAGATCTTTGAGAAGCATTGCCATGCTTGCTTTCATCTTCTCTTGGCCATATCAATGCATACAAACAAAAAATATTAGTGACATATTTGTGTGCTTTTGGTTAGTGAATAAACTGAGAAAAGCAATAAAATATAATTCAAGCATGCTTGGTGATCTCAAACAACTCACAAGAGATCCCACCCAAAGGTAAGAAGCCAAGATACTTATGATCCTTGAGGCAATGTAAATGCAATGTTATGATGCCATGAGGGATCTTAGGGTCAAAATTAGGGTCTTACAGAAATCGCTACACAACTCTCTCATCATCTTGTTGTTCAAGTTAGATCCATTATCAGTAATGATCTTTTCTGGCACACCATACCGACATATGAGTTGATTCTTGATAAACTTCACAACCACCTGCCTGGTCACATTTGCATATGATGCCGATTCAACCCACTTGGTGAAGTAATCAATTGCTACGAGAATAAAACGGTGACTGCTTGACGCCTTTGGCTCTATCATGCCAATCATGTCAATTCCCTACATGGAGAAAGGCCATGGTGATGAAATAACATTTAGAAGTGTCGGGGGAATATGAATCTTATCCGCATAAATCTGACACTTGTGGCATTTTTTCACATATTTGCAGCAGTCAGACTGTGTTGTCAGCCAATAGTAGCCTGCTCTCAACATCTTCTTTGCCATGGCGTGTCCATTGGAATGAGTACCGAATGAACCCTCATGGACTTCAGTCATCAACAGGTCTGCTTCGTGTCTATCCACGTATCTGAGCAGAACCATGTCAAAATTCCTCTTGTAAAGCACATCACCATTGAGGTAGAAACTGCCAGATAATCTCCTCAAAGTTTTCTTATATTTAACAAATGCCCCAGGAGGGTACGTCTGACTTTGGAGAAAGCACTTGATGTCATAATATCATGGCTTATCATCTTTCGCTTCTTCAAACTGCAAATACATGAGTTGGTCTATCCAAGTGCATCACAATAATATTGGGGACTTCATTCCAATATTTCACCACAATCATCGAAGCAAGTGTAGCAAGAGCATCTGCCATCCGATTCTTATCTCGAGGAATATGATGGAAGTCAACCTCAGTAAAGAAAGTTGAAATCCTCCTCGCATAATCTCTATATGGGATAAGGCCAGGCTGATTGGTCTCCCATTCACCCTTAATCTAATTAACGACAAGGGCCGAATCACCATAAACATCAAGATATTTAATCCTAAGATCAATACACTCTTCCAAACCCATAATACAGGCCTCATAATCCACCATATTATTCGTGCATTTGAAAGTTAGCCTTGCTGTAAAAGGAAAATGTGTGTCCTGAGAAGTAATAATCACATCCCTAATACCATTTCCATGTTGATTAACTGCGCCATCGAACACCATACCCCATCGGGAACTGGGCTCTGGCCCTTCATCGAGCGTAGGCTCATCGCAATCTTTCATCTTCAAATACAAAATCTCCTCACCAAGGAAGTCGTACTGAACAGACTGATAATCTTCAATTGGTTGATGTGTCAAGTGGTCAGCCAAGATACTACCTTTAATAACTTTCTGAGCTCGATACTCAATGTCATACTCAGGCAACAACATCCGCCAACGGGAAATCCTCCCAGTTAAAGCAGGCTTCTCAAAGATATACTTGATTGGATCCATTTTGGATATCAACCAAGTCGTATGATTCAACATATGCTGACGTAAGCGCTTAGCAGCCCAAGCCAAAGCACATGATGTCTTCTCAAGCATTTAATACTGAGACTCACAATCAGTGAACTTCTTATTCCCTGATTCATCTTGCTGACCCAATACACAACCCATGGAGTCATCAAGTATTGTAAAGTACATAATCAAGGGTCTCCCTTCCACAGGCGGAGACAAAATCGGAGGCTCAGAAAGATACTCTTTGATACTGTCGAAAGCTTTCTGGTAATCCTCGGTCAAATCATGATGTTGATCTTTCCGAAGGAGCTTGAATATAGGCGCACATGTGGCAGTCATGTGGGATATAAATCTCGAAATATAATTCAAGCGGCCAAGGAAACCTCAGACTTGCTTCTCTTTTTTGGGCGCAGGCATCTCTTGTATTGCTTTGACCTTGGCAAGATCAACTTCAATACCTCTTTCACTGACAATAAAGCCCAATAACTTGCCGGAACAGACTCCAAATGAACACTTGTTCGGATTCAGGCGGAGTTTGTACTTCCTAAAATGCTGAAAAAGCTTCAACAAGTGCTCTACATGTTCAATTTCCATTATCGACTTCGCAATCATATCATCAACATACACCTCGATCTCCTTGTGCATCATATCATGAAACAAGGTAGGCATAGCTCGTTGATACGTGGCTCCAGTGTTCTTCAAACCGAAGGGCATCACTCGATAACAGAATGTTCCCAAAGGTGTAATGAATGTTGTCTTCTCCATATCCTCGGGTGCCATATTAATATGGTTATAACCGGAAAATCCGTCCATGAATGAGAAGACATTAAATTTAGCTGTATTGTCTACCAACATATTAATGTGTGGTAGAGGGAAATCATCTTTCGGACTAGCTTTATTCAAGTCTCGCTAGTCCATACACATCCGGACTTTTCCATCTTTCTTAGGCACAGGCAAAATATTGGCCACCCATTGAGGATATGTAGAAGTCACCAGAAACCCCGCATCAAATATGCTTCTGAACTTCTTCTTTAATCTTCACTACCATATCAGGATGACTTCTTCTGAGATTTTGCTTCACAGGCACACACTCAGGCTTCAAAGGCAGGAAATGTTGCACGATATCAGTATCTAGACCAGGCATGTCTTCATACGACCAGACAAAGACGTCGACATACTCTCGTAGCAACTCAATCTACCCCTTCTTCACATACTCTTCCAAGAGTGCCCCAATCTTCACATCACGAATGCAGTCTTCAGACCCTAAGTTGACTGTTTCCAGATTCTCAAGGCGCGGCTGAATGATCTTCTCATCATGCTCAAGCAGATGGGTAATCTCATCAGGAATCTCTTCAACATCATCTTCTTCAGCCTCAAATACAGGGAACTCAAAGTTGGGAGATGGGTAACCTGCATAATGATTTTGAGTATAAAAGAGATTTGAGAATTCAAACAAGGAAAATCAGTATGCAAATAAAAAGATTGGTTTTATTCTCTTTTTACGGTTTTATGGTGATCACCAATTTCATGCAAAAAGCAAAAGGGAAAATAATTTGGAAAAACAAACATTTAACATGTAATTTTTGAATGAATATCATTGTATTAATATGTGCCAATAATGTCATCACTTCTCCTTTTGGCATGGGAGAAGGGTTTTTAAACAAAATGAACATATTACATGGACTTGTGGATAACTGTTGGAACATCAACAGTGGCCCAATTATTGCAGATCCATCCAGGGATGACAAAGTTGCCAAGATCTACCTGTTCATCATCTTCCACTATGGAAGCAGCCTCTTGATCTTCGACAGTATGGATGAAACCTCCACTCTGGAACAGCCCACGATCATTGGAAATGCTTGAAGAATACCCTATGCCAGCTCGGGATTTATCATCTTCCAATTTGATCATTTGTCCTAAACCAATAATTGCACCATGCTCAATGGCCAACTTCGCATCATTGTAGGAAGCAAATGAAGAAGGTCATTTCCTTGAAGGCTCAGCAATAGATAAGGCTTGGAACGGAGTCCCAACCTCATCCTCAGCTTCTATATAGGAAAAGGAAGACAAATGGCTAACCAAGAGAGCCTTCTCTCCCCGTATCACCACCAACTTTTTGTTTTTAACAAACTTCAACTTCTGGTGTAGGGTGGATGTCACGGCGCCTGCCTCGTGAATCCATGGACTGCCAAGCAAACAGCTATATGATGGATGAATATCCATGACCTGGAAAGTTATCTAGAAATCACTAGGTCCAATCTTGATTGGGAGTTCAACATCGCCGATCACAGTTTTCCTCGATCCATCAAAAGCTTTCACTACCACTCCACTCTGCCTCATGGGACGCCCCTGGTAAGAAAGTTTCGCCAGAGTGGCTTTTGGCAACACATTAAACGATGACCCTGTGTCCACCAACACATTAGACAAGGCATCATTCTTGAAGTTCATAGAAATGTGTAGAGCCAAATTTTGGTCTTTTCCCTCCTCGGGAAGATCAGCATCACATAAGCTCAAATTGTTACAAGCAGTTATGTTTGCAACAATGCTATCAAAGTATTCAATAGTGACATCATGGTCCACGTATGCCACGTCCAACACCCTCTGCAAAGCTTCACGGTGTGGCTCAGAATTCATCAACAAAGATAGCACAGATATCTTTGATGGAGTTTGTAGCAGTTGATCAACAATATTGTATTCACTCCTCTTGATGAGCCTCAGCATCTTATCGCAGTCCTCTTTCAAAATACCATGCTGGCCGACTAGGACAGGAGCTTTAGCAGGCTTATCAACAATAGCAGGGTCAACACCCTTCACAGCAAGTGCCGGATTCGAAGAAGAAGTCCCCACAGGACCAGCAGGATTAACAACAACAGTTCTTCTCACATCATCTTCGTGGGGTTTCGGCGGCGCCGAGAAAACACGACCACTATGGGTCACACCACTAACATCTGAGATGCTCACAACAGAGGTGGAGGGCAAGGACACCTCCTTCCCATCTTCTACCATAACTGCATTATACCTGTAAGGCACAACTTTATCTGATGAATACGGGACAGGGCCCGCTGGCTTAATCATAAGAGTGGGAGAAACCTTCTTCTTGTTGCCATCATACTTAACGACAACAGGCTCTGGTATTCTGAATACAGGTGAAATAACATCCACTTCATCCTCGTTACGATTCTGAAGTATCTCAATCATACCCTGATCTAGCATCTCTTGGATGTCCTTCCTAACTTATCGGCATCCTCTTTCGTTGATAGTGCACACCTGGCACCTATCATGGTCATGCTCATAATGATTGTATCCACACAACAGTCTGTGCATCTCGACCGAAGATTGCCTGATATCATTGACATACAGGAGTTTATATTTGCTAGGGCAACCCTGGACCATGTTCACAACAGCTTTCCCATGCTCGGGCAATGGGTTCTTCTTCACGTTAGGACCTACGTCCTCGAAAACCAAAATCCCACTTTTCACAAGGTCTTGCACCTTCTTCTTCAGGGGATAGAAATTCTCCACATCATGTCCGGGAGCACCGGAATGATATACACAATGTAGCTCAGGCTTGTACCACCACTGAGGGTTGGTCGGTTCAGCGGGTGGTCACATGGAGGGATTAGCTTTCTATCAATCAAAGACGGATATAGTTCAGCGTATGTCATTGGAATTGGATCAAAAGTTACCCTCTTCCTATCGTAGTTGGTGCTGGTGTTATTGTTGTTTCGACGCTGGTAGGCTTGCTGTTGCGGACGATGTTGTTGTTGATATTATTGTTGTTGTTGTTGATAATGTCGAGCTTCCCTGAAGGAAGGTGCTATATGAGCCACCCGGTGATAGCTGACGGCAGGACAAGCAATCTTCCTCTTCACAGAGGGTCTTCTTTTAATATGGGAGGACACAACATGTGCCTCTCCCTCTTTCTTCTTTGCAAAGCCCCATATCGCTTTGTTGTAGAGCCTTCATCCTTAGTCAGACGTCCTTCACATACTCCTTCCTCTAGCCTCATTCCAATATTCACCATTTCGGTGAAGTCCGAGGGAGCACTAGCAATCATCCTCCCATAATAGAAAGAACTCAAAGTCTTCAAAAAGATTTTTGTCATTTCTTTCTCTTCAAGGGGTGGCACAATCTGAGCGGCCAACTCATGCCAACTATGGGCTTACTCTTTGAAAGTCTCCTTCTCTTTCTAAGACATTGCCCTCAGCTGGTCCCTATCAGGAGCCATATACACATTATACTTATATTGCTTGACGAAAGCTTCACCAAGATCATTGAAGGAGCGGATGTTCGCACTATCCAAACCCATGTACCATCTGAGTGCAGCACCGGACAGGCTGTCCTGGAAGTAGTGGATGAGACGTTTATCATTCTCAGTTTGCGTTGATATCTTGCGAGCATACATCTCAAGATGGCTGAGAGGGAAAGTATTTCCCTTATATTTCTCAAAGTCAGGCACTTTGAACTTAACAAGGATCTTGACATTGGGCACTGTAGCGGTGTATTCGTCACTTTATGATTTATTGACTAAATCAAAAGCAAAGCATACAAAGATAGAGTCGCCACCGCACTTTTATTTATCCAAAGGAATGGATAAAAAGCGAACAAAAGCCTAAGAAGTTTTACACATAGAAAACTAATGAAAAGTCAGAGATCTGGGTAAGGGGGTAATTATGCAAAGGGAAGGTGTTAGGCATCCAAAGCATCCTAGGTACTCCTAGGGAACCCTTTTCACAAATTGTTGCAAAAGATATTGTTTATGAAAATATTTATTGTGCAAACATTGATTGGGAGGATGAGAGAAGAATATATAATTTTTATTTTTTTTGTGTTTGGATGGAAAGATCCATTGCCCACGTACCTTTACAGGATCAAAACCTCGTAGTTCGGCTAAAAGATTTCCAAAAAGTAAGTGGGTCGATTTTAAACAAAAGCCCTAAGGTCTTTCATTATCCACGGGAGAAAACTCAACCTATACAACCACAAGTCCACCATGTGAGAAAAGCTTCAACTTGCTAGTGAGGGACCATGCCCTATAATAAGCAAGGAAGTCTTACAATTCAATCACTAAGGACAAAAGGTGAGATTTACATCAACCACTAAGATAATTGAGATCTATGGCTAATGTATGAAAATTTATCAAGAAGTGGACTTGAGCCACAAAAACAATTGAATGAGTGAAATTAGTCAATTATGAGTATTTACAAAAGATGGTCAAAGTAGGATTAGAATTCAATTCAGAAGAAGTATTATGAAAATGAAGTTTGAAAAAAATCAAAGGCTTAAGGCCTAGGTTTCTAGTTGAAAAAGAAGTGAAAATGTTTGCACAATATTTTTCTGGTTTTGAGTTAACATGCAAATGGAGGTTTAAGGAACAAAAATGGGTGAGAGGTTAAGGGATGTAAAACTTCTTAGATGTTCACCTCTTGAGATCATATGTAGATGACCCAAGTGATTACTTTGGAAAAGGCAACAAGTGAATAACAAATAAACAACATAAATGGATACCGGATGCCAATCAATGGACTTACACCAATCTCACAAAACCAAAATGGATACCGGATGCCAATCAATGGACTTACACCAATCTCACTAAACAAACAAACATGGATATCGGATGCCAATCAATGGACTTACACTAGTCTCCAAGGAATGATCATAGGACACAAATGCCAATAGCTGGACTTACAATTGACTCCTCACAAGAAACAAATAACAAATGAATTAAGCAAGAGGAAACAAGTTGCCAATAAATGGTCTTACACTCGACTCCAAGGAAATGGGATGCCAATCAATGGTCTTAGTCCCAGCTCCTACCAGATCATAGGAAACAACTGCAAATAAATGGACTTACAATTGACTCCTCAATGGACAAAACAAAATGTCACAAAGTATGAACAACGATCATGAAATGATATACAATTAATGTTCTAAGATGAAAACAATGCACTGAGGCACACACAACCAATTTTGCACATATGGGCAAACAAACAACAAACAACCAATTAGCACACACTATACACAAACAATGGGCTCAAGCAAGGTTAGGCTTTAAACAAGCCAATTGGAATTGGGTGTTTTGAGCTCTTAACCCTAACATTGAGAGTTAGGGTGAAGCAGATGAAATGGAGATGAGGGTTATGCCTCATAGCTCTTATCCCTGGCCTGGGAGAGCTTTAATCAATAGAAAGTGTGGGAGTTTAGAATGAGGGAACTCTTCTCCACATGTGGTTGACTCTATAAGATCTTGGGTTCTTATTCACAATGCATCAACACATGGTGTGAGCAAAGTGAATGACACAACTGAATAGCAGGGGATGGATTACACATCCCTTCTATCTGCCAATTGCCTCTTAAGAGGACTTAACCTGCTTGGCACAAAATTAGACAAACAAAAACATGGCCTCTTAAGGAGGGCTTCAGACAGGTGCCTGCCAATAACAGCAGGTCTTCCAGACTACATGAAGATTAGGGGTTATACCTAAGTGGTATGCCAACCACAAGCAATGCAAAGCAAAGTTCAAATGAACTTAAAGCAACTTAGGTACCTGTGTAAACAACTAAACAAATCAGTACAGTGTTCAGACAAACAGACAACAGTCAATAACAAAACAATCCCAATGTACAACATATAAGCAATAAGGCAAACTCAAGTGAATTATCATCAACCTACAAAACAACCAAATGTTAGCAATCAATAGCAAGTATCAACATTCAAATGGTGAAGCAACATTAACCATGAAGATTGGATGCTTGAACCTGAAATTCAAAGCTCACATGTAAGTACAAACCACTAGGTCAAAGCCTAGGGTCAAAGGTGAAGAAAAAATTCAAAACAGGAGCTGAAATTCAACACAATGCAACTTCAAACACATATTAACATGTCCTAAAAAGGATCACAACAAAATCATCAAGTAAAAGCATTTCATGTACAAGGGAAGTCAAAGACAATTTCAAAGCTCATATTTGGACATCATGAATGAAAATTCCAAATCAAAACAGAAATGATTCAAATAATTTTGGAAACATTCATGAGCATTCAACACATCTAACATGATCAACATACAAAAAATCAAAAGCATCAAAGATCATATGGCATGGAAATAAAATGGCACAAGTTGATCAACCAAATGTGTGACACAAATTGTCACACCATGCAAACATGTGTGTAAAACAGAAATGAAAAATGAGAAAAATACCAAACCAAGCCTAAAACATCCATCAATGCGTCAAGAATCATCATGTAAAATTTCATGTCCATTGGATTAAAATAAGGCATTTCACAATAGAAAGAGCAAGGCAAGGTCACAAAAGCACATATGATCAAATATTCTAGCACCATCCAAAATCAAGCCATGCACAACTTCAAAAATTAGCATCATAAAATTCTACACATTCTAAGGAACAAGTAGCAAAAAACCAGGCATTTTTTGGATCATTTTTCAATTTGTTATGCATTTTCTAAGTTGATGGAAAAAATAAAAATCAAAGGAAGCACATAGCATGTAATTTGGAGGGAAAGCAATAAAATGTGAAGCAATTTGAAAATAGGCCTTCGCCAGGAATCGATCCGTGTGGTAATTCAAAATGAGCGTGCCAACTAATTGAAACGACGCCGTTTCACACAAAACCCTAACAAAACCAGTTTGGACGCAAGACCGTCGCTAGGCCGACGCAAACGTGAAGATCTTCATCTTCTTCACGAAGAAGAAGATGAACAGTAACATGAACTTCAAGCCAATTTCCAGAATTTTCCAGAAAATCACAAATCATACATCATTTTAAAACTCTTTCCATGGAGAACATAGATCAACTAACATCTAAGCACAAATCATCAAGAATAGAGAGAATCGAGCAAAATCATTTCAACATGTCAAACTTCAATCACACATATCTCATGTTATAGTGCATCATTTCACACAATTTTTTCACCAGAATTATCAGCAAACCTAGATCTATAAGAATATGTGCATAAATTGCAAAATTAAAAGGTTCGAAAATTGACCTCTTGAAGAGCAGAATCTTTGAAATGCACGATCCACAGCTTTGAAGTATTCAAATCCACTCTACAATGCTTGAAATGATGTTTGATGAAGAGATTGAAGCTTGAAAGGTGTTGGATCTAGCTCAAAACAGAATTTCCATTTTCATCTTCATGAGCTTGCTACACTTGGTTCTTGCTCGAATTTCACAATCTAATGCTTGATCTGCACAGAATCAAAGCCAAGGAACAAGAATATGGAAAGAAATTGCAATGTTATGAAGAGAAAATTTGAATTATGAATGGAAGAAAATTTTGGAGGGAGAGAGAATTTGGATCTTGAAATGTGAAAAAATGATTAACCTCCCCCAAATTCTGTTAGATTTAGGTATTTATATGAAGTCCTAATCACCTTGCTAATCCATACTTAACTTGGTTAATTAATATAAGGTGTTTTGCAAAATTTCAAAATTGCATGGTGTATGTAGTAAACCCACGTGAACAGTGCCACTTCCTTGATCAAAGTCACTTAAAATCATCTTTGAAACACATTGGCAATGGTAGAAAGTTCCCATGTTGCACCATTTTTGAATTTTGCAATTTCCCTCCAAAAAAGGCATGGATTAACAAATGATCATGTGATGACAATTCATGAAATGTGATGAATGTTTTGAAAAGGTCATGTCATGACAAGAAAAATGCAAAAAGAACCACTAAATTTGGAGTTATGGATCAAAAGATATGGCCATTTGAAGTTCCATGTACACTTGGCAATGATTGGACCATATCTCCTCAACCATTCATCAGATGCTCATGATCTTGGACGTTTTGGAAATGGGAGAGAGAGATATTCAACTTTAGTGTTGGACAAAATTTCATTTGAAGCTTCTTTGATGTTGAAAAGTTGAGTTGAAGTTGGATCAAAAACTTGCCATTTTTGGAAAGTTGAAATTATAGGTCACTTTCCATTTTTGGAAACTTTTGACTTGACCTCAAATTCTTCAACCTTGATCTTTGAAATGATGAATAAGCATGATTTGGACATGAATGGGATGAAGAAACTCAATTTCTTAATTCAAATCCCACAGTTGACTTTTCAGTTGACTCCATTGGCCCTTATATGACCTGAAATTGTTCTGATGAATTTGGGGCCTCAACCACTTGAGAATTTGCTCCAAGATGAACCTATAGCTCAAATAAGCTCTATATAATGATCACATGATTCATATCTCAAGAAAATACCATCTGCTCTTTGTACCCTGAATTCACCTGATGCCTTGACCTGTTGACTACTTAAGCTGCAAGTAACAAAGGTTAATGACATATTTTTGTACATTTTGGTTAGTGATTAAAAGAAAAGCAATGATATACAAATGCAAGCAATGCTTGGTGATCAAGAACCACTCTCAAGAAAGATCCCACCCACAGGGAAGGAAGCAAGGTGTCCAATGATCCTTGAGGCAATGCAATGTTATGATATGATGCCATGAGGGATCTTAGGGACAAAATTGGGGTCTTACAGATGCCCCTATTTAAGGTCATTCTAGCCGGAGAAGTGAAGGTTAAAATCTTCATTTCGACGCGGTAGAATGGGCTTAAATAACAGTAGTGAGACAAATTTTGGTCCCTAAGAGACCTCATGATGCAGATGTATGCATGTAAAGACACAAACTCTGTGGAGATATAGGTCCGCAAAGAAGAAAAGACGATCCATCGGAGTAATACACTCACCAGGAACAGAGACTCTAACAGGACTCTCATGTGGATAAGAAAAGAAATGCGTGAGCAAGACACGACTCTGAATTAGGGGAAACAAAGAACTAGACATAGCGTGAGCAGGACACGACTGGACTGGAGACCTTACTGGGAAGTAAAGGACTCAAACCGGGGAAAAGAAATTTCCAAAGGGAACACACCCATTGGAAAGACTCAAGCTGACTCAAACTATCCACAAAGGATACCTCGGATAAAAATCCGGACTCGGACTGGGGAAAAATATTCACACAGAACCTCCCTGTCGGGGAAAAATGCATTTATTGGGGAAAACGCCAATACAGCAAAAGGGTAAAATCACAACAGAAACTCCACTGGGGAACGTCTAACAAAAGAGACTCTCCTGGGGAAAATCTGCAAGATGAGGTGTTACCGGTTACTGGGTAACAAGCTCGAAGAGACATGTGATCTAAACACCGGTTACTGGGTGAAAGAACAACAAGCTCAGGAAGAATGAATATCTAAGACCTGTATAAGGGTGAGAGATATCAATCAACCAAAAATATTTGAGAAAGACCTGAAAAGGTACATCAACTCAGGAAAATCTGACTCCACATGGGAGCAAGGTCATAATAGGGAGCAGAAAGGAAGGACCACCAGGGATACCGGTTAATGGGTATATAATAGGTGACCAACCGAAAAGAGAAACAATCGTTACCAACAACAACAGGGTAAACGAAAGATAACTCGCTGGGGATAAATTGCAAGCATACGGCAATTATCCAGGAGGCATATCACCGGTTACTGGGAGATACGCTAAAAAAAGGGGTAGAAAGAATATTCGATTCCACAAAAGGAACACGAATCTTACTCAACTGGGGAAACACAACAGGCTTCGACTGAAGAGTGCATGAGATATATTATCCATTACCATCGGAACGTGGATAGTATACTCGAATGGAAGATTATCCTCAACCGGTTACTGGGTTAATAAAGGATAAATCATCTGAAAAGAAAGGCATCAGGATATCAAAACTAGGTATATAATGATGACCGATCAAAGGGAGCAACAATCATTACCAACAAAAGGGTAAATGAAAGAGGACTCACTGGGGATGCATTGATAAAAAATCAATGATCCGGGGAACAAATCACTAGCAAACGGTGAAAGGACCCACTGAGGATAAAATTGCTAGCATCCGGCAATTATCCACAAAAACATGTTGGGGATACAATTGCTTACTCAGACCAATTACCCAGACAAGGGAATATCAACATCGAATACTGGATGAGGATAACCACAAAGAGTAACCATCATCGGTTAGGACGAACAACAAGGTTAACTCTGCAAAGGGGAGAACAAAGGATTCACAACTACCGAATACTGGGTAGAAGACCAAAGACTCTGGCTGAGGAAACAAGAGGTTTACCACTACCGACTACTGGGTAGAAAACCAAAGACTCAACTGAGGATAAAATTGCTAGCATACGGTAATTATCCACAAGAAAGCACAAACTCCGATAGGGAGACAACAACAACATAGGATTTACAACTACCGAATACTGGGTAGAAGACCGCAAAATCCACCATCAACCAGGATGAACCACACAGGTTACCTCTGCTAGGGGAAAAGAGATAGGACTTACAACTACCGGCTACTGGGTAGAGGCCACAACTCTGATGAGGATAAAAAGTAGGGTTTACAACTACCGAATACTGGGTAGAAAACCAAAGCCTCTGCGTGGGGAGCGAAAGGATCAAAACTCCGCACGGGAAAAAAAAATAGAGTTTATAACTACCAGTTACTGGGTAGAAACCAACGACTCTTGCTGAGGAACAAAAAGTTCACAACCACAGATTCCACAAAAGGGAAAAAGGTATATAGGATTTACAACTACCGGTTACTGGGTAGAAGGCCCAAACTCCGCTGGGGATAAGATGAACTATTGCCGGTTACTGGGCAGTTTATTCATTTATTCCACAGGGAAGCACAAGAGACAGTTGAAAAAAGGCCAATTCAGGATCAAACCAAAAAGGAAAACTGAATCAAGACTCGTCTTAATGAGTATATAACTCAATAGGAAAATCCATCCCAATATATGTGTTGGGAGAAAACGGAAACAACCGTCATCCACGAGGATATATCTCAGTGGGGAACTGTAGAAGAAAAGACAGACACTTTCTGCTTATGGGGCTGACTCTATATTGAGAGATTAAACACCCGACATCTGCTTGGGGAGATCTACAAGGGAAATCTATATCACCATTTAGCAGGAAACAACAAACAAAGATATATGGCAAAACATGCAACATGAATATCTAAATGTTGAAAATATGCATGAATATGCGTGATTTATGTTTGATGAATGCTAACAAAACAGACATTTCTAACACAAACAGATCTAGGAATCAAACGCCCGGTACTACACTTCCAGAGGAAAAAGCCAAGGACTCCAACTGGGAAGCCAATCTACCGGAGATATGAATGCTAAAAAGCAAAGATCTGCTGGGAAAAATCCAGAGATATCAAAGAAATCACAAAATCTCTGAACGATGGATCATCAATCAACCCAACCTGGGAACAGAAGTTCACAACAAGCAAAAACTGCCACGAAAGCAACTCTGTTGGAAGTGGAGAAATCACGAGATTTCTGCAGGGGAATCACCAGTCTCAACTGGGAAACAGGAGTTTGCCGCACAGGCAAGAACTTCTACAAAAACAGACCACCCAAGTAGAATTTGGCCGCACAAGCAACTCTACTGGGGATACTGTCAGCAACTCCATTGGGGATAAATCCACCGAGGGAAAACAGATCACACAAGTAGATTCTGCACACAAGCCACTCTACTGGGGATCAAAACATCAGGAAATCACCAAATCTCTGCATGGGAGAAAACCATCACAGATACAATCCATCACCACAACACTACTGGAGATTTATCTAAGGCAGAGAAGGAGGGCTGGGGATCAACCACCAAATACCAATCCTTCCCAAAATACCGCAACTGTTGAGGAGGAAAGAATCACTGCTCTGCTGAAGGGAGGAGAGGTATAAACCTCAACAAGCACTCTAATGGAGTGATAGCATAGATGAAGTACATCATACCAACAACTCAGCTGGCGACTTCACAGAGGAAACGACGTAGTACTGGGGTATCAACCCACCAACCACTGAATCTTCCAAAAAGGAAAGCACCCATGCTGGGGAGAGAATATTGTTGGAGATGAGAATTGAAGTCTTCAACAAACACTCCGAGTGGGGAGGCATCACAATAAGGCCTCTGTTCCACAAAATCTGGGAACACAAAATCTCAACAGAAGCTCTGCTTGGGGAACAACCCCAACAACAATCTGGAGAAAAAGGATACAACCATGCCAAGAATATGAACAAATGTCTTACCCTGTTGGAAATCATGCCACCCTTGGGAGAGCACTGAGAAATTCTTAAGTATCCTTTTATCATTGTGAATGTTCAATCACAATCTTTCATTTTCAAATACAGAATCTCCTCGTCTGGGAATTCGTACTGAACAGACTGATGATCTTCAATCGGCTGGTATGCCAAATGGTCAACCAAGATACTACCTTTGATAGCTTTCTGAGCTCGATACTCGATATCGTACTCAAACAACAACATCTGCCAGCGGGCAATCCTCCCGGTTAAAGCAGGCTTCTCGAAGATGTACTTGATCGGATCCATTCTGGATATCAACCAAGTTGTATGATTTGTCATGTACTGGCGCAAACGCTTAGCAGCCCAAGCCAAAGCACAGCACGTCTTCTCAAGCATAGAGTATCGAGACTCACAATCAGTGAACTTCTTACTCAGGTAGTAGATAGCAGATTCTTTCTTTCCCGATTCGTCTTGCTGACCGAGTACACAACCCATCGAGTCTTCAAGAACAGTCAGATACATGATCAGAGGTCTTCCTTCTACATGCGGAGACAAGATCGGAGGTTCAGACAGATACTCTTTGATACTGTCGAAAGCTTTCTGGCAATCCTGGGTCCAATCATGAGAATGATCTTTCCGGAGAAGCTTGAATATCGGCGCACATGTGGCAGTCATGTGGGATATAAATCTGGAAATGTAATTCAAGCGGCCAAGAAAACCTCGGACTTGCTTTTCAGTTTTGGGCGCAGGCATCTCTCGTATTGCTTTGACCTTTGCAGGATCAACTTCAATACCTCTCTCGCTGACAACAAAACCAAATAACTTGCCAGAACGGACTCCAAATGTACATTTGTTCGGATTCAGATGAAGCCTGAACTTCCTCAGACGCTGAAAAAGCTTCAACAAATGCTCAACATGTTCAACTTCCGTTCGGGACTTAGCAATCATATCATCGACATAGACCTCAATCTCCTTGTGCATCATATCATGAAACAAGGTAGTCATAGCTCGTTGATACGTGGCTCCGGCGTTCTTCAAACCGAAGGGCATCACTCGATAACTGAATGTTCCCCAAGGTGTGATGAATGTTGTCTTCTCCATATCCTCGGGTTCCATTTTGATTTGATTATATCCGGAAAATCCGTCCATATACGAGAAGACTTTGAATTTAGCTGTATTGTCTACCAACATATCAATGTGTGGTAGAGGAAAATCATCTTTTGGACTAGCTCTATTCAAATCTCTATAATCAACACACATACGGACTTTTCCGTCTTTCTTGGGCACGGGCACAATGTTGGCCACCCATTGAGGATATGTGGAAGTCACCAGAAACCCCGCATCAATTTGCTTCTGAACTTCCTCTTTGATCTTCACTGCCATATCTTGATGAGTTCTTCTGCGTTTCTGCTTTACAGGCACGCACTCAGGCTTCAAAGGCAGGAAATGTTGCACAATATCTGTATCTAGACCCGGTATGTCTTCGTATGACCAAGTGAAGATATCGGCATATTCTCGTAGCAAACTGATCAACCCCTTCTTGACAAACTCTTCAAGGAGTGCCCCAATCTTCACCATTCGAACACAATCTTCAGACCCCAAGTTGACTGTTTCCAGATTCTCAAGGTGCGGCTGAATGATCTTCTCTTCATGCTCAAGAAGACGGGTAATCTCATCAGGAATCCCTTCAACATCCTCTTCCTCTGCTTCAAATACAGGGAATTCGAAATTGGGAGATGGCGTTGGATCATTATGTTCAATGGGTTTTAGAACCAACCTGCATAATGATTTTGGATAATAAAAAACTTCAGAATTTAAACAAACAAATCATTATGCAGATGAAAAGATTGCTTTTATTCTTGTTTTTTAGGTTTTTTTTTGTGATCACCAATTTCATACAAAAGCAAAAAGTGAAAACAAAATGGAAAAACAAATGTTTAACATGAATTTATTGAATGAAATATCATTGTATAAATGCTGCCAACAATGTCATCACTTTTCCTTTTCGCATGGGAGAAGGGTTTTTAACAAAGTGAACATATTACGCTGACTTATGAATGACCGTAGGAACATTCACAGCGACCCAATTGTGGCAGATCCCGCCAGGGATGACAAAGTTGTCAGTATCCTCTGCATTCTCTTCCAGAATAGCAGCAGCTTCCTCAACTTGATCAGCGTGGATGAAACCTCCACTCTTGAACAACCCTTCCTCATTGAAGACCCCAGAAGAATAACCAATGCCAGCCCGGGATTTATTATCTTCAAGCTCGATCATCTTTCCTAACCCAGCAACTGCACCATAATCAATGGCCAGTTTTGCATCACGATAGGAAGCAAATGAAGGAGACTTCTTCTCAATCGGCTCTGCTATAGACAAAGCTTGGAAAGGAGTTCCAACTTCATCCTTAGCATCAATGTATGAGAAAGAAGACAAGTGGCTAACCAGGAGAGCCTTTTCTCCCCCTACCACAACCAGTTTCTTATTCTTGACGAATTTCAGCTTCTGGTGTAGGGTGGATGTCACGGCGCCAGCCTCGTGAATCCATGGTCTACCAAGGAGACAACTATAAGATGGATGGATATCCATAACCTGGAAGGTAACTTGGAAATCACTTGGTCCAATCTTGATTGGGAGATCAACTTCCCCAATCACAGTCTTACGCGACCCATCAAGAACTTTCACAACAACACCACTCTGCCTCATGGGAGGCCCTTGATATGACAATCTAGAGAGAGTTGTCTTCGGCAATACATTCAAAGATGACCCAGTGTCCACCAGCACGTTGGACATGGCGTCGTTCTTGCAATTCATGGAAATATGTAAAGCCATGTGTTGGTCTCTTCCCTCCTCAGGGAGATCAACGTCACAGAAACTCAAAGTGTTACAAGCAGTAATGTTTGCAACAATGCTGTCAAACTGTTCTATAGTGACATCATGATCAACATAAACCAAGTCAAAGACTTTCTGCAGAGCCTCCCTATGGGGTTCTGAATTCAGAAGCAAAGATAACACGGAGATTTTGGACGGCGTTTGTAGAAGTTGGTCTACAACATTGTATTCACTCTTCTTGATGAGCCTCAGCATCTCATCACAGTCTTCATTCACAATGCCACTCGGGCCAACAGAAGAAGTAGGAGTCTTTTGTACAAAGGAGGATTTAACAACAAGTGTCGGGTTCGGAGGATTAACAGTATTCCCAACCGGACGCTCAACAAAATCAGCCCTAGCCTGAGGCTTCGGGGGTGCAGAAAACACGCGACCACTACGGGTCAACCCACTAACATCAGCAATATTCACAACAGAGGATGAAGGCAAAGGCACTTCTTTCCCATCTTCCACAGCAACAGGATTATAGCGGAAGGGAACTGCTTTGTCAGACGAATAAGGCACAGGACCTGCAGGCTTGATAATCAGCGAAGGAGAAACCTTCTACTTGCTACCATCATAACGGATGACAACAGGCTCGGGTATCTTTAACACAGGGGAAATCACATTTACCTCTAGTTCGTCTTCATCAACATTTCTGTTCTGAAGAATCTCAATATTCCCATCATCCAACAGCTCTTGCAGCTCTCTACGCACTTGGCGGCAACCCAGACGATTGACAGAGCAGATACGACATTTGTCATGGTCGTGCTCCATATGACTGTAATCACACAGCAGACGATGCAACTCAACCAATGACTGTCGAGTATGGCTTACATATTTGACCTTATACTTACCAGGGCAACCCTGGACCATGTTAACCGACTTCCCATGCTCGGGCAATGGGTTCTTCGTAACATTGGGGCCTGAGTCCTCAAAGCTCAGAATGCCGCATCTCATAAGGTCTTGAACCTTAGTCTTCAATGGATAGCAGTTTTCCACATTATGACCCGGAGCACCGGAGTGATAAACACAATGCTGGTCAGGCTTGTACCACCACTGCGGGTTAGCAGGTACAGTCGGAGGCTCCCTTGGAGTAATCAATTTCCGCTCTATCAAAGAGGGATACAGCTGTGCATATGATACAGGAATCGGATTGAAGGTGATCTTCTTCCTTTCATAACTCGGACCAGCTGGATTACTGTTGCGAGGCTGGTAAGCCTGCTGCTGAGGGCGATGTTGCTGCTGATACTGTTGAGGTTGTTGATTGGAATGCTGATATTGTTGATTGTCACGGAAGAAAGGTGCTATGTGAGCCACCTGGTGCTGATTGCTGGCATGACACACAGGCTTCCTCTTGGCAGAGGGTCTTCTTGGTTTGACATGGGATTACACAGCATGTGCCTCCCCATCTTTCTTCTTAGCAAAATCCCCATACCGCTTGCTAGAAGAGCCTTCATCCTTGGATAAACGTCCTTCACGGACTCCTTCCTCCAATCGCATTCCCATGTTCACCATCTCGGTGAAGTCAGAGGGAGCACTAGCGATCATCCGCTCATAATAAAATGAACTCAAAGTCTTCAAAAAGATTTTGGTCATTTCCTTCTCTTCCAGCGGAGGAGTAATCTGAGCTGCCAGCTCTCGCCACCTCTTGGCGTATTCCTTAAATGTCTCTTTGTCCTTCTGGGACATGGCTCTGAGTTGACCACGATCGGGAGCCATATCCATATTGTATTTGTATTGCTTGACGAAAGCTTCGCCAAGATCATTGAAGGAACGGATGTTTTCATTATCCAGGCTCATATACCACCGAAGAGCTGCACCGGACAAACTCTCCTGGAAGTAATGAATCAGCAATTGATCATTATCCATTTGAGTAGACATTTTCCTGGCATACATAACCAGGTGACTGAGCGGGCAGGTGTTCCCCTTATACTTCTCAAAGTCAGGGACTTTGAATTTGACAGGTATCTTAACACCGGGAACCAAACATAATTCAGCAGCAGACTTGCCGAACAAATCTTTTCCTCGAAGGGTCTTCAATTCCTTGCGGAGTTCAAGAAATTGGTCATTCATCGCATCCATCTTTTCATGAACATCTGGGCCCTCAGACGGCTCAGAATGATAGATGGTGTCGTCTACCCTAGGAATGGTATGCACGACAGGAGGAGGCATTGCAAGGACCGGGCTAGATGTCGGCATGGAAGCAAATGTCGGAGCTGGGATATCGGGCATATAACCAAGAGGCATCCCCCACGGGAACCCGGGTGGCATGGCTGTTGGCACAAAATGGGCACTGGCAGCTGACACTGTTGACGAAACAACCTCAGATATAACAGTCCTCTGGGGAGGAGTTGCAGGTGGTGGAGATGCTTGATTCTGCGCAGCTAGAAACTGCTCTATCAGAGCACTCAGTCTGGCAACCTCTTCTTTCAGCTCACGATTCTCTTGCTCAAGTTGATCCATCACTCTTGCAGAGTCGGCTCTGGTGTAGTACCGATGAGTCAGCTTGTCTTCAAAATAAATGAAGAGCACAGAGTTAGGCCACGGACAAGAAGACCAGAACAACACCTGCTTATGCAAATGATGCATGCAATGTTCGTGCCTATGCTTCGTTTTTAATTTCAAGGAACTTTTAGGGTATTATTTGCAATTTTTGAATATTTATCATTTAATCGCATATGGAAAATATCACATCAAATATATTTGAACAAAGAAGTACAACATTGTCAATTATTACAAGAGAAAAGGAAAATAAACGTCTTATGGATCCCTAGAAGCTCGGGATGCCGGAAGATAAGCTGCACGAAGCCTCTTAATCTCTCTCTCATATGCCGCTTCCATATCCGCCTTATCTTTGGCGAGTCTGTCATACCTCCTTTTCCAGAACTTGGAAGACTGAGGAAGTAGAGAAGTCCAAGTATCATTCGGATCATCAATGACATGATGCTCGAGGAACTCAATCAGAGCGTCCTTCTCCTTAAGTTGTTGAAGCAACTCTTCTCTTTCACGGATCCAAACACGTGAAAGGTCTTCGTCTCTCAACTCCTCTACGCCTTGGTTAGGGAGGGTTGAAGGCCCAGCCACAACCAACGGTGTAGGTCTCGGATAATCATAAGGCATGAGATATTCAGCTGCTCTCTTCCTTACCCAAGTCGTATATTGCTCCAGAGCTATGTAGTTCTTCGGACCCAATTCACTTCTACCCTTCTTGTGAATCTTGCGCCAAGCGCGGACCATCCTTGCTTTCAGGCCTTGGGGATCTTTACCTCCTGAAAGAACACACCTTCTAACAAAATGTTATTAGGTTTATCCTTTAGGGGGAACCCAAGCTGACGACGTGCTAATATAGGGTTGTAGCTAATCCCACCACATGTACCAAGAAGAGGCACATTGGAGAATTCACCACAAGAATCAATAATCTGGACACCGTCATATGCACGATCATACCAAGAGATATCATCATTAGTGAGAGACATAAGTCTCGTAGACCACCGTAGACATCCCTTGTTCTACTTGAGAGCGACCGTCTGAGGTAAGTGAGAAATAAACCACTTATACAACAAAGGCAAACAGCACACAATGGCGCCACCACCCTTTACATTCCTCAGGTGCAAAGAGACATAGGCATCACCCAACAGAGTCGGAACGGGATTAAGAACAGAGAAGATCCTAATAGCGTTCACATCCACAAATTTGTCGATGTTGGGGAATAATACCAGTCCATAGATGAGAAGCACCAATATGGCCTCAAAGGCATCCTCACTCATGGCCTTCCCATAAACAGTAGCTTGAGCGATAAGGAACTCAGAAGGGAGACCTTGAATTCCACCTTTGGAAGTCATATGAGCATTAACCAAGGATTCATCTATATGCAACATGTCAGCTATCTCTCGAGAAGTAGGAATACTCTCCAAGCCACTGAACGGCACCTGATCCAGAATCGGAATACCCACGAGATGAGCATACTCCTCAAGGGTAGGCAATAACTGAAAGTCTGGAAAAGAGAAGCAGTGATACAGAGGATCATAGAACTGCGCCAAAGTATTCATCAACCCTTCGTCAACCTGAGTAGTCAACAGAGGCAGAAGCTTCCCATAACGAGCTTTGAAACCCAAGGGATCTAATACATAAGATGTCAGATTCCTTAACTCTTTCAGATCGGGCTGTCTAAAGCTGTACTTCTTTGTATGCCTTTTTGGTCTTTTCATATCTGAAAATTTTGCAAATAAACCCCTTAAGTTCCTTGAAAATTTTCTTTTTATCTGATGATATGGATGCAGATGAATGCATGAATGCATGAATGCAACAATCACACTCAAGGATCAGGCAAAGCACACCAGACAAAGGTCATGGGATAGCTCGTATTATCCTTAATATCAACGATCCATTTTGGTGGATTATGGTTTTCACCTTATCGACACCCAAGTTCCATTGATATTAATGATATACGAACGATTCAACCATCCTTAATATCAATCATCCATTTTGGTGGATTATGGTTTTCACCTTATCGACACCCAAGTTCCATTGATATTAAGGATGGGTGAACGGATCAACCATGAATCACGGGTTTGTTGTGAGTCACGAGCATGGAGTCTCGGTTAAGAACCACCTAAAGGGAGTGTACTATGTTTTAAACCTGCCGAACATGTTCTACCAGAGGTTCCCATAGTCATCATCCCATCTTTTGAATATTATCGGAGGAACGAATACTCGTATTCCAAAAATATTCTCAAGAGAGACTCTTATGAGTGTAGTATCGCGTAACAATCGCATCAGATCTTACATCTCAACGACCTCTGCACTACGTCCTAAAAATAGGCCAAGATGGGCTTGGTAAACTAAGGTCCTTGGCTTCTACGGCACATATCGGAAGAATAATGCCTAACCATAAATAACTTGTGTGACATCATTAATCCAACATGACCTCCACCAAGTGAATGGACTCGCAAGTCAACTTGCTTAGGAATAACTCCACACAAGTCGACGAGACTATGCCATCCTCCTATCATAAGGTGCACTCGAGTTCGGGTATAGAACTCATCTCACAGAGATCACCAAGCAAGCAAACAATTGATATATCAAGCAAATCAATCATTACAAGCAATACAGTAATCCCAAATTGTACAAAAATATGTCATAAACAATATATCACAACAATTGTGAAAAGTAGGCAAACCCACTAGGAAGATTGGATCCCCAGCAGAGTCGCCACTTTTCTGTAGCAGTGTATTCGTCACTTTATGATTTATTGACTAAATCAAAAGCAAAGCATACAAAGATAGAGTCGCCACCGCACTTTTATTTATCCAAAGGAATGGCTAAAAAGCGAACAAAAGCCTAAGAAGTTTTACACATAGAAGACTAATGAAAAGTCAGAGAACTGGGTAAGGGGGTAATTATGCAAAGGGAAGGTGTTAGGAACCCAAAGCATCCTAGGTACTAGTAGGGAACCCTTTTCACAAATTGTTGCAAAAGATATTGTTTATGAAAATATTTATTGTGCAAACATTGATTGGGAGGATGAGAGAAGAATATACAAATTTTATTATTTTTGTGTTTGGATGGAAAGATCCATTGCCTACGTACCTTTACAGGATCAAAACCTCGTAGTTCGGCTAAAAGATTTCCAAAAAGTAAATGGGTCGATTTTAAACAAAAGCCCTAAGGTCTTTCATTATCCACGGGAGAAAACTCAACCTATACAACCACAAGTCCACCATGTGAGAAAAACTTCAACTTGCTAGTGAGGGACCATGCCCTATAATAAGCAAGGAAGTCTTACAACTCAATCACTAAGGACAAAAGGTGAGATTTACATCAACCACTAAGATAATTGAGATCTATGGCTAATGTATAAAAATTTATCAAGAAGTAGACTTGAGCCACAAAAACAATTGAATGAGTGAAATTAGTCAATTATGAGTATTTACAAAAGATGGTCAAAGTATGATTAGAATTCAATTCAGAAGAAGTATTATGAAAATGAAGTTTGAAAAAATCAAAGGCTTAAGGCCTAGGTTTCTAGTTGAAAAAGAAGTGAAAATGTTTGCACAATATTTTTCTGGTTTTGAGTTAACATGCAAATGGAGGTTTAAGGAACAAAAATGGGTGAGAGGTTAAGTGATACCGGATGCCAATCAATCGACTTACACCAATCTCACAAAACCAAAATGGATACCGGATGCCAATCAATGGACTTACACCAATCTCATAAAACAAACAAACATGGATATCGGATGCCAATCAATGGACTTACACTAGTCTCCAAGGAATGATCATAGGAAACAAATACCAATAGCTGGACTTACAATTGACTCCTCACACGAAACAAATAACAAATGCAATAAGCAAGAGGAAACAAGTTGCCAATAAATGGTCTTACACTCGACTCCAAGGAAATGGGATGCCAATCAATGGTCTTAGTCCCAACTCCTACCAGATCATAGGAAACAACTGCCAATAAATGGACTTACAATTGACTCCTCAATGGACAAAACAAAATGTCACAAAGTATGAACAACGATCATGAAATGATATAAAATTAATGTTCAAAGATGAAAACAATGCACAGAGGCACGCACAACCAATTATGCACATATAGGCAAACAAACAACAAACAACCAATTAGCACACCCTACACACAAACAATGGGCTCAAGCAAGGTTAGGCTTTAAACAAGCCAACTGGAATGGGGTGTTTTGAGCTCTTAACCCTAACATTGAGAGTTAGGGTGAAGCAGATGAAATGGAGATGAGGGTTATGCCTCATAGCTCTTATCCCTGGCCTTGGGAGAGCTTTAATCAATAGAAAGTGTGGGAGTTCAGAATGAGGGAACTCTTCTCCACATGTGGTTGACTCTATAAGATCTTGGGTTCTTATTCACAATGCATCAACACATGGTGTGAGCAAAGTGAATGACACAACTGAATAGCAGGGGATGGATTACACATCCCTTCTATCTGCCAATTGCCTCTTAAGAGGACTTAACTTGCTTGGCACAAAATTAGACAAACAAAAACATGGCCTCTTAAGGAGGGCCTTAGACAGGTGCCTGCCAATAACAGCAGGTCTTCCAGACTACATGAAGATTAGGGGTTATACCTAAGTGGTATGCCAACCACAAGCAAAGCAAAGAAAAGTTCAAATGAACTTAAAGCAACTTAGGTACCTGTGTAAACAACTAAACAAATCAGTACAGTGTTCAGACAAACAGACAACAATCAATAACAAAACAATCCCAATGTACAACATATAAGCAATAAGGCAAACTCAAGTGAATTATCATCAACCTACAAAACAACCAAATGTTAGCAATCAATAGCAAACATCAACATTCAAATGGTGAAGCAACATCAACCATGGAGATTGGATGCTTGAACCTGAAATTCAAAGCTCACATGTAATTACAAACAACTAGGTCAAAGCCTAGGGTCAAAGGTGAAGAAAAAATTCAAAACAGGAGCTGAAATTCAACACAATGCAACTTCAAACACATATTAACATGTCCTAAAAAGGATCACAACAAAATCATCAAGCAAAATCATTTCATGTGCAAGGGAAATCAAAGACAATTTCAAAGCTCATATTTGGACATCATGAATGAAAATTCCAAATCAAAACAGAAATGATTCAAATAATTCTAGAAAAATTCATGAGCATTCAACATATCCAACATGATCAACATACAAAAAATCAGAAGCATCAAAGATCATATGCCATGGAAATAAAATGGCACAAGTTGATCAACCAAATGTGTGACACAAATTGTCACACCATGCAAACATGTGTGTAAAACAGAAATGATAAATGAGAAAAATACCAAACCAAGCCTAAAACATCCATCAATGTGTCAAGAATCATCATGTAAACTTTCATGTCCATTGGATTAAAATCAAGCATTTCACAATAGAAAGAGCAAGGCAAGGTCACAAAAGCACATATGATCAAAGATTCTAGCACCATCCAAAATCCAGCCATGTACAACTTCAAAAATTAGTATCATAAAATTCTACACATTCTAAGGAACAAGAAGCAAGAAACCAGGCATTTTTTGGATCATTTTTCAATTTGTTATGCATTTTCTAAGTTGATGGAAAAAATAAAAATCAAAGGAAGCACATAGCATGTAATTTGGAGGGAAAGCAATAAAATGTGAAGCAATTTGAAAATAAGCCTTCGCCAGGAATCGATCCGTGTGGCAATTCAAAATGAGCGCGCCAACTAATTGAAACGACGCCGTTTCACACAAAACCCTAACAAATCCAGTTTGGACGCAACACCGTCGCTAGGTCGACGCAAACGTGAAGATCTTCATCTTCTTCACGAAGAAGAAGATGAACAGTAACATGAACTTCAAGCCAATTTCCAGAATTTTCCAGAAAATCACAAATCATACATCATTTTCAAGCTCTTTTCATGGAGAACATAGATCAACTAACATCTAAGCACAAATCATCAAGAATAGAGAGAATCGAGCAAAATCATTTCAACATGTCAAACTTCAATCACACATATCTCATGTTATATTGCATCATTTCACACGATTTTTTCACCAGAATTATCAGCAAACCTAGATCTACAAGAATATGTGCATAAATTGCAAAATTAAAAGGTTCGAAAATTGACCTCTTGAAGAGCAGAATCTTTGAAATGCACGATCCACAACTTTGAAGTATTCAAATCCACTCTACAATGCTCGAAATGATGTTTGATGAAGAGATTGAAGCTTGAAAGGTGCTGGATCTAGCTCAAAACAAAATTTCCATTTTCATCTTCATGAGCTTGCTACACTTGGTTCTTGCTCGAATTTCACAATCTAATGCTTGATCTGCACAGAATCAAAGCCAAGGAACAAGAATATGGAAAGAAATTGCAATGTTATGAAGAGAAAATTAGAATTATGAATGGAAGAAAATTTTGGAGGGAGAGAGAATTTGGATCTTGAAAAGTGAAAAAATGATTAACCTCCCCCAAATTCTATTAGATTTAGGTATTTATATGAAGTCCTAATCACCTTGCTAATCCATACTTAACTTGGTTAATTAATATAAGGTGTTTTGCAAAATTTCAAAATTGCATGGTGTATGTGGTAAACCCACGTAAACAGTGCCACTTCCTTGATCAAAGTCACTTAAAATCATCTTTTAAACACATTGGCAATGGTAGAAAGTTCCCATGTTGCACCATTTTTGAATTTTGCAATTTCCCTCCAAAAAAGGCATGGATTAACAAATGATCATGTGATGACAATTCATGCAATGTGATGAATGTTTTGAAAAGCTCATGTCATGACAAGAAAAATGCAAAAAGAAACACCAAATTTGGAGTTATGGATCAAAAGATATGGCCATTTGAAGTTCCATGTACACTTGGCAATGATTGGACCATATCTCCTCAACCATTCATCAGATGCTCATGATCTTGGACGTTTTGGAAATGGGAGAGAGAGATATTCAACTTTCATGTTGGACAAAATTTCATTTGAATCTTATTTGATGTTGGAAAGTTGAGTTGAAGTTGGATCAAAAACTTGCCATTTTTGGAAAGTTGAAATTATAGGTCACTTTCCATTTTTGGAAACTTTTGACTTGACCTCAAATTCTTCAACCTTGATCTTTGAAATGATGAATAAGCATGATTTGGACATGAATGGGATGAAGAAACTCAATTTCTTAATTCAAATCCCACAGTTGACTTTTCAGTTGACTGCATTGACCCTTATATGACCTGAAATTGTTCTGATAAATTTGGGGCCTCAACCACTTGGGAATTTGCTCCAAGATGAACCTATAGCTCAAATAAGCTCCATATAATGATCACATGATTCATATCTCAAGAAAATACCATCTGCTCTTTGTACCCTGAATTCACCTGATGCCTTGACCTGTTGACTGCTTAAGCTGCAAGTAACAAAGGTTAATGACATATTTTTGTACATTTTGGTTAGTGATTAAAAGAAAAGCAATGATATACAAATGCAAGCAATTCTTGGTGATCAAGAACCACTCTCAAGAAAGATCCCATCCACAGGGAAGGAAGCAAGGTGTCCAATGATCCTTGAGGCAATGCAATGTTATGATATGATGCCATGAGGGATCTTAGGGACAAAATTGGGGTCTTACAAGCACAAGGCACAACTCAGCAGCAATTTTACCAAAGAGGTCTTTACCCCTCAAAGTCTTCAGTTCCTTGCGCAGCTCAAGGAATTGGTCTTTCATTTCATCCATCTTCTCATAAAGGTCTGGGCTCTTAGATGGCTCAGAATGATAGACGGTGTCTTGTACTCTGGGTAAAGTGTGGATAACGACAGGTGGCACAGAAAGGACCGGGCTAGATGCCGAAAGAGAAGCGAGAGTTGGAGCAAAACCCTCGGGCACAAAATTGGCGGCCATTCCACAAGGGAACCCGACTGGCATAGTTGGTGCAAAGTGAGCTGTTGTGGCAGGCACAGTTGAGAAAGCTACCTCAGATATAATCGTCCTCGCGGGAGGAATTGCAGGAGTTGGAGATGATTGGCTCTGAGCAGCCAACACTGACTCTATCATGGCGGTCAGCCTAGCTACCTCATTTTCAGTTCCCGATTCTCTTGCTCTAGATGATCCATCAACTTGGGAAGATTCGCTCTAGTGTTATACCGGTGCGTCAACTTGTCTTCAAAATAAATGAAAAGCAAATAGTTAGACCACTAATCAAGAAGCTCTGAGTAAAACCTGCTTATGCATATGATGCATGCAATGTTTGTGCATATGATTTATTTTTTATCAGAGGAACTTTAAAGAGATCTATTTGTAAATATTTGGAAATATTAATCTTTTAAGACATATATGGAATATCTTAGCAATAATATTTGGAAAATTTTTTACACCGAAGAAGTACAGTCTTGGTAACCAAATACAATACAAGAGAAAAGGGGAATAAACATCCTATGGAGCCCTAGAAACAATCGTCCAAAGCTCTCGAGATCGGAAGATAAGCTGCACAAAGCCTCTTCACCTCTCTCTCATAAGCTGCCTCCATATCTGCCTTCTCCTTGGCGAGCTGATCATACTTCCTCTTCCAAAACTTGGATGACTGAGGAAGAAGAGAAGTAACCACATCATCAGGCTCATCTATAACCTGATGCTCCAGAAATTCTATCACAACATCTTTATCTCTGAGTTGCTGAAGTAGTTCCTCTCGCTCACGAACCCAAGCACGCGAACGGTCTTCATCTCTCAACTCCTCTACACCTTGATTATGGAGGGTTGAAGGCCCAAACATAACCATAGGGGTAGGTCTCGGATAGTCATATGGCATGCGGTACTCAAGATCTCTCTTCCTCACCCAAGAGGTGTAGGGTTCCAAAGCAATACAATTCTTCGGACCAAGCTCTTTCCTTTCCTTCCTGTGAATCTTGCGCAAAGCGCGGAGCATTCTGCCCTTCAAGTTCTGGGGATCTTTACCCTTTTGAAAGAACACACCTTCCAACAGAATGTTGTTAGGTTTAACCTTTAAGGGGAACCCAAACTGACGGCGAGCCAAAACAGGGTTGTAGTTAATCCCACCACATGTACCAAGAAGAGGCACATTGGAGAATTCACCACAAGAGTCAATAATCTGCACACTATCATACACACGGTTGTACCAAAAGATATCATCATTAGTGAGAGACATAAGTCTCGTAGACCACTGTAGACATCCTTTGTTCTCCTTGATGGCGAGCATCTGAGGCAAGCGCAAAATAAACCACTTGTACAATAGAGGCAGACAACACACAATGGATCCACCACCCTTTGCATTCCTCATATGCAAAGAGAAATAAGTGTCACCCAACAGATTCGGAACGAGATTAAGAGTAGAGAAAATCCTAATAGCGTTCATATCCACAAAATTGTCAATGTTGGGGAATAACACTAGCCCATAGATGAGAAGTACAAATATGGCTTCAAAAGCATCCTCACTCATGGCCTTCCTAAACAAGGTAGCTTGAGCGATGAGAAAATCAGATGGGAGACCTTGAATTCCACATTTGGTAGTCATATGAGCACCAATCTCAGATACATCTATGTGAAGCAGATCAGCAATCTCCTGGGAAGAAGGAACCCTCTCCAAGCCACTGAACGACAACTGATCCAAGATAGGTATACCCACAAGATAGGCATACTCCTCAAGTGTAGGCAAAAGCTTGAAATCCGGAAAAGTGAAGCAACGGTACAGAGGATCATAGAACTGCACCAACATACTCATCAGACCTTCATCCACTTGAGTAGAAAGAATAGACAAAAGCTTCCCATGGCGAGCTTTGAACTCCAAGGGATCTAATACATAGGATGTCAAACTCCTTAACTCTTTCAATTCGGGTTGTCTGAAACTATACTTCTTCGTATTCCTTATTTTCTTATCCGTGTTTGAAAATTTGCAAATAGACCCGTGTAAGACCCCAATTTTGTCCCTAAGATCCCTCATGGCATCATATCATAACATTGCATTGCCTCAAGGATCATTGGACACCTTGCTTCCTTCCCTGTGGGTGGGGTATTCTTTGAGAGTGGTTCTTGATCACCAAGCATTGCTTGCATTTGTATATCATTGCTTTTCTTTTAATCACTAACCAAAATGTACAAAAATATGTCATTAACCTTTGTTACTTGCAGCTTAAGCAGTCAACAGTCAAGGCAATTCAAGTAAATCTTGTGTGCAAGAGATGAAGTTTCCATTGAGATATGAATCATGTGATCATTATTTTGAGCTTATGTGAGCTATAGGTTCATTGTGGAGCAAGTTCTCAAGTGGCAAAGGCCCCAAATTCATCAGGATATTTTCAGGTCATCTAAGGACCAATGCAGTCAACTGAAAAGTCAACTGTGGGTTTTGAATTGAGAAATTGAGTTTCTTCATCCCATTCATGTCCAAATCATGCTTATTCATCATACCAAAGATCAAGGTTGAAGAATCTGAAGTCAAGTCAAAAGTTTCCAAAAATGGAAAGTGACCGATAATTTCAACTTTCCAAAAATGGCAAGTTTTTGATCCAACTTCAACTCAACTTTCCAACATCAAATGAGCTTCAAATGAATTTTTGTCCAACATGAAAGTTGAAGATCTCTCTCTCCCATTTCCAAAAAGTCCTAGATCATGAGAATCTGATGAATGGTTGAGAAGATATGGTCCAATCATTGCCAAGTATACATGGAATTTCAAATGGCCATATCTTTTGATTCATAACTCCAAATTTGGTGCCTCTTTTTCTAAAATGCTTCTCATGACATGAACTTTTCAAAACATTCACCACATTGCATGAATTGTTATCACATGATAATTTGCATATCCATGCCTTTTTTGGAGGGAAATTGCAAAATTCAAAAATGGTGCAACATGGGAACTTTCTACCATTGCCAATGTGTTTAAAAAATGATTTTGAGTGTAAATGATCAAGCAAATGGTACTGTTCACGTGGGATTAGTCCATGCACCATGCATTTTTGAAATTTTGCAAAAACACCTTATTTTAATTAACCAAGTTAAGTATGAATTAGTAAGGTGATTAGGACTTCATATAAATACCTAAATCTAACAGAATTTGAAGGAGGTTAATCATTTTTCACCATTTCAAGATCCAAATTCTCTCTCCCTCCAAAATTTTCTCTCATTCATAATTCAAATTTTTTCCAAATAACATTGCAATTTCTTTCCATATTCTTGTTCCCTGGCTTTGATTTTGTGCAGATCAAGCTTTGAATTGGTGAATTCGTGCAAGAATCAAGTGTATCAAGCTCATGAAGGTGAAGATGGAAATTCTACTTTGAGCTAGATCTACACGTTTTCAAGCTTCCTTTTCTTCATCAAACATCATCACAAGCATTTTGGACTAGATTTGGATCATTTGGAGCATTGGATCGTGCATTACAAGGAACTGCTCTTCAAGAGGTGAGTTTTTCGAGCTTCATAATTCTCAAATTCATTAGCATATTCTTGTAGATCTCATGTTGCTGATGATTCTGGTGAAAATTTCATGAAAAATAGTGCATTATTGAATGAGATATGTGTGATTAAAGTTTTGTGCTCCAATTTTATTTTGCTCGATTCTCTCTTGTTATGACGAATTAAGCTTAGTTGTTTGTTGATCTGTAATCACCATGGAAAGACCTTCATAATGATGTATTAGTTTTGAATATCTGGAAAAATTTTCTGGATTGTGTTACTGTTCATCTTCTTCTTCGTGAAGAAGATGAAGATCTTCATGTTAGCGTCGGCCTAGCGACGGTCTTGCGTCCAAACTGGACTTCGCTAGGGTTTGCAGGCAAAACGGTGCCGTTTTGTGATGGCGCGCTCATTTTTGAAATGCTACTCGGTTCGATTCCCAGCGTGCTCAATTATTCAAATGTTCATTCATTTTATTGCTTTCCCTCCATTTGCCATGCTACATGTTCATTTTTTATATTCATTTTTTATGTCAACTTTAAAAATTCATATAAAATTGAAAAATGATCCAAAAAATGCCTGTTTTTTTGCTACTTGTTCCTTAGAATGTCTAGTATTTGATGATGTAAATTTTGAAGTTGTGCATGGCTGTATTTTGGATTGTGCTAGAATATGTGAACATGTGTACACTTGTGACCTTGCCTTGCTCTTTCTATTGTGAAATGCTTGATTTTAATCCAATGGACATGAAATTTTGCATGATGATCCTAGACACATTGATGGATGTTTTAGGCTTAGTTTGGTATTTTTCGCATTTACCATTTTTGTTTTATGCATGTGTTTGGATGGTGTGACAATTTGTGTCACACCTTTGGTTGTTCCACTTGTGCAATTTAATTTCCATGCCAACTGATCTTTGATGCTTCTGATTTTTTGTATGATGATCATGTTGGATGTGTTGAATGCTCATGAATTTTTCCAGAATTATTTGAATCATTTATGTTTTGATTTGGAATTTTCATTCATGATTTCCAAATATGAGCTTTGAATTTGTCTTTGACTTCCCTTGCACATGAAATGTCTTTGCTTGATGATTTTGATGTGATCCTTTTTAGGACATGTTAATATGTGTTTGAAGTTGCATTGTGTTGAATTTCAGCTCCTGTTTTGAATTTTTTCTTCACCTTTGACCCTAGGCTTTTACCTAGTGGTTTGTACTTACATGTGAGCTTTTAATTTCAGGTTCAAGCATCCAAATTCCATGGTTAATGTTGCTTCATCATTTGAATGTTGAAGTTTGCTATTGATTGCTAACATTTGCTGTTTTGTAGGTTGATGATAACTCATTTGAGTTTGCCTTATGGCTTATGTGTTGTACATTGGGAATGTCTGTTTGTTATTGACTGTTGTCTGTTTGTCTGAGTATTATACTGATTTGTTAGTTGTTTCCACAGGTACTTAAGTTGCTTTAAGTTCATTTGAACTTTGCTTTGCTTTGCTTGTGGTTGGCATACCACTTAGGTATAATCCTTTGATCTTCATGTAGTCTGGAAGACCTGCTGTTATTGGCAGGGACCTGTCTGAAGCCCTCCTTAAGAGGCCATGTTCTTGTTTGTTTAATTTTGTGCCAAGCAGGTTAAGTCCTCTTAAGAGGCAATTGGCAGATAGAAGGGATGTGTAATCCATCCCCTGATATTCAGTTGTGTCATTCACTTTGCTCACACCATGTGTTGATGCATTGTGAATAAGAACCCAAGATCTTATAGAGTCCATCATATGTGGAGAAGAGTTCCTTCATTCTGAACTCCCACACTTTCTATTGATTAAAGCTCTCCCAGGCCAGGGATAAGAGCTATGAGGCATAACCCTCATCTCCATTTCATCTGCTTCACCCTAACTCTCAATGTTAGGGTTAAGAGCTCAAAACACCCATTTCTAGTTGGCTTGTTTGTCAAGGTTGATATGACCCCTTGACTAAAGCCTAGCATTGCTTGAGCCTATTGATTGTGTATAGTGTGTGATAATTGACCTCTTGTTTGCTTGTTTGTTCATCTGTGCATAATTGTTTGTGTGGGCCTTTGTGCATTTGTTTTCATTAATTGTATATCATTTCATGATCATTGTTCATACTTTGTGACATGTTGTTTGTCCATTGAGGAGTCAATTGTAAGTCCAGCTATTGGCAGTTGTTTCCTGTGATCTGGTAGGAGTTGGGACTAAGACCATTGATTGGCATTCCACTTCCTAGGAGTCGAGTGTAAGACCATTTATTGGCAACTTGTTTCCTCTTGTTTATTGCATTTGTTTTCTTTGTTTTGTGAGATTAGTGTAAGTCCATTGATTGGCATCTGGTATCCATCTTTGTTTTGTGAGATTGGTGTAAGTCCATTGATTGGCATCTGGTATCCATCTTTGTTTTGTGAGATTGGTGTAAGTCCATTGATTGGAATCTGGTATCCAAGTTTTCTTTGTTTTGTGAGATTGGTGTAAGTCCATTGATTGGCATCTGGTATCCATCTTTGTTTTGTGAGATTGGTGTCAGTCCATTGATTGGCATCCGGTATCCATTTGTGTTGCTTATTTGTTATTTGCTTGTTGCCTTTTCCAAAGGAATCACTTGGATCATCTACATATGATCTCAAGAGGTGAACATCTAAGAAGTTTTGCATCCCTTAACCTTCCACCCTTTTTGTTCTTTAAACCTCCATTTGCATGTTAACTTAAACCAAAAAAATATTGTGCAAACATTTTCATTTCTTTTTAAATTAGAAACCTAGGCCTTAAGCCTTTGATTTTTCAAACTTCATTTTCATAATACTTCTTTTGAATTGAATTCTAATCATACTCTGACTTCATTTTGTGAATAATTCTAATTAGTTAATTTCCACTCATTCAATTGTTTTGTGGCTTTGTCCATTCTTGATAAGTTTTCATGCATTAGCCATAGATCTTAATTATCTTAGTGGTTGATGTGAATCTCACCTTTTGTCCTTAGTGATTGAATTGTAAGACTTCCTTGCTTATTATAGGGCATGGTCCCTCACTAGCAAGTTGAAGCTTTTCTCACATGGTGGACTTGTGGTTGTATAGGTTGAGTTTTCTCCCGTGGATAATGAAAGACCTTAGGGCTTTTGTTTAAAATCAACCCATTCATATTTTGGAAATCTTTTAGCCGAACTACGAGGTTTTGATTCTGTAAAGGTACGTAGGCAATGGATCTTTCCATCCAAACACAAAAATAATAAAAATTGTATATTCTTTTCTCATCCTCCCAATCAATGTTTGCACAAAAATATTTCATAAACAAATAATTTTACAACAAGTTGTGAAAAGGGTTCCCTAGGAGTACCTAGGATGCATTGGGTGCCTAACACCTTCCCTTTGCATAATTACCCCCTGTCGCATTACGCGAAAAACCGGCGGGAAAACAGAACAACAGAGCCGCCACCGTGCGTTATTTATCCCAAAAGAGGGAAAGGAAACGCTCGAAGTAAACCTGGAGAAGACATGGTCTCGCGACCAAAGAGATGGGATCAGGAGTCGGTTATGCGAAGGGAAGGTATTAGCACCCCTACACATCCGTCCTACTCGACGGGATCCACGCACAAAAGGAAGGATAAAGGTTGCTAAAACTGCTCAAACGTCACACCCTGGCTGAAAGGAGACACAGAAAACAAAAGAAACTAACTCGGCAGGATATCGCATCCTGGGCCTACGTAGTCTGTCAGGCACAGACATCAGAGTCGACGTAGTTCGGGACAGGGGGAAACGTGCTCGCTAGGATGTCACATCCTATGCATACATATCTTCTCGGACTAGAGAAGAATCAGAGCACTCGTAGCTCGGCTCACGCACGCAAGACAAAACCACACAGGGAACCGACTGCCAATCGTTGGACTTACGTCAGACTCCACACAAACAGGCAAACATGGAAACCGAATGCCAATCGCTGGACTTACGTCAGACTCCAACACACACAAAGGGGTTGAAAAATGAAAAGGGCGCTCGGAGAGATCAGCTCATCTCCTGCCTACGTACCTCCTCTGGTATGAGGATCAGGGCGACGTAGTTCCCCTACACAGGGAAAAAGGATTTCTAACCTAACCAGAGACTGGGAAATGACATACTAGAAGGGAGACTAACTCGAGCCTAATAGTTATCATGCAAATTCACCATGGTCCTAGGTTGAGGTTTCTATCTAACTTGCACAGGGAGCAAGCTATCCTAAACAGCACAGGCAAAGCAAACATACACACAATTAGCACACACTATATACAAACGAAGTGGGCTCACACAAGGTTAGGCTGTGAAACACAAGCCAACTGGAATCGGGTGTAGTTAGCTCTTAACCCTAACATTGAGAGTTAGGGTGAAGTAGATGAAATGGGAAGTGAGGGTAAGACCTCACAGCTCTTATCCCTGGCCTGGGAGAGCTTGACTCGAATGAAAGTGTGGGAGTTCAGAAAGTTGGAACTCTTCTATCCACATATGACTGACTCAACAATGATCTTGGGTTAATATCCACAATGCATCAACACAAGGTGTGTGAGCAAAGTGGATGACACACTGAGTAGCAGGAGATGGATTGCACATCTCTTATATCTGCCAATTGCCTTTTAGAGGTCTTTTCCTGCTTGGCACAAAGATAAACAAACACAAGCATTGCCTCTTATGGAGGGCTTCAGACAGGTGCCTGCCCAAGTAACAGGACAGGTCTTCCAGACTACATGAAGTCAGAGAAGTTATACCTCAATGCCTATGCAACCAAGCAAAGCAAAAGCAAGTTCACAATGAACATAAGCAACTAATGTACCTGAAAACAATCTAACTCAATCAGTACACAACTCAAAAAATCAAACAGACAACCAATAGTCAACAGTCAACAGACATAGTCAAACAAGCAATGCAACAAGGTGCAAGACACAAGCTCAAATCAAATGAGCTAAGAGCCACCTACAAAACAAGTCAAGATTAGTCAACATCAACCAAATAATCCCACTCAAGCAAATGAATCAATCCTCTTATGGCCATGTGCTTCTTAACCTGAAAACAAAGCTCAAGCATAAGCACAAACCACTAGGACAAAGCCTAGGGTCAAAGGGGGAGAAATAATTCAAAACAGAACATTAAATTCAACATGAATCAACCTCAATCAATTAAGAACATCATCCAAAAGGTCTCATGTCAATAGCATCAACCAAATTCATTTCACAAATCAATCATGGCAAGGTATGCAAGTTGAAAGCATATTGAAGCAACAAAATGAACAAATCCACATTAATTCAAAAATGATTCAATTCATCTCAATAAAAATCATGGCTAAACAAAACACACAACATCATCAACACACCAAAAATTAGGGCAATTAGACAAGTTTAAGCATGGCAATCAAATTCATCAAGTCAAGGCAACCAAAACAAGCTCAAATGGGACACAATTTGATACATCAACTTAGCACAAGCCTAAAACAGAACTGGAACATGGTAAAGACCTCCAATCAAATCCAAAACAAACTTCAACATGTCTAGAAACAATGTGCAAAATTCCACATCCATATGATAAACAACCAGCATTTCACAAATCATTGAAGTTTAAGACTATCCAAAAGTGCACAAATGACCATCTAGAATGAAAAATCTCAAACAAATCAGAAATGAATCCAAAAATTCCAAGACAATTCATGATCAATCACAACATCCATAGGAAGCATCATACAAAAAATCAAAGCATTTGGAGTTTATTTGGCATGGAAAAGAAATTCATCAAATTGGACAAGCAAAGGTGTGACACACATTGTCTCACCTACATTAACATGAGCATATCTCAGCAACCACAAATGATAAAAATGCAAACTCAACACCAAAATGTCCAGCAAGATGTCTAGCTTAAGCATACAAAATTTCATAAGCATTGGATTAAAACTCATTATTTCACAAAGCATATGGCAAGCAAGGTACAAAATATGACACATGCACACAAACCCTAGGCTAAACAATTTTACAACTAGGCACAATTTGTGAAAAAATGCTCATAAAAAACTAGACACAATGAGGAGCAAGATGCAAAAATCCACACATCATTTGGATCAATATTTATTTAGTTATGAATTTTTTAAAGTGAAAGAAAAATTAAAAAAACATGAATGACATAGCATGAATGGCATGGAATAAAATGGAGAAAATGAAAAGCAATTTGGATAATTGGCGCATGCTGGAATCGAAGGGAAGCAATATTTGAATTGAAGCGCCAGTTAGTGAAACGCGCCGTTTCACTTAACTGATGTGGCACTGCAAAACGCTCATGGCCAATCAATTTGCCACGCACATGACACTTGGACCAGTACATGTCCAGAAACATAAACAAACATGCAAAACACGCTAGGCAAGATCAAATGCACATTCTGGAAAATAAACCCTAGCTTCTTCATCGCGTTCATCATGTTCTTCCCAGGCCAAGAACAAAATTCTCAGAAACGCATAAGCACATCATCATGTTCATCTTTCATCATACATCACAAATCCAAGCATGGTTTAACATGAATCAACATATATCAAGCAAATCGCACACATATATTTCCATATATCAAACTTAAATCTAACATATCTTGCTCAATTCTTCATGAAAATTAATGATCTAAAGCTCAGTTTGCTCAGTGTTCAGAGATCTATCATAATCACCTAACAATTTCATGAATAGAGGGAATCGAATTCTGACCTTGTTGAAGATGCAGAAGTGGAATTGCTCGATTCAGGCCTTGAGAAGCTCAAACAGATGCTCCAATGCTCTTATATGATTGCATGGATGAATGTTTATGACTTAATCTTGCACGATCTGGCCAGAATTTCCAACTGCCATGAATGAATGCAAGCTTCGAGCTGCTTCAAATCTGAATGAATTGTGATGGTTCTTGCTTCAAACATGCGCCATAATCCTTCCAGATGATGATTTGATCAATGGGTGATGAATTGGTTTGAAGAAAATTGCAAAAGTTTGAGAGAAAAAGTGTGAAGAAAAATTTCAGATCTGAAAATGTGATGATGTTGATGCAGTTTTCTGTTATGATTATCTATATATATGAGCTCCTAATCATGTTGTTAATCACAATTAAGCCAATTGCCAATGGATTAGTGAAAAGAGAGTGTAAATGCAAATTGGCCAATGCACCTCATGCATGAGATTACCAATGGAACAGTGCACGAAATTGGCTTGGAAATCATTTGAAATTCTATTTTGAGCCAAGTGCAAATCGTAAAATGTGAAAACAATGCTTAATTTTCAAATTTGAAATTTCCCTCCAAAATTCAAATGAAAAACCAAATATTTTTATGATGGGAATGCATGACATATGATGCATGTTTTGGATAGTAGAGATCAAGAGAGAAATGTTGCAAAAAGAGCCACTCCATTTGGACATTTGGTGTGAAAGTTATGCATTCTTGAAGTTCAAATTCACTTGGCCATGATTGATCCATATCTTTTCAACCACACATGCGAAATTCATGATCTTGGACTTTTTGGAAATGGGAGAGCAAGATCTTCAACTTTCATGTTGGACAAAATTTCATTTGAAGCTTTCTTGATGATGTAATTTTGAGGAGAAGACCTTTCCATTTTTGGCAATTTCAAATTACAGGTCACTTACTATTTTTGGAAAGTTTCCATCTGACCTCAAATTCTTCATTGTTGATGCTTGAAATGTCAAATGAGACTTGTATGGACATGAATGAGGCCTCTCTAACCATCTCCCACCTTCAAATCCATGATTGAATTGACAGTTGACTTTGGTTGACTTTCTAGGGTTTCAGGGATTGCATCTTGGCTGATGAGCTTTGAGCCTTAAATGCTTGCCCAAATCACTTAAAAATGATCCCTAGGTCACATGAACTCATTGAACCAACCCTAGAGCTTTGCTTCCATAGAAAATGCACTTGCTTGCTTGCACAACTGAATCTCCTGACCAGTCTTGACTGATGACTTGATGAACTATGCAATGGACAATACAATGCTAATGACCTAAGATGAAAATGTATGTACAAAATGGGAGGTGCAAATTTGAGGTGCTACACCCCCTTACCCAGATCTCTGACCTTTCATTAGTTTTCTATGTGTAAAACTTCTTAGGCTTTTGTTCGCTTTTTAGCCATTCCTTTGGATAAATAAAAGTGTGGTGGCGACTCTATCTTTGTATACTTTGCTTTTGATTTAGTCAATAAATCATAAAGTGACGAATACACCGCTACAGAAAAGTGGCGACTCTGCTGGGGACATTAAAATTTCCTAGTGGGTTTTCCAACTTTTAACACTTGTTGTGATATATTGTTTATGACATATTTTTGTAGAATTTGGGATTACTGTATTGCTTGTAATGATTGAATTGCTTGATATACATTGCTTGCTTGTTTGGTGATCTCTGTGAGATGAGTTCTATACCCGAACTCGAGTGCACCTTATGATAGGAGGATGGCATAGTCTCGTCGACTTATGTGGAGTTATTCCTTAGCAAGTTGACTTGCGAGTCCATTCACTTGGTGGAGGTCATGTTGGATTAATGATGTCACACAAGTTATTTGTGGTTAGGCATCATTCTTTCAATATGTGCCGTAGAAGCCAAGGACCTTAGTTTACCAAGCCCATCTTGGCCTATTTTTAGGACGTAGTGCGGAGGTCGTTCAGATGTAAGATCTGATGCGATTGTTACGCGTTACTACACTCATAAGAGTCTCTCTTGAGAATATTTTTGGAATACGAGTATTCGTTCCTCCGATAATATTCGAAAGATGGGATGATGACTATGGGAACCTCTGGTAGAACATGTTCGGCAGGTTTAAACCATAGTACACTCCCTTTGGGTGGTTCTTAACCGAGACTCCATGCTCGTCAATCACAACAAACCCGTGATTCATGGTTGATCCGTTCACCCATCGTTAATATCAATGGAACTTGGGTGTCGATAAGGTGAAAACCATAATCCACCAAAATGGATGATTGATATTAAGGATGGTTGAATCGTTCGTATATCGTTAATATCAATGGAACTTGGGTGTCAATAAGGTGAAAACCATAATCCACCAAAATGGATGATTGACATTAGGGATAATATGAACCATCCCATGACCTTTGTCTCGTGTGCTTTGCTTGATCCTTGAGTGTGATTGTTGCATTCATGCATTCATGCATTCATCTGCATCCATATCATCAAAAAATGAGAATTTTTTTTAAAGGAACTTAAGGGGTTTCTTTGCAAAAAATTTCAGATATGGAAAGACAAAGAATTATCCAATGAGATATTTCCATATGCAATAAAATGATTAATATTTAAAATTTTGTAAGTAAAACCCTCGAGTTCCTTTGAAGTAAAAATAAAGCATTTGCACAAACACTTCATGCATCATATGCATAAGCGGGTGTCATTCTCAGCCTCTGGTCTTGTGGTCTCAGTTGCTCTTCATTTATTTTGAAGACAAGCTGATTCGTCGGTACTACACCAGAGCCATCTCTGCAAGATTTATGGATCATCTTGAGCAAGAGAATTGTGAACTCAAAGGGGAATTTGGCAAACCAAGTGCTTTTGATGGATTTATTCCTGGTTAGCCACTTATCTTCTTTCTCATATATTGATGCTAAGGATGAAGTTGGAACGCCTTTCCAAGATTTATCTATTGCTGAGCCGATTGAGAAGAAGTCTCCTTCATTTGCTTCCTATCGAGATGCGAAACTGGCCATCGAGTGTGGTGCAGTTGCTGGTTTAGGGAAAATGATCGAGCTTGAAGACAATAAATCCCGGGATGGCATTGGCTATTCTTCTGGGGTCTTCAACGACAAAGGGTTGTTCAAGAGTGGAGGTTTCATCCACGCCGATCAAGCCAAAGAAGCTGCTGCTATTCTGGAAGAGGATGTAGAGGATACTGACAATTTTGTCATCCCTGGCGGGATCTGCCACAATTGGGTCGCTGTAGATGTTCCTACGGTCATTCATAAGTCAGCTTAATATGTTCACTTTGTTTAAAACCCTTCTCCCATGCCAAAAGGAGAAGTGATGACATTGTTGGCATCATATATACAATGATATTTCATTCAATTAATGCATGTTAAACATTTGTTTTTCCTTTGTTTTCACTTTTTGCTTTTGCATGAAATTGGTGATCACAAAAAACCCTAAAAAAGCATAAAATCAAACTTTTCATCTGCATAATGATTGCCTTGTTTGATTTCAAAAAGCTTTTATATCCAAAATCATTATGCAGGGATTTCTAAACCCATTGAACATAATGATCCAACGCCATCTCCCAATTTTGAATTCCATGTATTCGAAGCAGAGGAAGATGATGTTGAAGGGGATTCCTGACGAGATTACCCGTCTTCTTGAGTATGAAAAGAAGATCATTCAGTTGTATCTTGAGAATCAGCAAACAGTCAGACTGGGGCATTACAAATGTAATGTAAAAAAAGGAAGAGAGGGTGAAAAAAATAAAAGACTCAAAAACAAAATCAAAAAAAACAAATAAAAGAAAAAGTATACCCTCAAAGCCCTAGTTGACTGATCCTGAATGGATTCAGAGTCGTTATGGCCAGTTGAATTTGATTGAAGAGAAGAGATTGACTGCCATGTGTCATGGTCAGTTATATCAGCAGAGAATGAAGAAAGCATTCGATAAGAAGGTCAAGCCTCGTGTGTTCCGAGAAGGTGACCTTGTGCTCAAGAAAGTCTTGTCTTTCGCGCCCGATTCCAGGGGCAAGTGGACTACAAACTATGAAGGTCCATATGTTGTCAAGAGAGCCTTTTCAGGCGGTGCTTTGATGCTTACAATAATGGATGGGGAGGATTTCACTCGTCCTGTGAATTCAGATGCAATCAAGAAATACTTTGCCTAAAAAGAAAAACAGAATAGCTCGCTAAGTTGAAAACCCGAAAGGGCGGCTTAGGCAAAAATGAGCGTCTCGGTGGAAAACCCGAAAGGGCGATCCAGGCAAAAGTTAGAGACATGAAAAAAAAGAATTTTGCATCCCGCTAGATTGAGTACCTCACCCTGGGGCAATCTAGGCAAAAACTAGGGATTTGACAAGTAACTGCATCCTGACAAGACTTTCTGTTTCACAACTGTCTTTTCGTCAGAGATTCTCCAGTCGTTGTCAACTGAAGCTTCGAATACATCGGATTCAAATTGGTAGAGAAATGGTCATTATGTTCAATGTAGCCCTCTTTCAATATATATCACCGATTTCAAATTTGTACAGATCTATGGAGTCTTGCCATTTGCAGGCTACCATTCCATCAAATAAATTTGAGCTTTTATCCAATTATTTGCACTCTTATTTGTTTCAATTCAACAAATGTTTTGCATGTTTTAATTGATAAAATGTCATTGTTTTAAACAATAAAAAATTTTCAAAATTGTTTTTAAACAAAGTGAACATTCACAATGATAAAAGGATACTTCAGAATTTCTCAGTGCTCTCCCAAGGGTGGCATGATTTCCAACAGGGTAAGACATTTGTTCATATTCTTGGCATGGTTGTATCCTCTTTCTCCAGATTGTTGTTGGGGTTGTTCCCCAAGCAGAGCTTCTGTTGAGATTTTGTGTTCCTAGAGCAGAGTGCTTGTTGGAAACTTCAGTTTTCCTCTTCAGCAATATTCTCTCCCCAGCATGGGTGCTTCCCATTTTGGAAGATTCGGTAGTTGGTGGGTTGATACCCCAGTACTTCGTCGTTTTCCTCAGTGTAGTCGCCAACGGAATTGTTGGTATGATGTACTTCATCTATGTTATCTCTTCCCATCAGAGTGCTTGTTGAGGTCTTCGCCTCTCCTCCCTTCAGCAGAGCAGTGATTCTTTCCTCCTCAGCAGTTGTGATGTCTTTTGGAAGGTTCAGTATTTGGTGGTTGATCCCCAGTTCTCCTTCTCTGTCTCAGATGAATCCTCAGTAGATTTGTGGTATGGTGGATTGTATCTGTGATGGTTCCTCCCTGCAGAGATTTGGGTGATTTCCCGATGTTTTGATCCCCAGTAGAGTTGCTTGTGTGGCAGAATCTACTTATTCGATATGTTTTCCCTCAGTGGATTTATCCCCAATGGAGTTGCTGACAGTATCCCCAGTAGAGTTGCTTGTGCGGCCAGATTCTACTTGAGTGGTCTGTTTTTGTAGAAGTTCTTTCCTGTGCAGCGAACTCTTGTTTCCCAGCTGAGACTAATGATTCCCCTACAGAAATCTCGTGATTTCTCCACTTCCCCAACAGAGTTGCTTTGATGGCAGTTTCTGCCTGTTGTGAACTTCTGTTCCTCAGTTGGGTTGATTGATGATCCATCGCTCAGAGATTTTGTGATTTCTTGATATCTCTGGATTTTTCCCAACAGATCTTTGCTTTTTAGCATTCAGATCTCCAGCAGATTGGCTTTCCAGTTGGATTTCTTGGGTTTTCCTCTGGAAGTGTAGTACCGGGCGTTTGATTCCTGGACCTGTTTGTGTTAGTAATGTCTGTTTTGTCAGCATTCATCAAACATAAATCACGCATATTCATGCATACTTTCAACATTCAGATATTCATGTTGCATTTTTGCCATATATCTTTTGTTTGATTGTCTCCTGCTGAATGGTGATATAGATCTCTCCAGAAGATCTTCCCAAGCAGATGTCGGGTGTTTAATCTCTCAATATAGAGTCAGCCCCATAAGCAGAAAGTGTCTGTCTTTTCTTCTGCATTTCCCCACTGAGATCTATCCTCGTGGATGACGGTTGTTTTCGTTTCCTCCCAACACATATATTGGGATGGGTTCTCCCTATTGAGTTATATCCTCATTAGGACGAGTCTTGATTCAATTTGCCTTTTTGGTTTGATCCTGAATTGGCCTTTTTTCAACTGTCTCTTGTGCTTCCCTGTGGAATAAATGAATAAATTGCCCAATAACCGGCAATAGTTCATCTTATCCCCAGCGGAGTTTGGGCCTTCTACCCAGTAACCGGTAGTTATAAGTCCTATCTTTTTTTGGCTTCTACCCAGTAACCGGTAGTTATAAGTCCTATTCTTTATGGTTTTCTAACCAGTAACCGGTAGTTGTAAATCCTATATACCTTCTTCCCTCTTTGTGGAATCTGTGGTTGTGTACCCAGAGATTGGTATTTGTGAACTTGTTCCTCAGCAGAGTTGGTGGTTTTCTACCCAGTATTCGGTAGTTGTAAATCCTATTTTTCTTGCTCTCCAGCAGTTTGTGGTTTTCTACCCAGTAACTGGTAGTTAGAAACCCTATTTGTGTTTTCCCGTGTGGAGTTGTGATCCTTTCACTCCCCACGCAGAGGCTTTGGTTTTCTACCCAGTATTCGGTAGTTGTAAACCCTATTCTTGTATCCTCATCAGAGTTTTGGCCCTCTACCCAGTAGCCGGTAGTTGTAAGTCCTATCTTTATTCCCCTAGCAGAGGTAACCTTTGTGGTTCATTCTGGTTCATGGTGGATTTTGCGGTCTTCTACCCAGTATTCGATAGTTATAAATCCTATGTTGTTGTTGTCTCCCTATTGGAGTCTGTGCTTTCTTGTGGATAATTGTCGTATGCTAGCAATTTTATCCTCAGCTGAGTCTTTGGTTTTCTACCCAGTAGTCGGTAGTGGCAAACCTCTTGTTTCCTCAGCCAGAGTCTTTGGTCTTCTACCCAGTATTCGGTAGTTATAAATCCTTTGTTCTCCCCTTTGCAGAGTTAACCTTGTTGTTCATCCTAACCGATGATGGTTACTCTTGTTGGTTATCTTGATCCAGTATTCGATGTTGATATTCCTTCCCTTGTCTGGGTAATTGATCTGAGTAAGGAATTCTATCCCCAACATGTCTTTTTGTGGATAATTGCCGGATGCTAGCAATTTTATCCTCAGTGGGTCCTTTCACCGTTTGCCAGTGATTTGTTCCCCAGATCATTGATTTTTTATCAATGCATCCCCGGTGAGTCCTCTTTCGTTTACCCTTTTGTTGGTAATGATTGTTGCTCCCTTTGATCGGTCATCATTATATACCTAGTTTTGGTATCCCGATGCCTTTCTTTTCGGTCGATTTATCCTTTATTAACCCAGTAACCGGTTGTGGATAATCTTCCATGCGAGTATACTATCCACGTTCTGACGGTAATGGATAATATATCTCATGCACTCTTCAGTCGAAGCCTGTTGTGTTTCCCCAGTCGAGTAAGATTCGTGTTCCTTTTGCAGAATCGAATATTCTTTTTTCTCCTGTTTTTGAGCGTATCTCCCAGTAACCGGTGATATGTCTCCTGGATAATTGCCGGATGCTTGCAATTTATCCCATGTGAGTTATCTCTCGTTTACCCTGTTTGTTGTTGGAATCGATTGTTTCTCTTTTCGGTCGGTCACCTATTATATACCCAGTAACCGATATCCCTGGTGTTCCTTCCATGCGAGTATATTATCTACGTTCTGACGGTAATAGATAATATGTCTCATGCGAGTATACTATCCATGTTCTGACGGTAATGGATAATATATCTCATGCGCTCTTTGGTTGAACTCTTTTATCCTTCCCCATTTGAGTAAGATTCGTTTTCCCGTTACAGAGTCGAATGTCCATCCTGTAAGTCGATTTGCTTTTTCAAGCCCTCCTTTTGGATGATGAGTGTTTTGGCAGTAAAAACCAATTCACGCTTTATATACCCAGTAACCGGTATCCCTGGTGTTCCTTCCTTTCTGCTCCCTATTATGACCATGATCCCCTGTGGAGTCAGATTTTCCTGAGTTGATATACCTTTTTCAGGTCTTCCTCAGATGTCTTTTGGTTGATTGATATCTCTCACCCTTATACCGGTCTTAGATATTCATTCTTCCTGAGCTTGTTGTTCTTTCACCCAGTAACCGGTGTTCAGATCACATGTCTCTTTGAGCTTGTTACCCAGTAACCGGTAACACCTCGTCTTGCAGATTTTCTCCAGAAGAGTCTCTTTGTTAGATGTTCCCCAGTGGAGTTCCTGTTGTGATTTTACCCTTTTGCTATATTGGCGTTTTCCCCAATATATGCAAATTTCCCCGGTAGGGAGGTTCTTTGTGAAGTTTTCCCCAGTCCGAGTCTGGATTTTCATCCGAAGTATAATTTGTGGTCAGTTTGAGTCTTTCCATTGGACGTGTTCCCTTTGGAAACTTCTTCTTTTCCCCAGTTTGAGTCATTTACTCCCTAGTAAAGTCTCAAGTCCAGTCGTGTCCTGCTCACTCAGTGTCTAATTCTTGTTTCCCCTAATTCAGAGTCGTGTCCTGCTCACGCATTTCTTTTTTCTTATCCCCATAAGAGTCCTGTTAGAGTCTCTGTTCCTGGTGAGTGTATTACTCCGATGGATCGTCTTTCCTTCTTTGTGGACCCATATTCACCAGAGTTTGTTTCTTTGGCATTCATACATTTCCATCATGAGGTCTCTTAGGGACCAAAATTTGTCTCATTATTGTTATTTAAATCCATTCTACCGCGTTGAGATGAAGATTTAAACCTTCACTTCTCCGGCTAGAATGTCCTTAAATAGGGGCATCTGTAAGACCCCAATTTTGTCCCTAAGATCCCTCATGGCATCATATCATAACATTGCATTGCCTCAAGGATCATTGGACACCTTGCTTCCTTCCCTGTGGGTGGGGTATTCTTTGAGAGTGGTTCTTGATCACCAAGCATTGCTTGCATTTGTATATCATTGCTTTTCTTTTAATCACTAACCAAAATGTACAAAAATATGTCATTAACCTTTGTTACTTGCAGCTTAAGCAGTCAACAGTCAAGGCAATTCAAGTAAATCTTGTGTGCAAGAGATGAAGTTTCCATTGAGATATGGATCATGTGATCATTATTTTGAGCTTATGTGAGCTATAGGTTCATTGTGGAGCAAGTTCACAAGTGGCAAAGGCCCCAAATTCATCAGGACATTTTCAGGTCATCTAAGGACCAATGCAGTCAACTGAAAAGTCAACTGTGGGTTTTGAATTGAGAAATTGAGTTTCTTCATCCCATTCATGTCTAAATCATGCTTATTCATCATACCAAAGGTCAAGGTTGAAGAATTTGAAGTCAAGTCAAAAGTTTCCAAAAATGGAAAGTGACCTATAATTTCAACTTTCCAAAAATGGCATGTTTTTAATCCAACTTCAACTCAACTTTACAACAACAAAGAAGCTTCAAATGAATTTTTGTCCAACATGAAAGTTGAAGATCTCTCTCTCCCATTTCCAAAAAGTCCAAGATCATGAGAATGTGATGAATGGTTAAGGAGATATGGTCCAATCATTGCCAAGTATACATGGAACTTCAAATGGCCATATCTTTTGATTCATAACTCCAAATTTGGTGCCTTTTTTTCTAAAATGCTTCTCATGACATGAACTTTTCAAAACATTCACCACATTACATGAATTGTTATCACATGATCATTTGCATATCCATGCCTTTTTTGGAGGGAAATTGCAAAATTTAAAAATGGTGCAACATGGGAACTTTCTACCATTACCAATGTGTTTAAACAATGATTTTGAGTGTAAATGATCAAGCAAATGGTACTGTTCACGTGGGTTTAGTCCATGCACCATGCATTTTTGAAATTGTGCAAAAACACCTTATTTTAATTAACCAAGTTAAGTATGAATTAGCAAGGTGATTAGGACTTCATATAAATACCTAAATCTAACAGAATTTGAAGGAGGTTAATCATTTTTCACCATTTCAAGATCCAAATTCTCTCTCCCTCCAAAATTTTCTCTCATTCATAATTCAAATTTTTTCCAAATAACATTGCAATTTCTTTCCATATTCTTGTTCCCTGGCTTTGATTTTGTGCAGATCAAGCTTTGAATTGGTGAATTCGTGCAAGAATCAAGTGTATCAAGCTCATGAAGGTGAAGATGGAAATTCTATTTTGAGCTAGATCTACACGTTTTCAAGCTTCCTTTTCTTCATCAAACATCATCACAAGCATTCTGGACTGGATTTGGATCATTTGGAGCATTGGATCGTGCATTACAAGGAACTGCTCTTCAAGAGGTGAGTTTTTCGAGCTTCATAATTCTCAAATTCATTAGCATATTCTTGTAGATCTCATGTTGCTGATGATTCTGGTGAAAATTTCATGAAAAATAGTGCATTATTGAATGAGATATGTGTGATTAAAGTTTTGTGCTCCAATTTTATTTTGCTCGATTCTCTCTTGTTATGACGAATTAAGCTTAGTTGTTTGTTGATCTGTAATCACCATGGAAAGACCATCATAATGATGTATTAGTTTTGAATTTCTGGAAAAATTTTCTGGATTGTGTTACTGTTCATCTTCTTCTTCGTGAAGAAGATGAAGATCTTCATGTTAGCGTCGGCCTAGCGACGGTCTTGCGTCCAAACTGGACTTCGCTAGGGTTTGCAGGCAAAACGGTGCCGTTTTGTGATGGCGCGCTCATTTTTGAAATGCTACTCGGTTCGATTCCCAACGTGCTCAATTATTCAAATGTTCATTCATTTTATTGCTTTCCCTCCATTTGCCATGCTACATGTTCATTTTTTATATTCATTTTTTATGTCAAATTTAAAAATTCATATAAAATTGAAAAATGATCCAAAAAATGCCTGGTTTTTTGCTACTTGTTCCTTAGAATGTCTAGTATTTGATGATGTAAATTTTGAAGTTGTGCATGGCTGTATTTTGGATTGTGCTAGAATATGTGAACATGTGTACACTTATGACCTTGCCTTGCTCTTTCTATTCTGAAATGCTTGATTTTAATCCAATGGACATGAAATTTTACACGATGATTCTAGACACATTGATGGATGTTTTAGGCTTGGTTTGGTATTTTTCGCATTTACCATTTCTGTTTTATGCATGTGTTTGGATGGTGTGACAATTTGTGTCACACCTTTGGTTGTTCCACTTGTGCAATTTAATTTCCATGCCAAGTGATCTTTGATGCTTCTGATTTTTTGTATGATGATCATGTTGGATGTGTTGAATGCTCATGAATTTTTCCAGAATTATTTGAATCATTTATGTTTTGATTTGGAATTTTCATTCATGATGTCCAAATATGAGCTTTAAATTTGTCTTTGACTTCCCTTGCACATGAAATGTCTTTGCTTGATGATTTTGATGTGATCCTTTTTAGGACATGTTAATATGTGTTTGAAGTTGCATTGTGTTGAATTTCAGCTCCTGTTTTGAATTTTTTCTTCACCTTTGACCCTAGGCTTTGACCTAGTGGTTTGTACTTACATGTGAGCTTTGAATTTCAAGTTCAAGCATCCAAATTCCATGGTTAATGTTGCTTCATCATTTGAATGTTGATGTTTGCTATTGATTGCTAACATTTGCTGTTTTGTAGGTTGATGATAACTCATTTGAGTTTGCCTTATGGCTTATGTGTTGTACATTGGGATTGTCTGTTTGTTATTGACTGTTGTCTGTTTGTCTGAGTATTGTACTGATTTGTTAGTTGTTTCCACAGGTACTTAAGTTGCTTTAAGTTCATTTGAACTTTGCTTTGCTTTGCTTGTGGTTGGCATACCACTTAGGTATAATCCCTTGATCTTCATGTAGTCTGGAAGACCTGCTGTTATTGGCAGGCACCTGTCTGAAGCCCTCCTTAAGAGGCCATGTTCTTGTTTGTTTAATTTTGTGCCAAGCAGGTTAAGTCCTCTTAAGAGGCAATTGGCAGATAGAAGGGATGTGTAATCCATCCCCTGATATTCAGTTGTGTCATTCACTTTGCTCACACCATGTGTTGATGCATTGTGAATAAGAACCCAAGATCTTATAGAGTCCATCATATTTGGAGAAGAGTTCCTTCATTCTGAACTCCCACACTTTCTATTGATTAAAGCTCTCCCAGGCCAGGGATAAGAGCTATGAGGCATAACCCTCATCTCCATTTCATCTGCTTCACCCTAACTCTCAATGTTAGGGTTAAGAGCTCAAAACACCCATTTCTAGTTGGCTTGTTTGTCAAGGTTGATATGACCCCTTGACTAAAGCCTAACATTGCTTGAGCCTATTGATTGTGTATAGTGTGTGATAATTGACCTCTTGTTTGCTTGTTTGTTCATCTGTGCATAATTGTTTGTGTGGGCCTTTGTGCATTTGTTTTCATTAATTGTATATCATTTCATGATCATTGTTCATACTTTGTGACATGTTGTTTGTCCATTGAGGAGTCAATTGTAAGTCCAGCTATTGGCAGTTGTTTCCTGTGATCTGGTAGGAGTTCGGACTAAGACCATTGATTGGCATTCCACTTCCTAGGAGTCGAGTGTAAGACCATTTATTGGCAACTTGTTCCTCTTGTTTATTGCATTTGTTTTCTTTGTTTTGTGAGACTAGTGTAAGTCCATTGATTGGCATCTGGTATCCATCTTTGTTTTGTGAGATTGGTGTAAGTCCATTGATTGGCATCTGGTATCCATCTTTGTTTTGTGAGATTGGTATAAGTCCATTGATTGGAATCTGGTATCCAAGTTTTCTTTGTTTTGTGAGATTGGTGTTAGTCCATTGATTGGCATCTGGTATCCATCTTTGTTTTGTGAGATTGGTGTAAGTCCATTGATTGGCATCCGGTATCCATTTGTGTTGCTTATTTGTTATTTGCTTGTTGCCTTTTCCAAAGGAATCACTTGGATCATCTACTTATGATCTCAAGAGGTGAACATCTAAGAAGTTTTGCATCCCTTAACCTCCCACCCTTTTTCTTCTTTAAACCTCCATTTGCATGTAAACTTAAACCAAAAAAATATTATGCAAACATTTTCATTTCTTTTTAAATTAGAAACCTAGGCCTTAAGCCTTTGATTTTTCAAACTTCATTTTCATAATACTTCTTTTGAATTGAATTCTAATCATACTCTGACTTCATTTTATGAATAATTCTAATTAGTTAATTCCACTCATTCAATTGTTTTGTGGCTTTGTCCATTCTTGATAAGTTTTCATGCATTAGCCATAGATCTTAATTATCTTAGTGGTTGATGTGAATCTCACCTTTTGTCCTTAGTGATTGAATTGTAAGACTTCCTTGCTTATTATAGGGCATGGTCCCTCACTAGCAAGTTGAAGCTTTTCTCACATGGTGGACTTGTGGTTGTATAGGTTGAGTTTTCTCCCGTGGATAATGAAAGACCTTAGGGCTTTTGTTTAAAATCAACCCATTCATATTTTGGAAATCTTTTAGCCGAACTACGAGGTTTTGATCCTGTAAAGGTACGTAGGCAATGGATCTTTCCATCCAAACACAAAAATAATAAAAATTGTATATTCTTTTCTCATCCTCCCAATCAATGTTTGCACAAAAATATTTCATAAACAAATAATTTTACAACAAGTTGTGAAAAGGGTTCCCTAGGAGTACCTAGGATGCATTGGGTGCCTAACACCTTCCCTTTGCATAATTACCCCCTTACCCAGATCTCTGACCTTTCATTAGTTTTCTATGTGTAAAACTTCTTAGGCTTTTGTTCGCTTTTTAGCCATTCCTTTGGATAAATAAAAGTGCGGTGGCGACTGTATCTTTGTATACTTTGCTTTTGATTTAGTCAATAAATCATAAAGTGACGAATACACCGCTACAACCCGTTAAGTTCCTTGAAAATTTTCTCAGTGTTGATGATATGGATGTGTATGAATGCATGAATGCATGGATGCAACAATCACACTCACGGATCAAGCAAGTCACACCATACAAAGGTCACGGGATGGCTCAAGTCATCCTCAATATCAATCATCCATTTCGGTGGATTATGGTTTACACCTTATCAACACCCAATTTCCTTTGATATTAAGGATATACGATAACAGATCAACCGTGAATCAAGGGTTTATTGCAAGTCACGAGCATGGAGTTTCGGTTAAGAACCACCTAATGGGAGTGTACTATGGTTAAACCTGACAATCATGTTCTAAAAGAGGTCCCCATAGTCATCATCTCATCTTTCAGATATTATCGGATAAAATGACTACTCGTATTCCAAAAATATTCTCAAGAGAGACTCTTATGAGTGTAGTATTGCGTAACAATCGTATCAAATCATACACTTGAACGATCTTCGCACTATGTCCTAAAATAGGCCAAGATGGGCTAGGTATTCTAAGGTCCTTGGCTTCTAAGGTTTATATTGGAAAGAGTAATGCCTAACCACGACTACTCGTGTGACATTATATATCCCAACAAGACCTCCACCAAGTGAATGGGCTTGCAAGTCAACTTGCTAAGGAATAACTCCACATAAGTCAACAAGACTATGCCATTCTCCTATCATAAATGCACTCAAGTTCGGGTATAGAACTCATCTAACAAGAGACCACCAAGCACACAAGCAATTGATATATATCAAGCAATTCATACATTACAAACAATACAGTCATCCCAAATTTGCACCAAAATATGTCACAAATAACTATAAACATACAATACAACAAGCAAAAAGTAGGCTAAACCCACTAGGAAAAGACTGAAATCCCCAGCAGTCGCCACTTTTTTGTAGCGGCGTATTCATTACCTTATGATTTATTGACTAAATCAAAATTAAGCATACAATTCGAGTCGCCACCGCACTTCTATTTATCCAAAAGAAAAGTTAGAAAGCGAACAAAAACCAAGTAAGAGGTTTTATCAAATCAAAAACTAATAAAAATGTCAGATATCTGGGTAAGGGGGTTGGTTATGAAATGGGATGGTTTTAAGCACCTAAAACATCCTTAGTACTCTAAGGGAGCCCTTTTTTCAAAGATGTATTGTAGGTTGGTATTTGTGAAAAGATTTCTGCAAACAAGATTGGGGAGATGAGAAAAGAATATACATATTTACAATTTTTGTTATTTGAATGGATAAACCCATTGCCTACGTACCATCACAAAGGTAGGATCAAAACCTCGTAGTTCGGGGTAAAAATCTCAAAAGATTGGTGAATTGATTTGTCAAAAGCCTTAAGATCTTTTGTTATCAAAGGGAGAAAACTCAACCTAAACCAACAATCCACCATGTGAGGAGAGCTTCAACATACTAGAGAGGGATCCACCCTATAATAAGTATGGAAGACTTATAGTTCAATCACTAAGGATAAGGTGAGGTTTACATCAACCACTATGATAACTCAAACCTGTGACTAATGTTTATGAAAAAGGTTTTAACAAAGGTGACCATTGGAACCACAAAAACAACTTGAAGTGAGTTGTATTTACAAGTTAGAAGTATTCACAAAACGAGGTCAAAGTATGATTAAGGTTCATTTACAATGAGTATTAATGAAAAGAGTTTGAAAAATCAAAAGCATAAGGCCTAGGTTTCTAATTTGAAAATAATGTCAAAGTTTGCACAAAATGAGTTTGGCTTGGGTTAGAGTGGAGAGAAGAAGAGAAGGGCTAGTCCTAAACATGCAAAGATAAGAGAAGAGATAAAACCCTTGAAATTCCTTCTCTTGAGATCATAAAGATGATTCAAGATGCTCCTTTCCTTTAGACTTATCAATCCCTCAAGCAATCAATCAAATATTATATTCAAGCTCCTAGGATCTCCATTTGGCTTGTCTCTCATAAATTGGCTATTCATGACTGTAGCGGGGTATTCGTTACCTTTAGATTTATTGACTAAGTCAAAAGTAAATCATACAATTCGAGTCGCCATCGCACTTCTATTTATCCAAAGGAAAGGTTAGAAAGCGAATAAAAACCGAGAAGTTTTATCAAATTAAAAACTAATAAAAATGTCAGAGATCTAGGTAAGGGGTTGGTTATGCAATGGGAACGTTTTAAGCACCCAAAACATCCTTAGTACTCTACGGGAGCCCTTTTTGCAAATGTTGTATGGTAGATTTGTATTTGTGAAAATATATTTGTGCAAACATGATTTGGGAGATGAGAAAAGAATAATCAAATTACTTACAATTTTGTGTTTGAATGAATAAACCCATTGGCTACGTACCATCACAAAGGTAGGATCAAAACCTCGTAGTTCGGGGTAATAATCACAAAATAAGTTGGTGAATTGATTGGTCAAAAGCCTTAAGGTCTTTTGTTATCAAAGGGAGAAAACTCAACCTAAACCGTAAATCCACCATGTGAGAAGAGCTTTAACATACTAGTGAGGGATCCACCCTATAATAAGTATGGAAGACTTATAGTCCAATCACTAAGGATAAGGTGAGGTTTACATCAACCACTATGATATCTCAAACCTAATAACTAATGTTTATGAAAATCTTTGGCAAAGGTGGCCATTAGAACCACAAAACAATTTGAGTGAGTTGGATTTACCAATTAGAAGTATTCACAAAAGGGAGTCAAAGTTGACTTAAGATTCAATTCAAAATAAGTATTATGAAAAGAGTTTGAAAAATCAAAGGCATAGTGCCTGGGTTTCTAGTTTTGAAAACAATGTCAATGTTTGCACAAAAAAGTTTGGCTTGGGTTAGAGTGGAGAGAAGAAGAGAAGGGCTAGGTCCTAAACATGCAAAGATGAGAGAAGAGAATAAAACCACTTGGAGTTCCCCTCTTGAGATCATAAAGATGATCCAAGTTGCTCCTCTCCTTTGGACTTAGCAAGCAATAAGCAAATAACTCAAGCAATAAAGCAAATACTCAATCAAGCTCCTAGGATCCTCCCATTGTGAATTTGTTTCTCTTATCTTGGATGCTCATGACAATGGTCCTTCTAAATAGATCAAGTTTAGGATCCCTATCACACAAGAAAAAACAAATCAAAAAGTTCCATAATGCAATAGAAAGAATGGACAAGAGTGAGTTTAGAATAAGGTCCTTTCAATTTAACTTCATGATTAAGCATTCTAAAGGCATGAGGCCTAGTTGCTCTTCAACATATTTATCATTCTAAAGGGATGAGGCCTAGTTGCTCTTGAAACTCCATTTAGCATGGGTGAGGTCCTAATCCTAAGTCCTTTCTCCTTTTGCATTGGATTTACACAAACAAAAACAGAACAAGCACAAGGCAATAGTATATGCACAATAATGTGCTCAAGTGAGCAAAAGGCAAATGGCATAAACATAAACATTAGCTCAAAAAAGAAATAATTCACAAAAAATATTAAATGGAATCACAAAAATAATTAAAAATCATTTTTAGATACTAGAATTTAAGAGAAAAGATTTGCAATTAGTCCCATATTTTTGTGATTTCAAATAAAGAAGTTAAGAATTTTTTAAAATAAAATGGAATAAAAGAAATTAAAACAGAAATTAAAAAAATAGCAAAAATCCACAAGCGTCTGATCAGCGCTCATTAATTGACGTGGCTGATCAGATGGCTATGAAGCGCGCGCTCATTGTGTGGACGAGTCAACAACAAAACACATTGCATTAAATAAAGTCATAATAATCAACAACCAAGATTAGATCTGGAAGACTAGATCCAAGGGCCAAGGTTTGGATGCGTGGGGAGGGTGGTGGAAACCACCGTCTTCTCCGGTGAGAAGCCATAATCCGGCCACCAGTTGCAGGTTTTCAAACCCCAATCATAGCACGCGATCCATATACCATTCGAAAGCTGGGGTGATGTAACTCACCCCTGTGACCTTAGTTTCTTCTCAAGATTCTTATGGAGGAAGAAATCTGAGGTTGAAATATGAGGTGTTCAATCTGAAGTTAACTAATTCTCAAAATTAAAACCACCAATCAATTGCCTCTCACATGAGGACTTCAGAAATGCCAACCAAACCAAGCAATGCACAATAATAAGAGAGATTCGAATCAAAATAGTTATGGTGAAAACCTTTGAAGCTTTAGAAGTGAAAACCTTTAGAAGTTAAAAATCAACCATGGAAGTTGAAATTTAAGCTTGAAAAATGAAGTGAAATTTTAGAGTTCCTTTGAGTGATAGGTTAGGGAAGCAATTCAGCAGAGGTTCAGGCGCCTTCAGGTTGAGAAATGAGCAAGGCAAGGCATTCTATTTATAGCCATAGCTGATGCGAGGCATGATCAAACTCGTGTGTGCATGAACTTGGGTCCTCCATGCATGGGCCTCTACAGGCGCATGTGAGGCCCAAAAGCAATTAGTTTTGCATGCTGAAATCAAATGAATCAATTTTGGATGTGCAAATGGCAATGCAATGGATTGTGTAGCAAGATTTAACATGTTATGCATAATTGGTCACAAAACTTCACCTCTTTGAAAATGCCAATTAGAAAATCCAAACAAAAGCATGTAGGTAATGTTTGGAAAGGTATCGACATAAGGAACAAATGTTATGTTGAACGAAAATCCATGTGGAGTTGGGAAAATATTGAAAACTGGCCATGAAGTTCAAGGTACAAAACATGCATTTGAAAATTTTGCCAAAATGGACCAACTTCAAGGCCTTATTTTTCAATGATGCATATCTCAAATGAATAAAACCTTCAACATCAACGTTGTAGATCTTTTCAAGACAATAGACATGGACTTAAAGTTTGCATCATTTAGATTTCGGATGAGAAAGTTATGAGCACTTGAAGTTGGACTTTTTCAAGATTCAATGGCTTTGGTCCAAAGTGACCTATAATGTTTTGTATTATCACATGTGTTTATTTTAGGATTATGAAATTTTGTCCAACATAACAATTTAATTAGACATATTAAAATTTCCAATGCTTTGGGTATCACCTAAAAATCATAAAAAATGAAGGAGTTAGGTCCTTGGGAAGTTGACCCAAAATCAGGGTTTCAGTCAAAATGACCTTTAATGTTTTGAAATGAATGATGACCTTACAAGTTTCAAATGGATTTTTGATGAACATTAAAGTTGTTTATATGGTTCTTAAGAACATTGTTTCTCTTGGGGTCATCTTCATTTGACAAACACATCAACCGTTAGGTCTCAGTGGATTTCAAAATAGTCAGATGAATTGACTGATCAACTTCTCAAAGCCAAACTTTAAATCTTGATGAATGAATGATTAAGGAAACTCACATAAGCTCATATATGCATAAAATTATGAATTAAAGAACTTCCTTTGATTTTATTTCATCATAGGTTGAGGTTGCTTCATGAACAAGGCACAGTCAATGCACAGTTGAATTAGGGTTTCCTTGGGAAACAATCGTCAAGCCCTTTGGTTTATCTTGATCAAATTAAAAAATTGAGATACTTGGGAGGCATATATGATGATTGAGATCTTGGTGAACCATTTTCCTTCTTGCTTTCATCTTCATCTGGCCACTTCAATGGGCATAGGAGCCTCCTAGGAGTCTTGGATCACATGACTGCTTGAGCTTCAAAGCAAACAAGTTAGTGACATATTTTTGTGCTTTTAGTTAGTAAAAAAAATAAGAAAATCAATAATATACAATTCAAGCATGCTTGGTGGTCTCAAACCAACTCACACAAGTCCCAACCCTAGGGTTAAGGAGCCAAGATGCTATGATCCTTGAGGCAATGCAATAAGCAATGATATGATGCCATGAGGGATCTTAGGGTCAAAATTAGGGTCTTACAATGACAATGGTCCTTCTTACTATCTCAATTTTGGAATCCCTATCACACAAGAGCAAACATCAAAAGGTTCACAATACAATAAGAGGAATGAACAAAGAATGGGTTTAGAATAGGGTTCCTTTGAAGTCAACTTTAAGATTTAGCATTCTAAAGGCATGAGGCCTAGTGGCTCTTCAACAAGTTTAGCATTCTAAAGGCATGAGGCCTAGTTGCTCTTGAACTCCTTTAAGCATAGGTAAAGTCCTAATTCTAAGTCCTTTCTCCTTTTTGCATTGGGTTCACACAAACAAAGACAAAACAAACACAAAGCAACAATATATTTTATATATAAAATATGTGCTCAAGTGAGAAAAAGGAAAAATAATATGAGTAAGAAAGTAAATTGCATTAAAGTAAATTGCAAGAAATTAAATGCTTGAATTAAAGTTAGTAGTTAGTAGTTAATGTTAGTGTGTCATAATACAATTTAGTGCTATGGTAAGCAATCATAAGTGGACTAATGTAGTAGTCACACCTATCTGAGGCCGGTCAATAAAACTATAGGCAAATAAACACAAGTTAGAGATCATGAATAGTAAGCCAAGCTTCTACAACTTGCCATGCCAAAAGAAAATAGGGAAAGCCTTGTATGGATTTTAGGTTTTTTGCTTGACCAAGAAGCAACATATCTTGGACACAAAGCAACTCACTTGATCTTTGATCCAGTTGAGTTTGATTTGGATCAAAGAAGATTAAGCCTCTCATATGTCAAAGATCAACCACAAATCATTAACTCATTGGCCAAAATAAAAAAGAAGAAGATGAAGATGAAATGAAATGGATAAAACATAAGGAGAATTCAAATGACATAATCAAAGCACAATGATCAAATGTGAATCAAATCATCATCAACCAATGTAAAACAGAAGAAATATGAAGATTAGAAGTCAACAAAGTCAGACATATTTTGGTAATTTTTGGAATTAAAATAAATGCAAAACTAAAATGATTAAAATATGGTTAAACCTCAAATTCAATTCAAATCAACTTGGATAAGTCCAATTGAATCATCATAAGTCTAACATGGTCAAATAAGGTTTGACAAATTTTCTCAACATTTTTTGAAAATAGAAACTATTTTAAAATAATTAAAAACAAAGAAAAATAACACAAATGAATTAAAATCTCAAATAAATCTCAAATCAATTAGGAAATTGATGAGAATATTTTTGATAGACTTTTCATGATCCATATGTGTTAAGAAAATATTTTTGGAATTTTTGGATATCAAAAAGTGTTTAAAATGAATTACAAACTATCAAAAACAAAATAATTCACAAAAAAAATTAAATGAAATCAAAAAAATAATTAAAAATCAGATTATGAAACTAGATTTTTCAAGAATTTTTTTGCCATTGGTCTCATATTTTTGTGACTCCAAATAAAATAGTTATGAATTTTTGAAATTAAAAGGAATTAAAAGAAAATAAAACAAAAAAACAAAATATAAAAAATCAGCAGCGCTTGGATCCACTTCATTAATTGACGTGGCGTACCATGAGCCTTAGTCCAACGCGTCACAAATGGAATTAAAAAATGTCAAATAAATAAAAGGCTAAGATTAGAACGTTTGAAGGAGATCCAAGGGATCAGACTCATCCATGTGGGGATGGTGGTGGAAACCACCATCTTCTCCGGTGGACCAACCAACTCCGGCCACCAGTTGCAGGTTTTTGAACCTCAACCAAAATGCACGAGCCAGGTACCAAAATGAAGTTGTGGTGATGTACATCACCCCTGTATCCTTGGATTGTCCTCAAGATCTCTATCAAGTGAGAAATCTGAGCTTGAACATCCAGGTAGGCAAATTGAAAAGCTTCAAAACATAAAATCAAGATCACCACTGGCCTGCCTCTTGCACGAGGACTTCAGAAAACAGTTTGAACACAAGCAATTCACATCATGGAGTAAGATATAGATCAAAACAGTTAGAGGATAAACCTTTGAAGAACAACTTTATGCAGCACGATCCACTCAAACTCTTGCTTCCAACTTGATCAGGAGATGATAATGATGCAAGGCTTAGGAATTGGAACTTGAAGATCAACCAAGGAAGTTGAAATCAAATTTGAAATTGAGAAATAAAAACCAGAATTCCCTTGAGTATGGTTCGGTATGGGTTTCAGTAGAGCTTCAGATTCCCTTAAGGTTGAGATTTGAATGAGCCAAGGCATGTATTTATAGTTGAGTTGAAGGCAAGGCAAGGTAGAACTCGTGTGCATGAAACTTTGGGTCCTCCATGCATGGGCCTATACAGGCGTATGTGAGGCCCAAAATCAAGTGCAAATGCAAGCTGATATCAAACCAAATTGAAATGGACGTGCATTCTGAGCTGCATTGGCTTGTGCATGAAGATTCAATGTGAATTGCATATTTGATCCAAAATGTTTACCTCTTCGAAAGTCACTCATGGAAAATCCAAACAAAGGCATGTGAGTAAATATTGGAAAGGTCTTGACATAAGGAACAAAAGTTATGTTGGGAAAAATCCATTTGGAGTTTGGAAATTTATGAAAACTGACCTTGAAGTTTGAGGTACAAAACATGTCTTTGGAAAATTTTCCAAAAATGATCAACTTCAAGCCCTTCTGTTTCAATGATTCAAGCTTCAAATGGAAAACCCTTCAACATAAAAGTTATAGATCTTTTCAAATTGATCAATCTAGACTCCAATTTTGCATCATTTGGATTTTTAATGTAAAAGTTATAGGTACTTGAAGTTGGACATTTTTCAAGTTCAATGGTTTTGGTCCAAAGTGACCTATAATGTTTTATATTATCACATGTGTTTATTTTAGGATTATGAAACTTTTTTCCAACATAAAAATTGAAGTAGACATCTTAATATTTCCAATGCAATTGGTATCACCTCCAAATCATAAAAAAAAGGAAGTTAGGTCCTTGGGAAGTTGACCCAAAATTAGGGTTTCAGTCAAAATGACCTATAATGTTTTGAAATGAATGATGACTTTCCAAGTTTCAAATGGATTTTTGATGAACATGAAAGTTGTTCATATGGTACTTAATAAAAAAATTGTTCTTGGGGTCATCTTCATTTGACAAACACATGAATTACTGATGATACTCACATAGGATAATATATGCAGAAAATAATGAATTAAAGAACTTCCCTTGAGTAAATTTGATCATAGTTTGAGGTTGCTTCATGAGCAAGGCACAATCAATGCACAGTTGAATTAAGGTTTCCTTGGGAAACAATCTTCAAGCCCTTTGGTTTATCTTGAAAAAATTGGTAAATTGAGATACTTGGGAGTCATATATGATGATTGAGAGCTTTGTGAACCATTGTCATGCTTGCTTTCATCTTCATCTGGCCACTTCAATGAGCATAGGAGCCACCTAGGAACAAGGGTACATGTGATCACTTGAGCTTCAAAACAAAAGAGGTTAGTGACATATTTTTGTGCTTTTGGTTAGTGAAAAAAATAAGAAAAGCAATAATATACAATTCAAGCATGCTTGGTGGTCTCAAACCAACTCACATAAGTCCCAACCCAAGGGTAAGGAGCCACACATGCTATGATCCTTGAGGAAAATGCATTGAGCAATAATATGATGCCATGAGGGATCTTAGGATCAAAATTAGGGTCTTACAGTAAGTTGCACCAGTATTATTTAGACCGAAAGGCATCACTCTATAACATAATGTTCACTAAGGTGTAATCAATATGGTCTTCTCCATATCTTCGGGTGCCATGTTGATCTGATTATATCCGGAAAATCCTTCCATAAACGAAAAGACTTTGAATTTAGCAGTATTGTCCACCAACATATCAATGTTGGTAGAGGGAAATCATCTTTTGGACTAGCTTTATTTGAATCTCTATAGTCAACATACATGCGGACTTTTCCATCTTTCTTCGGCACAGGCACAATATTAGCCACCCATTGGGGATACTCAGCGGTTATAAGGAACTCGACATCAATCTGCTTCGGCACTTCCTCTTTGATCTTCACAGCCATATCAGGATGCGTTCTTCTCAACTTCTGCTTGACTGGCGGGGATTCTGGCTTCAACGGAAATCTATGCTCCACAATCTCATAATCCAAACCAGGCATGTCTTGATAGGACCAAGCAAACACATATGAGTATTCTCGAAGAAGATCAATCAACCCCTTCTTAACATCTAAACACAGTCGAGACCTAATCTTGACTTCCTTCACATCATCCTCGGAACCCAAGTTGACTAGCTTAATTTGCTCTTCGAACGACAAAATGGTCTTTTTGTCTTGCTCAAGAAGACGAGATAATTCATCACTCACTTCTACATCACTTTCCTCCTCAGCTTCAAAAACAGGGAATTCAAAATTTGGAGAAGCAGAAGGATCATTGTATTCAATGGGGTTAGGAACCAACCTGCATAACGATTTGATATTTTGATTTTAGAGAAGTCAATTTGTGACCAAATATTATGCAGATGGACAATTATATTGTTTATTTATGTTTTTTTTATTACCATTTTAAGAATAAAACAAAAAGTAAAAACAAACATCATAGATGTGGATGAATAGAATTAATTTTATTAATGATCAATTTGAAAATGCCCAAACAATGTTCATTTCTCCCTTAGGCATAGGAAAAGGATTTTAAAAACATATAAAAGAAATTACTTAGATCGATGCAAAACAACAGGAACATCAACAACAGTCCAATTGTTGCAAGCCTTTCCATGCATCACAAAATTGGTGCAGTCTTCCTCTAGCACAACAACTAAGTGTTGTTCATTGCCATGAATGAACCCTCCACTATGGAAGCTAAGTTTCATATCTTCAGTTCTTGCAGTTGATGAACCTTCCTAGAACCCCAAACCGGTTCTACCTCTATTGTCGGAGACCTCTACCATGTGCCCCCATTGATCAACATTTCCTTCTTCAACAATCTTCTTAGCATCATTCAATGAGGACATAGGTGCCCCAACTCTCTTTTCATCAGCAATAGATAAGGCCTGGAACGGAGTTCCAACCTCATCCTCAACTTCAACATAAGATAAAGATGAAAAATGGCTAACCAACAACGCCTTCTCTCCACCAACAATCACTAGCTTGCCATTTTTCACAAATTTGAGTTTCTGGTGCAATGTGGAGGTGACTGCTCCTGCCTCATGGATCCATGGCCTTCCCAATAAGAAATTGTAGGCCGGGTGGATATCCATTACTTGAAAAGTAATTTGAAAATCCCTCGGACCTATCTTAACTGGAAGGTCCACTTCATCAATAACTGTTTTGCGCGAACCGTCAAAGGTCTTGACGATTACACCACTATACCTCATAGGCGCTCCTTGGTAAGATAGCTTTGACAGAGTTGACTTTGGAAGCACATTCAGTGACGACCCAGTGTCAACAAGCACATTTGACAAAGCATCCTTTTTACAATTCATAGATATGTGCAATGCCAAGTTATGATTTATGCCCTCCTCAGGGAGTTCTTCATCATAGAAGCTAAGATTATTGCAAGAAGTGATGTTAGCCACAATATGATCGAATTGGTCTATTGTAACATCTTGTTCTACAAAAGCTTATTCCAGAACTCTCTGTAGTGCTTCTCTGTGCACTTCAGAATTCAGGAGCAGAGACAACACTGAGATTCTCTACCACATTAAACTCACTTCTCTTGATCAACCGAAGTACCTCATCATCATCGTTAGCTTTCAAATTGCTAGATTCACCAGACTTACCCTTTGAAACACCAACTGGATCTTCAACAGGCACTTCCACCTTCTTACTCACAACTTATTCTTCCTTATCCATTGGGAACACCAACCCAAACACACGACCACTACGGGTCACCTTGGTAACATCAACAATGCTCACCACAGAGCTAGTCGTAGGCAACGGAACCTCTTGACCACCCTCTATCATTGTAGCATTACACTGATACGGAACAACTTTATTAGATGAATACGGGACTGGGCCCGCTAACCGTATTACCAACGGCGATACATATTTATTGCTGACATTATTACTATTGCTGTTGTTATACTAGATTACCAATCTCTCGGGCTGCTTGAAAACGGGCACTATGACATTTACACCATCATCTACATGACGGGATTGAACAATTTGAATCATGCCTTCATCCATAAGTCGCTGGATGTCCCTTTTCACAACTTCACAACCCCTCGGGTTAACACTACAAACAGCACAACCATCATGGTCATGCTCACAACCACTTACCAAACAAACATCCTTATGCATCTGCACCAAGGACCTTCTGATAAAACGCACATCAAAAACTTTAAACTCGCCAGGACAACCATCCACCATATTCATAGAAGAGTTCCCATGGGCGGGCAACGGATTTGCTTTCACATTCGGCGCACGGTCCTTGAAAGACACCATCCCACTCTTCATCAACCTTTGAACCTCATACTTGAGTGGGTAGCAGTTCTCAATATCATGTCCGTGTTCTCCTTGATGAAAAGCACAACACAACTCAGGCTTGTACCACCATGGAAGTGGTTTTGAAATCTTCAATCTGCAGAGGGTTTCTTGGTTAGATCAGGTTCTTGAGAACCAAAGACGGGTAGAGTTCTGCATAAGACATAGGAATCGGGTCGAAAGAGACCTTCTTCCTCTCAAAGTTTTGTTGATGATGATTATTGGTAGTATTGTTGTTGTAGGTGTTTGCTCGTTGTTGACGTTGTTGTTGTTGACGTTGTTGTTGTTGCTGAATTGGTACCGATTGTTGATTAGAAAAAACCGGAATAATGAAAGATACTTGATGGTGATGTTGATGGGATGTTGGATTCCTTCTGATTTGAGGCCTCCTCTTCCTCCCACTGCTTATTAAATTCGCTTCATTGTCCTTTTTCTTGCTGAAGCTATTGCTATACCTCTTGCTTGTTGATGCCTCATCTTTTGACAAACGTCCCTCTCGGACTCCTTCCTCAAGCCTCATCCCCATGTTTACCATTTCGGTAAAATCACTGGGGGAACTAGCAATCATTCGTTCATAATAAAATGAACTCAGGGTTTTTAGAAAGATCTTTGTCATCTCTTTTTCCTCCAAGGGAGGAGTGATCTGAGCAGTCAATTCCCTCCATCTCTGCGCATACTCTTTAAAGTCTTTTTATCTTTCAGAGACATAGACCTCAGTTGGTCTCTATCAGGCGCCATGTCCATGTTGTACTTGTATTGCTTGACAAAAGCCTCACCCAAGTCATTGAAAGTGCGAATGCTTGCACTATCCAACCCCATATACCAACGGAGCGTAGCATCGGTCAAGCTGCCCTGGAAATAATGAATCAACAGTTGATCATTGTTGGTCTGAGTAGACATCTTGCGAGCATACATCACTAGATGACTGAGTGGAAAAGTATTCCCCTTATATTTTTCAAAGTCAGGCACTTTGAACTTCACCAGGATCTTGACGTCGGGCACCAAACAGAACTCAAAAGCACTCTTTCCAAACAAATCCTTACCCCTCAGTGTTTTCAATTCCTTGCGCAGCTCAAGAAACTGATCCTTCATTTCATCCATTTTCCCGTAGACATCCGGACCCTCAGACGGCTCGGAGTGATAAATGGTGTCCTCTACACGAGGTAAGGTGTGCACAATGGGAGGTGGCACGGACATGACCGGGCCAGATGCCGGCATGGAACCAAAAGTAGGCGCAAAGCCTTCAGGCATAAATTTGGATGGCATTCCACACGGGAATTCGGAGGTCATAGTGGGCGTAAAATGAGCGGTAGCAGCAGGCATGGTAGAGGTAGCCACCTCTGAAATAATTGTCCCTGCAGGAGGAGGTGCAGGCGTTGGAGAAGATTGACTCTGAGCAACAAGAGTTGAATCCATTATGGTAGTCAGGCGAGCGATCTCGTCCTTCAGCTCTCTGTTCTCTTGCTCTAGGTGCTCCATAATTTTGAAGTGATTGGCACGGGTGTTGTACCGGTGATTCAGCTTGGATAAAGATTAGAAGAAACACCAATGAGACATCTGGCGAAAGAGAAACCTGCTTATGCAAATGATGCATGAAATGCAATGCTTGATTATTTATTTTTATTTTTGCGGAACTTACTATATCATTTTCAAAAATATATATCAACAATTGGAATAATTTTTATATGACCAAAAGTCTCTTTTTCATTTATATAATTGGAAGGATAACACTGAGTACAATTTCAGAAACCAAATGAAAAATACAAGAGAAAAGGAGACTAGTCATCCTAAGGATCCCTAACAACGTCAAAAGATATGGCTGAAGGCGCGTACTTCCTTCGAATGCGACAGATCTCAGTCTCAAAAGAAGCCTTCATCTGAGTCTTCTCGAGGACAAGCTGGTCAACAATCTTCTTCCACGCAACAGAATGTTGAGGCATGCTAGAAGATGAAACCTCTGGATCTCTCTGTCTCTTTGTCACTCGGTCTCCAAGTAGCTCAATGAGTGCATCTTTGTCCTTAGACTCCAACTGCAACTCTTCATGCTTCTTACTCAAAGCATATAAACGCTCTACCCACATGTCCTTCTCTTGCTTCATCTTGCCGAGCGCGTCTTCCAACTCCTCTACATCTTGGTTAGGGAGAATTAATGGCTCAACCACAACCATAGACATAGGTCTTTCACAAGGATAAGGCATCTTCAACTCCGAAGCTCTCTTCTTCACCCAAAGAGTGTAAGCTTCCAAAGCTACACAATTTCACGGACCAAGCTCGGATCTTCCTTTCCTATGCACATTATGCCAAGTATGCATAATCTTCTACTTCAAATGTTAGGGATCTTTACCCTCTTGATAGAAAAGACCTTCTAAAAAAGTGTTATTAGGTTTGTCTCTCAAGGGGAACCCAAGTTGACGACGAGCCAAAGCAGGGTTGTAGTTAATTCCTCCTTGTGTACGAATGAGAGGCACATTAGAGAATTCACCATAACCATCAATAATCTCCAAACTGCTCAAAGACGGATCATACCAAACTATATTATCATTAGTGAGAGACATAAGTCTCTGAGACCACCGTAAAGATTGTTTGTTCTCCACAAAAGCAGGTGGCTGAGGCAAGTGCAAAATAAACCACTTGTACAAAAGAGGAATGCAACAGACAATAGTTCCAACACCCTTAGAACTCCTTAGATGCAAAAGAGAAAAACATATCACCCAACAAAGTAGGCACAAGATTCCCAATCAAGAAAAGTCTAATGGCGTTAACATCAACAAAATCGTCAATGTTAGGGAACAAAGCTAGTCCATAAATGAGCAACACAAGGATAGCTTCAAAAGCATCCACACTACCGGTTTGAGCAAAGGAAGTAGCTTCCTGGATGAGGAAATCAAATGGCAACCCAAACAATCCGCCTTTCTTCATCCAATGAGCCTCTATCTTAGACTTCTTCAAGTGAAGAGCTTCAGCAATAAGATGAGATATGGGAATATCTTCCAATCCACTAAAAGGCACTCTACTAGAAACAGGTATCCCCAAGAGATGAGAATACTCCTCCAATGTAGGCACAAGCTGAAAATCTAAGAAAGTGAAACAACAGTGGAGAGGATCATAGAACTGCACCAACACACTCAAGAGTCCTTCAACCACATCAGTAGACAAGATGGACAAAAGCTTCCCATGACGTTGTTTGAAGTCCAAGGGATCTAATTCAAAATATGCTAGCTTCCTTAACTCTTTCAAGTCGGGACACTGACACAGTACTTCTTAGTGTTCCTTCGTCCATAATCCATGGTCAGAAAATATTTGCAAATGACACCTTAGTTCCTTGAAATTTTCATGTGATGAATGTTATGATGCGCATGAATGCATGAATGCAACAATAACAAATAAGGGATCACACACAAGGCAAACAAAGGTCAAAGGATGAATCAAGTCATTGTCAAGATCAATCATCCATTTTGGTGGATTATGGTTTACACCTTATCAACACCCAAGTTCCATTGATATTGACAAGACTTGATTGGATCAACCAAGAATCAAGGGTTTGTTGTAAGTCACGAGCATGGAGTTTGGGTAAGAACCATCCCAAAGGAGTGAAGTAAGGATAAAAACCTGTAGATCATGTTCTAAAAAGTTCCCAGAGTCTTAATTCCATCTATCGGATATTACAGGTTAAGATGATTGACTCATCGACCCATAATATTCTTAAGCGAAACTCGTCTGAGCGTAGTATCGCGTAACAACTGTTATCAAGTCTACACTTGAACAGTTTCTACACTACGTCCTAAATAGGCCAAGAGGGGGTAAATGTTCTACAGTCCTCAGCTTCTCGGACCCAAATTGGAGATAGTAATTCCTAACCACAAATACTTGTGTGACATTTCCAAATCCAAAAGAGTCTCCACTGAGCAGATGGATCTCAAGCCAACTTGTTAAGGACTACTCCACACAAGTCGAACATGACTATACCATCCTCCTATCTTAATTGCACTCAAGTTCGGGTTAAAACTTATCTCACCACTCAGAGATCACCAAGCACAACAAGCAGATTATATCACACATACATATATACAAGCATCACATATATACAAATATATACACACAAAAAGTAGGCTAAACCCACTGTAAACTACTTCCCAGCAGATTCGCCATTTAATTTCTGTAGCGGTAAATTCATGATGATCAAGCTATGGTTAAGGTAGAGATCAAATAACAAGAGTCGCCACTGCGCTTTTATTGTTTCCAAGGGAAAAGGGAAAAAATACGAACAAAACCCAAAAGTAAGAAGTTTTCAAATCAAAACTAATAAAATGTCAGAGATTACAGGTAAGGGGGTTGGTTACACAGAGGGAAGGTGTTAGCACCCAAAGTGTCCTAGGTACTCCTAAGGAGCCCTTTTTGTGTGCATATGTATTTTGTTCAAAATGATGTTTACAAACAAATAGAATGGGGGGATGAGAAAAGAAATGATTAATTATATTTTTGTGTTTGACAAGCCCTTCGGACTTGTGCCTACGTACCAACATAAAAATGAGGGATCAAAACCTCGTAGTTCGTGATACAAATTTCAAAGTGGATGCATTCCTTTTAACAAAAATTAAGTTTGAAAGGCACAAAGGCCTAAAAATGGTTTGAATGAGTTAGTTCTTTTTGGATTTTTGAAAGTTTAAGTCAAGTATAATTAAGTTTATTTACAAATTTGATTTAAGAAAAGAAGTTTGAAAATGCAATGGCATAAGGACAAAGTTTCTATCTTTTTGCAAAATGGTCAAACTTTAGAACAAAAAAAGTTCAATCAAAGAAGATTTTGAAAAGGGAGGAAGAGATTTTGAAATTAAAGAAATTGGGAGAATATGAAGAGACTAATCTTATGCACAAAATAAAAAGTTAAGAGTTGAAAAGATCTGACCAAATGGGGAGCAATCTGTAAGACCCCAATTTTGTCCCTAAGATCCCTCATGGCATCATATCATATCATCACATTGCCTCAAGGATCATTGTGCACCTTGCTCCCTTCCCTGTGGGTGCCTTCACCAATGATTTTAAAAATGCATTTTAAGTGAAATTCAATTGATCCTGTGCACTGTTCACCATGCATTTTCATGCATAGGGTGAAAATCACAAATTGCACAAACACCTCATTTTGCTAGATCCACTTACCATTGGCTAAACATGATTAGAAGGGTGATTAACATAGCATATATCAATGAAACCCTAACTGTTTTCAGCACAACAACAATCACAATTTCAGATCTAGATCAAAACACCAAAAAATTTCTCTCACTTTTTTCTTGCAATTTCTTCACATTCAATCCATTCTTCTTGCTTGATCCTTGTTTCTGAGTTGTTCTTGAGCAGGTTTACACGTGGAGTTGAAGAAAACAGTGCAACATTGAAGCATTTGTGAAGCTTGAAAGCATCCATGGCAAATCCGAATTCTGGCAAAATCGTGTGCAATTGAGCTGCAATTTCTCTTCCAATCATCCCTACAAGTATTATAGAAGAACTTTTGAGCATTGCAAGGCCTTGAACCACGCGAATTCCAAAGCTTCTCTTCAAGAGGTCATGAATTGATTCTCTCCTTTCTCAAAATTATTATGCTATTGTTGTAGATCTCTTAATGCTGAGTAATCTGAGCTTTGAATCGAGTAAAATGATGCACTATACATGGATTTATGCTTGTTTGAAGTTTTGGTGTTGATTCTTGTTTGCTTTGGTTCATGCATGTCTTGATGTTTATTGATGAATTGTTTGTGGATTATTGTTGTATGTTGAAAGATCTACACGATGATATGATTGATTTTCATTTCTAGACACTTTGAGATTTTCTGGAAAAATTCAGATGAAGATCTTCATCTTGTTCTTCATGTGTTCTTCATATTTCCAGATTACCTGCAAATTTTCTTGCAATGTTCATGTTTTGGCAACGTTTTCAATCCATAGGCCACGCTTTTCCGTTTCTGAAAGTGTTAGATTAGGGCTGGATTGTGATTGGTCCATGCAAATCCCATGCAGCGCTCCCATTGGTCTATGCTTGTTGACCGGTGTTGACCAAGCCACGTCATAAATGAAATGCTGAGTTTCAAGGCTTGGCACGCTGAGTCATTTGAATTGGCTCCGAGTTCGATTCCCCGCGGTTCCATAATTTCAAATGCCACGCTGATTTTCTCCTTTCCCTCCATGTGTTCATGTATATGCTTCACATATCATTTCTTTATTTTTTCTTCATCTTACAAAATTCATATTAATTTGAAAAATCATCCAAAAATTATGAGGTTTTTTGCATTGTGTTACATTTTCTGTCTATTATTTTTTTATCATTCTTCCATAAATTGTGCTTGGCTGGATTTCATTTTGTGCTAGGGAATTTGAACATGTATGGATTTTGTACCTTGCCTTGCTATATCATTTGTGAAATGCTGGTTGTTGATCCAATGAATCTAAAAATTTGCATGATGAAACTAGACTCTTTGCTTGACATTTTGGTGTTGATTTGGTATTTTTATCAATTATCATTTCTGTTTTATCATCATGTGAAGGTTGTGTGGCAATTTGTGTCACACCTTTGCTTGTTCAACTTATGTGATGTGTTTACCATGCCAAATGACCTCCAATTGTCCTGATTTTTTGTGTGATGCATGTTATGGATGTTGTGAATGAGCATGGATTTTCTTGAAATTATTTGATTGATTTCTGATTTAATTGAGATTTTTCATTCTGGTTGGTCACATTTGAGCTTTAAAATTGCCTTGAACTTCAATTGATCATGAAATGCTTTTGGTATATGATATTGATGTGAGACCTTTTGGATTGTTTCAAGATGTGTTTGAAGTTGATTCATGTTAATTTTCAGCTTCTGTTTTGAATTTTTTCCCCATCTTTGACCCTAGGCTTTGACCTAGTGGTTTGCCTCTCATCTTTGAGCTTTCATTTCAGGTTGAACATCCAAGTTACTTGGTTAAGGATGCTTCATCATTTGAGCATTGATATTTGCCTTTGATTACTAATCTTTGTGTGTTTTGTAGGTTGATGTTAACTTATTTGAGTTTGACCTTTGACTTACACATTGTGTACATTGGGATTGTTGGTTGCTTATTGACTGTTGTTTGATTGTCTGTATAGTTGTACTGATTTGTTTGATATTTCCACAGGTACATAAGTTGCTTTAAGTTCACTTTGAACTTGCTTTTGCTTGGTTGCTTAACCACTTAGGTATAACCTCTATTCTTCATGTAGTCTGGAAGACCTGTCCTGTTATGTGGGCAGGCACCTGTCTGAAGTCCTCCTTAAGAGGCAATGCTTGTGATTGTTTACTCTTTGTGCCAAGAAGGAAAAGTCCTCTTATGAGGCAATTGGAAGATAAAAGAGATGTGTAATCCATCTCCTGCTACTCAGTGTGTCATCCACTTTGCTCACATAACATGTTGATGCATTATGGATATTAAACCAAGATCTTATAGAGTCAAATCATTTGTGGAGAAGAGTTCCAACTTTCTGAACTCCCACACCTTCCATTGTTTAAAGCTCTCCCAGGCCAGGGATAAGAGCTATGAGGCACACCCCTCATCTCCATTTCATTTGCTTCACCCTAACTCTCAATGTTAGGGTTAAGAGCTCATATTACCCCATTCCAGTTGACTTTAAAGTCTAACCTTGCTTGAGCCTAATTGATTAAATATAGTGCGTGCTAATTGACTTGTTTGTCTGATTACTTGATTCATCTGTGCATATTTGCTTGAGTGTGCCTTCGTGCCTTTATCATCATCATTGGTATGCCATTTCATAAACTTTGCTTTATATCATTTTTGCTTTGTCCATGGAGGAGACAAGCATAAGTCCATTACTTGGCAGTTGTTCCTATGATATGGTGGGAGACTAGTATAAGCCCATTGATTGGCATCTAGTATCCTTGTTGTTTTGTTTTGTGAGATTGGTATAAGTCCATTGATTGGCATCTGGTATCATTGTTTTGTTTTAGGAGATTGGTGTAAATCCATTGATTGGTATCCGGTATCCATGTTTGTTTGTGAGATTGGTATAAGTCATTTGATTGGCATCCGGTATCATTGTTTTGTTTTAGGAGATTGGTGTAAGTCCATTGATTGGCATCCGGTATCCATCTTGTTATTTGCTTATCTGCATTGTTGCCTATTCCAAAGGAATCACTTGAATCATCTACATATGATCTCAAGAGGTGAACATCTAAGAAGTTTTACTTCCTCACCCTCCCATCCTTTTGTTCTTTAAACCTCCATCTTTGCATGTTAATCCAAAATCTGAAAACTATTGTGCAAACCTTTTCATCTCTTTTCAAATTAGAAACCTAGGCCTTAGGCCTTTGATTTTCAAAACTTAATTTCATAATACTTCTTTTGAATTGAACCGTAATCATACTTTGACACTCTTTTGTGAATAAATCCTAATTGGTTAATCCAACTCATTCAATTGTTTTGTGGCTTTGTCCATTCTTGATAAGTTTTCATGCATTACCCATAGGTTTGATTTATCCTAGTTGGTTGATGTTAATCTCACCTTCTGTCCTTAGTGATTGAATTGTAAGACTTCCTTGCTTATTATAGGGTTAACCCCTCACTAGCAAGTTGAAGCTTTTCTCACATGGTGGACTTGTTGTTTGTATAAGGTTGAGTTTTCTCCCGTGGATAACGAAAGACCTTAGGGCTTTTGTTTAAAATGAACCCACTCATATTTTGGAAATCTTTTAGCCGAACTACGGCGTTTTGATCCTTACCTTCCATGGAAAGGTACGTAGGCAACGAGTTCATCCGTTCAAACACAAAAATAATAACTTGTATATTCTTTTCTCATCCCTTCAATCCATGTTTGCACAATAAATATTTCATAAACAAATAACATTTCGTACAACAAGTGTGAAAAGGGCTCCCTAGGAGTACCTAAGACGTTTTGGGTTCCTAACACCTTCCCATTGCGTAATTAACCCCTTACCCAGATCTCTGATCTTTTCATTAGTTTTCTATGTGTAAAACTTCTTAGGCTTTTGTTCGCTTTTTAGCCATTCCTTTGGATAAATAAAAGTGCAGTGGCGACTCGATTCTTTGTATGCTTTGCTTTTGATTTAATCAATAAATCATAAAGTGACGAATACACCGCTACACAATCCAATAGACAAGAATGTCAATAGAAACCCAGAATTCCCTTGGACACTTAGAAACAAGCAACACACAAATGCACAATTTTATTGTCTTGAAGAGCAAAGGCATCAAATAAAGATAGCAACATCCAAGATTTAGCCACTCCATGGTCTTCTTCAAATTATCCCATGTAGCAGATGAATTCCATAAGTCACAGGTTCAAAATAACAGTTTCACAATGATCATGTTGCAGATGACCTCAGAGGGATCTTGAATGATGTATCAGATGAAGTTCCAAATTGTAAGCACTTGGTTTCTCAATAAGTTGGCATCAGCCAAATTCTTTAGCATAGGAATGTTCCCTAAGTTCTAAGTCCATTTCTCCAAGATCAAGCCAACAGTCCACACAAATGTTTTTTAGGGTTTTTGTGGTTATTATGTACATTAATGGTCAAAGACCACACTAACAAGCAAAGTATATACAAATAAGGTATATCCCACAATATGGTCCAAGTGGACAAAGTGAAAATTACATTAACATAAACAATTAGAATGATATGAACAATGGCAAATGAATAAAGGCTAGAATTAAATGACATTAAAGTAAATGGCTTGAAATTAAAAGTTAGTTGTTAATAGGTTAGAAATTAATATTTTTTTGCTTTTGCTTTTCATTTTTTAGACATTCTTTGGACAACACTCAACCCAATTATCACAAGCATGGATCCTTGAGCCAAGACATCTTCCAAAGGAAGGAAAAAAGGCCAAGTTTCCATATAATACCTATAGCGAGGTATTCGTTACCTTATGGTTTATTGACTAAACTAAAAGTAAACATACAATTAGATTCACCACCTCATTTTTATTTGTCCAAAGGAAAGGCTAAAAAGCGAACAAAAGCCAAGTAAGAAGTTTTATTAAATAAAAAACTAATAAAAATGTCAGTGATCTAGGTAAGGGGGTTGGTTATGAAATGGGAAGGTTTTACGCACCCAAAACATCCTTAGTACTCTAAGGGAACCTCTTTTTGCAAATATGTGTTGTAGGTTGGTATTTGTGAAAATATGTGCAAAAGATTGGGGGGATGAGAAGAGAATATATTATATTTATAATTTTGTTGTTTGAATGGATGAACCCATCTATAATAAGCATGGAAGACTTATAATCCAACCACTAAGGATGAGGTGAGATTTACATCAACCACTATGATAACTCAAACCTATGACTAATGCTTTGAAAAGTTTAAACAAGTGGCCATTGGAACCAAAAAAAAACTTGAAGTGAGTTGTATTTACGAGTTAGGTTTATTTACAAAGTGAAGTCAAAGTTGGATTAAAATTTATTCACAATGAGTATTAATGAAAAGATTTTTGAAAAGTCAATGGCATAAGGCCTAGGTTTCTAATTTGAAACAAAGTCAAAGTTTGCACAAAAGAATTTGGCTTGGGTTAGAGAAGAAGAGAAGGGTTATTCCTAAAGCATACAAAGATAGGAGAGAAGATAAAACCCTTGGAGTTCCTTTTCTTGAAATCATAGAGATGATTCAAGATGCTCCTTTCCTTTGGACTTAGCAAACAACAAGCAATCACACAAATTAGATTCAAGCTCCTAGGATCTCCACTTGGCTTGTCTCTCTTAACATGGTTACTCATGAAAATGGTCCTTCTTACTATCTCAAGATGGAATCCCTGTCACACTAGAGCAAACATCAAAAAGTTCACAACACAATAAGAGGAATGGACAAAGAATATGTTTTGGAAAGGAAGTCCTTTGAAGTCAACTTTGACATTTAGCATTCTAAAGGCATGAGGCCTATTTGCTCTTGAACAAATTTAGCATTCTAAAGGCATGAGGCCTAGTTGCTCTTGAACTCCTTTAAGCATAGGTAAGTCCTAATTCTAATTCCTTTCTCCTTTTTGCATTGGGTTCACACAAAACAATAGCAAAACCAACACAAGACAACAATATATTTATATACAATAATGAGCTCAAATGAGCAAAAGGAAAATGGCATAAACATAAAATATGTGCTCAAGTGAGCAAAATGAAAAGGCAATATGAATAAATGAGCAAGAAGTAAAGTGCATTAAAGTAAATTGCAATAAATTAAATGCTCAAATTAAAGTTAGTAGTTAGTGTGGTTATGTTAGTTTGTCATAAGACAATTTAGCGTTATGTTAAGCAATTGTAAGTCGACTAATGTAGTAGTCACACCTATCTGAGGCCGGTCAATAAAACTATAGGCAAATAAACACAAGTTAGAGATCATGACTAGTAAGCCAAGCTCCAAAAACTTACCATGCCAAAAGAAAAGAGGAAAGGCCTTGTATGGACTTTAGGTTTTTTTGCTTGACCAAGAAGCAACTTATCTTGGACACAAAGCAACTCACTTGATCTTGGATCAAATTGAGTTTGATTTGGATCAAAGAAGGTTAAACCTCTCATTTGTCAAGACCAACCATAAGACATTAACTCATTGGCCAAAAAAAAAAAGAAATAGGATGAAGATCAAATGAAATGGAAAGAGAATTCAAGCATCAAATTCAATTGGTCAAAAGTGAATCAAATCATCATTGACCAATCTTAAACAGAAAAGAAATGAAGATCACAATTCAACAAGTCAAACATATTTTTTTGGTATTTTTGAATTAAAACTAAATGCGAAAATAAAATGGACAGAATATGGTCAAACCTCAAATTTAATTCAAATCAACTTGAACAAGTCCAATTAAATTCTCATAGGTCTAACATGGTCAAACAAGCTTTGACAAAAAATTTCAACAATTGTTGAAATCAGAAACTATTTTAAAACAATTAAAAACAATGAAAAATAACACAAATGAATTAAAATCTCAAATAAATCTCAAATCAATTAAGAAATTGATGAGACTATTTTTCATTGACTTATCATGATCCTTATGTGTTAAGAAAATATTTTTGGATTTTTCAGATATCAAAAAGTATTATTAAATGAATTAAAACTATTAAAAACCAAATAATTCACATAAAAGATTAAATGAAGTCACAAAAATAATTAAAAATCAAAATATGAAACTAGATTTTTCCAGAAATTTTTTGGCATTGGTCTCATATTTTTGTGACTTCAAATAAAATATTTATGAATTTTTGAAAATAACATGAATTAAATGAAATTAAAACAAAAATAAGAAAAATAGAAAAAATTAGCGCCCTTAGATCAATTCATTAATTGAGGTGGCAATGATCTGAGGGTGCAGAGGCGCGGTCACACCATGTACTCAAGTCAAGCGCGCTATTCTTGGAATTAAAATAAGTCAACACGAGCAATGGCCAGGATTATAACATTCTAGCAAGATCTGATGGATCTGAGGCTTCCACGTGGGGATGGTGGAGAAACCACCATCTTCTCCGGCCAGACAACTGATTCGGCCACCATGCGCAGGGAATCAAACCTTAATGAAAATGAAAAACAAAGGTATCAAAAGGAAGCTGAGGTGATGTACATCACCCCTGTAACCATGGATCCTTCTCAATGTTCCTATTTAGAGAGAAACAAGAGCTTGAAGATCATGGTGCTTGATCTGAAATGTCACGATTTTCAAAATTGAGACCACCACTGGCCTGCCTCTTGCTTGAGGACTTCAGAAAACAGTACAAACCAAAGAAATTCACATCATATAGCAAGATCTAGATCAAGAAAAATTGAGGTTCTACCTCTGAAATGCAGCTTCAGACAACACGAATTCTCCAAGCTTTTGATCCAATCTTGCTCTGGAAGGGTGATGATGATGCAAGGTTAAGGAATTAAGACTTGAAGATCAACTAATGATGTTGAAATTCAAGTTTGAAATTGAAAATGAAAACTAAAATTCCTTTAGGTGAGGGTTTGGTTTTCAATCCAGCAGCGTTTCAGATCTCCTTCAAGTTCCTTTTTGAATGAGCATGAGCTTCTATTTATAGTTGGAATATGTTGCACGGTAGTGCTTAGCTCATGTGCATGAAACTTGGATCCTTCATGCATGGACCTGTACAGGCGCGTGCAAAGCCCAATAATGAATGGAAATGCATGCTGAGATCAAAAATGGTCATGTGAGTAATGGTTGGAAAGCTCTTGGAATAAGGAACAAAAGTCATGTTGGGCAAAAATTCATTTGGAGTTTGGAAATTTATGAAAACGGGTTGTGAAGTTTTGGGTACAAAACATGTCTAGGTTCCCTTTGAAAATTTTCAACAAAAACAACCACTTTCAAGCCCTTCTGTTTCAATGATGCAAACCTCAAATGGAAAAACCTACAACATAAAAGTTTTATATATTTTAAAGATTATCAATTTAGACTCAAATTTTTAATCATTTGTATTTTTAATGAGAAAGTTATGGGCACTTGAAGTTGGACATTTTTCAAATTCAATGGCTTTGGTCCAAAGTGACCTATAATATTTTGTATTACCACATGTGTTTATTTTAGGATTATGAAATTTTGTCCAACATAGAATTTGAATTACACATCTTAAACTTTCGAATGCAATTGGTATCACCTCAAAATCATAAAAATTAAGGAAGTTAGGTCCTTCGGAAGTTGACCCAAAATTAGGGTTTCAGTCAAAATGACCTATAATGTTTTGAAATGAATGATCACCTTCCAAGTTTCAAATGGATTTTTTATGAACAAGAAAATTGTTAATATGGTTCTTAAGAACATTTTTTCTCTTTGGGATAATCTTCATTTGAAAAACACATCACAAGTTGTGTCTCAGTGATCTTCAGTTTAGTCAGATGACTTGACTGATCAACTTCTCAAGGCCAAACTTCAAGTCTTAAGGAATGAATGATTGAGGAACCTCACATGGGATCATATATGCATAAAATAATGAATTAAAGAACTTATATTGATTGAATTTAATCATAGGATAATGTTGCTTCATGAGCAAGGCACAGTCAATGCACAGTTGAATTAGGGTTTCCTTGGGAAACAATCCTCAAGCCCTTTTGGTTATCTTGATCAAATTGGAAAATTGAGATACTTGGGAGACATATATGATGATTAGGAGATTTGTGGACCATTGTCATGCTTGCTTTCCTCTTCATCTAGCCATTTCATTGAGCTTAGGAGCCTCCTAGGAGCATGGGAGCATGTGATCACTTGAGCTTTAAAACAAAAAGAGTTAGTGACATATGTTTGTGCTTTTGGTTAGTAAACAAATAAGAAAAGAAATAATATACAATATAAGCATGCTTGGTGGTCTCAAACCACTCACACAAGTCCCATCCCTAGGGTTAAGGAGCCAAACATGCTATGATCCTTGAGGCAATGCAATGAGCAATGATATGATGCCATTAGGGAACTTAGGGTCAAAATTAGGGTCTTAAAGACGCCCCTATTTAAGGTCATTCTAACCGGAGATATGAAGGTTAAAATCTTTGTCTCGACGAGGTAGAATGGACTTAAATAATAACAAAGAGCAAATTTTGGTCCCTAAGAGACCTCATGATGCAAATGTATGTATGCAAAATAACATCTTCATGTGAATATTTACCACAAAGGAAAAGAAATCGGGAGAAACTGAAAAATCCATAGGAGTAACATACTCACTAGGGAGACAAAAACCCTGGGGGAAAATAAGGTAAAAAATGCGTGAGCAGGTCACGACTTAAAACTTGCTGGGAGACACGAAGGGATTCCATGAAAGTAAATCAATGGAAAGACTCGAGCTGACGCAAAGATGCATGTATTGGGGAATATGCCAATACAGTGAAACCATCCACAAAGGATACATCGGATAAAAATTCGGACCCAGACGGGGATGTCCACAAAGGACTCAACTGAGGAAGAAACAACGAGATATTACCGGTTACTGGGTAATAAAATCAAGGAGAGACATGTTATCGAAACACCGATTACTGGGTGAGATGAAAACATGCTCATGGAGAAAGAGTATCTAAGACCGATATAAGGGTAAGAGATATCAATCATCCGAAACATCTGAGGAGGACCCAAAAGGCACATCTCACCTCAGGAAAATCTGACTCCACAGGTGAAAAAAAGTCAAAATAGGGAGCAGAAGGAAGGAACACCACGGATACCAGTTACTGGGCATATAATAGGTGATCAACCAGGCGTAAATTGGGAACATCCAAGACACTCATCATCCAAAAGGAGGGTTGTAAAAGCAAACTCGACTTACAGGATAGGCATTCGATTCCACAAGGAAATACGAATCTCACTCAATTGGGGAAGAAACAGACTTTGACTGAAGAGCATATGAGATATATTATCTATTACCGTCATAACGTAGATAACATACTCGCATGGAAGATTATCCATAATCGATTACTGGGTTAATAAAGGATAAATCGACCGAAAAGAAAGGACATCGGGATACCGGATAATGGGTATAAAACGATGACCAATGAGAAGGAGAAATAATCATTACTAAACAAGGGTAAATGAAAGATGACTCGCTGGGGATGAATTGCTTAATAAGAGCAATCATCCAGGAGATATATCACTGGTTACTTGGTGGTATACTCAAAAATGAAGGAGTATCAATACCGGATACTGGGTAAAGATAACCAACAAAAAAGGGATTACATCTACCGGCTACTAGATAGAAAAACCACATAAATAGGACTTACAATTACCGGTTACTGGGTAGAAGGCCACAAGATCCACTGGGGAGAAGGATGAACAATTACTGGTTACTGAGCAATCGAACAACTAAACCACAGGGAACTACAGGGGAACAACGAGAAAGGAGTCAGTCTAGGAACAAACTAGAAAGACATAATTAACAAGACTCAACCCAATGAGGATATAACTCAGGGGAGTAATTCCATCCCGGTACAAAATTGGGGAGGATACTGAAGCAATAATCATCCATGAGGATATAACTCAGTGGGGAATCAAGAAGGAAAGATAGACACTTTCTGCCTAGGGGGCTGATTCTATATGGAGAGATCAGACTCAAACATCTGCTTAGGGAAGAATATTTCACCAATAACAGGAGATAACAAGCAAAGATATATGGCAAAGAATGCAATCATGAATATCTAAATGCTATGATTATGCATTTATTAGCGTGATTTATGTATGATTAATGCTGACAAACAGACATATCTAACACAAACAGGCTCAAGAGCCGCGAACGGACATCCGGTATAACATCTCAAAAGAGAAAGGCTAGGCCCACAGAAGAAATAAGTTCTGATGGGGATGCTCTAATACCAGGAGACACCAATTACCACTGGGGACAGGCAAAGGTCACAGCTACAAACTTCTGGGGATCTTCCATCAGTTCTCAGGAACAGGTGGCTGGATGCCAATAAGATCTGTCGTAGAAGAACTCTACTGGGGATCTTATCAAGGGATGATGTGAAATTTCGTGGGGAACAACCGCCAAATAGATACTCATCAATCAAACACTCCCTTCTAACTGTTGGAGAGATATCTCTGCTAAAGGGAGAAAGGGAAATTGCTTCGTTGGGAAAGGGAATAAAACGTCTTTCTCATCACTGTCCAATACTGGAAGAAATCCCAAACTCAGAGGGGATACAAATCGTCAGGATCGGATTAGGCAACCCTACTAGGGATGGACTGTAGGCGACCATACTGGGGATAAATTGCCGACAACCCTACTGGGGATGAACTGCAAGCATTCCCGGAGGAACTGTCTTGACTGAGGGAATCGGAAATTAATCCTTAGTCAACACGTGCCATGCTGGGGTTGAAAAGGGAAATAAGCCCTTCACCAATTGCTCTAGACAAATTCTGCTGAGGAAACAACTTATCTAGAAGGGTAGCTATGAAGGGAACACATGCTTACTACGCTGAAGACTTCTACTCATACTAAGGAAAGACAAACTTCCTCATGAATAGATAGCATATCAACTTTTATCAATCCATAAGGGATTTTAAGTCAGTCCACACAAGGGAATGACCACCATACAATGATTGTCAGGTTTAACCATAGTACACTCCCTTTGGGTGGTTCTTAGCCGAGACTCCATGCTCGTGACTTACAACAAACCCTTGATTCACGGTTGATCCGTTCTCGTATATCCTTAATATCAATGGAACTTGGGTGTTGATAAGGTGTAAACCATAATCCACCAAAATGGATGATTGATATTAAGGATGACTTGAACCATCCCGTGACCTTTGTGTGGTGTGACTTGCTTGATCCTTGAGTGTGATTGTTGCATCCATGCATTCATGCATTCATACACATCCATATCATCAACAATGAGAAAATTTTCAAGGAACTTATGAGGTCTATTTGCAAATTTTCAGACATGGATAAGCAAAGAAGGAATACGAAGAAGTATAGTTTTAGACAAACCTACTTGAAAGAGTTAAGGAGTTTGACATTCTATGTATTAGATCCCTTGGAGTTCAAAGCTCGCCATGGGAAGCTTCTGTCTATTCTTTCTACTCAGGTGGGTGAAGGTATGATGAGTGTGTTGGTGCATTTCTATGATCCTCTGTATCATTGCTTCACTTTTTTCGGATTTCCAGCTTTTGCCTACACTTGAGAAGTATGCCTATCTTGTGGGTATACCTATCTTATATCAGTTGTCGTTCAGTGGCTTGGAGAGAATCCCTTCTTCCCAAGAGATTGTTGTTGCATATAGATGTATCTGACATTGGTGCTCATATGACTACCAAAGGTGGAATTCAAGGTCTCCCATCTGATTTCGTCATTGCTCAAGCTACTTTATTTGGGAAGGCCATGAGTGAGGACGCCTTTGAGGCCATATTTGTACTTCTCATCTATGGGCTAGTGTTATTCCCCAACATCGATAATTTCGTGGATGTGAATGCTATTAGAATTTTCTCTACTCTTAATCTTGTTCCTACTCTGTTGGGTGACACTTATTTCTCTTTGCATATGAGGAATGCAAAGGATGGTGGTACCATTGTGTGCTGCTTGCCTCTGTTGTACAAGTAGTTTATTTCGCACTTGCCACAGACGCTCGCCTTCAAGGAAACGAAAGGATGTCTACGGTGGTCCACGAGACTTATGTCTCTCACTAATGATGATATCTTTTGGTACGACCGTGTGTATAATTGTGTGCAGATTATTGACTCTTGTGGTGAGTTCTCCAATGTGCCTCTTCTTGGTACATGTGGTGGAATTAACTACAACGCTATTTTGGCTCGCCGTCAGCTTGGGTTCCGCTTAAAGGATAAACCTAATAATATATTGTTAGAAGGTGTGTTCTTTCAAAATTGTAAAGATCCCCAAAACTTGAAGGTCAGAATGGTCCACGCTTGGCGCGAGATTCATATGAAGGGAAGGAAAGAGCTTGGTCCGAAGAATTGTATTGCTTTGGAACCATACACCTCTTGGGCGAGGAGGAGAGCTTCTGAGTACCGCATGCCCTATGATTACCCGAGACCTACACCTATGGTTATGGTTGGGCCTTCAACCCTCCCTAACCAAGGAGTAGAGGAGTTGAGAGATGAAGACCGTTCACGTGCTTGGGTGCGTGAGCGAGAGGAGCTACTTCAGCAACTCAGAGATAAGAATGCTTTGATAGAATTTCTGGAGCATCAGGTTATCGACGAGCCTGATGATATGGTTACTTCCGTTCTTCCTCTGTCATCTAGGTTTTGGAAGAGGAAGTATGATCAACTCGCCAAGGAGAAGGAAAATATGGAGGCCGCCTATGAGAGAGAGGTGAAGAGGCTTCGTGCAACTTATCTTCCGGTCTCGAGAGCTTTGGACGATTTCTTCAAGGGTTCCATAGGATGTTCATTTTCCTTCTCTCTTATATCGTATTTGGTTACCAAGACTGTACTTCTTTGGTGTAAAAATTTTCCCAAATATTATTGATATGAATATTCCATTATATGTCTAAAAAAGAGTAATATTTCCAAACATTTGCAAATAGATCTCTAAAAAGTTCCTCAAACAAAGAATAAATCATATGCACAAACATTGCATGCATCATATGCATAAGCAGGTTTTGTTCAGGGATTCTTGATCAATAGTCTAACTCTGTGTTCTTCATTTATTTCAAAGACAAGCTGACGCACCGGTACAACACCAGGGCCAATTCTTCAAAGCTGATGGATCATCTTGAACAAGAGAACAGAGAGTTGAAGGAAGAGGTATCTAAATTGACTTCCCTGATGGAGTCATTCCTGGCCGCCCAAAGTCAGTCTTCTCCAATGCCTGCAACTCCTCCCTAGAGGACGGTCATCTCAGAGGTAGCTTCCTCCACTGTGCCTGTTGTCGCTGCTCATTTTGATCCTTCTGCTATGCCAGTCGGGTTTCCCTGGGGGATGCCCGCGAATTTTGTGCCAGAGGGTCTCGCTCCAACCTTTGCTTCTATGCCGGCATCTAGCCCGGTCCTTGTTGTGCCACCTCCCGTTGTGCACACGTTACCGAGAGTCGGCGACACCATTTATCATTCTGAGCCATATGAGGGCCCAGATGTTTATGAGAAAATGGATGCTGTGAATGACCAATTCCTTGAGTTGCGCAAGGAACTGAAGACTCTAAGAGGGAAATACCTCTTCGGTAAATCTGCTGCTGAGTTATGCCTCGTGCCCAATGTCAAGATTCCCATCAAGTTCAAAGTACCTGACTTTGAAAAGTATAAGGGAAACACTTGCCCTTTCTGTAACACCCTTCTAAAATACCCCAAATATTTAATTAAAATAACAACATATATCAATCAGAGTAAATATGCCATTTAAGGGTGTCACACAATATTCCACACCATTCAACAATATAACGGTCATGCTCCTTTATTAATTCAAAACATAAACATTTGCATAAAACGCAGCGGATATAAATCTCATCAATCATGTAAGACATTACATGTAAAATGGTTCACAACCAACAATAAAACATTTAAAACAAGTTAAAACATCCCATCCCGATGTTACATCTATCAGAGCACGACCCACTAAGGAGACTACACTAGACTCCAAGCATTAACTTCTACTTAACTCATTGCTCGTTACCTGAAAAATAGTTGTAAGGGTGAGTTCCTCAATCGATATAATAAGCATTATAAAATATCATGTAATGCTAAGTAATTTAACACATTTCATCACCCAAATCAGATTACACGTTCAGTAACAGCAATATCAACTCAATCATACTCAACATCAACACAACACACAACACACAACACACGTATAATACTGGAATACATCCATTCATATTATACACCATACATCAATTATGCAATGAGACTCCATGCATGCGGTACCGACTCTTTGTGAACATATAGTTCACCTCACCGTCCAAATCCAGGCACGGCTACCAAGCCCACTAGTCCCACTCATTTGAGACCTAGTGACTCACTCACTAATTCCTCACCATGGGAATTAGCTACCACCCCAATTGGGCCATGCTATGCAAGCTAATCACCTAGCATGCAAACATCAACAACAGTCCAAAATGACTAACTCACTAATTCCTCACCGTGGGAATTAGCTACCACCCTAAAGGCCACAATATACATGCTAATCATCCAGCAGTGCAACATCAACAACAAAATCCACGATGGACATTTGCTCACACTCTAAGCCATACAACAGTCCATTCACAATTGCATACATAACATGTACATTCACAACATTATGCATACTATCAAACATCATCAACACATGTATCAAAACATCATATTATGTCAAAAAAATTAACTACAGTATTAGCACCCTCTACTAATACCTATACTGCTCAAAATAGCGGGAATTAATCCCTATCACATCATACGCTACCATAGGCCAAACATCAATTATGTACACAACATTAAAATGTCAATTTTCCCACTTTTCAACAGTGTTAACCGGTTAACGCCCTGGGTTAACCGGTTAACGCAGCACAACACACTTTCTGGCAAAACGCAACAGTGTTAACCGGTTAACGCCCTGGGTTAACCGGTTAACGCAGGCAAAACAGCACTAATTTCACAATTCGCAACAGTGTTAACCGGTTAACACCCTGGGTTAACCGGTTAACGCAGACAAAACAGCAGTTCCTGCGCTAACACAAAGCAGAATGCAGAATTCTCCGCATTTTCCGCCGTTGAAGGACTTCCGGACCTCCGATTCCAATTCCGTAACAAGCTATACGTTAGGGAAATTACAACACACTCAATTACAGGTTCAATTCCAGTTTTTTACACAACATATCCATCACAATTTTCAGCATTCAACAATCCCAATTAGGGTCAATTCAACGGTTTATCACTACCCATCACATGCTAACCCATAATACCCATTAAACGACGATAAACCCCCCTTACCTGAGTTAATCGGCGAATCTTTAAGCTTCCCGCTCTTCCTTCTTCAACCTTCTTCCTCTTGCTCTGCCTCTTTGCCCTTTCTCCACTTTCTCAATCGCTTCTCTGTTTCACGTGAAAACTTTCTTTTCCAAATGAGACTCTTTTTCCTTATTTCACACTTATATATTTTCCACTTTATTTTATTATCCCAATAATAATAATAATTCAATAATTCCAAAATAATAATAATAATAATCCAATTATCTAATTAAATTAATAAATATATTATTAACTTAATTTAAATAATTACCATATTATTATCGGGGTGTTACACTTTCAGCCATCTTGTGATGTACGCACACAAGATGGCAACTCAAACGGACAACGATTAACTCCTCATCCACTATTTCCAGGACAACATGTCCGATGCCGCACTCAGATGGTATATGGGTCTGGATAGTGCGATCATCCGCTCCTTCAACGACCTTGGTGAAGCTTTCGTCAAGCAGTACAAGTACAACATTGATATGGCTCCCGATAGGGATCAACTGAGGGCTATGTCCCAAAAGGAGAAGGAAATGTTCAAGGAGTACGCTTAGAGGTGGCGTGAATTGGTCGGACAGATTGTGCCCCCACTCGAAGAGAAGGAAATGACTAAGATCTTTCTGAAGTCCTTGATTTCATTTTACTACGAGAGGATGATTGCTAGTTCTCCCTCGGACTTCACCGAAATGGTGAATATGGGGATGAGACTAGAGGAAGGAGTCCGTGAAGGACGTCTTTCCAGAGATGAAGGCTCTTCTGCAAAGTGTTATGGGAGCTTTGCAAAGAAGAAAGAGGGAGAGGCAAATGCCGTGTCTTCCCATACTAAATGAAGACCCTCTGTGAAGAGAAAGAGTGTGCGCCCTGCCAGTAACTAGCACCGGGTGGCTCATATAGCACCTGCCTTCAGGGAAACTCAACATTATCAACATCAGCAACATCAACAATATCAACAACAACAGCACCGTCCGCAACAGCAGGCCTACCAGCCTCGAAACAACAACAACACCAGCACTATCTATGATAGGAAGAGGGTCACTTTTGATTCAATTCCAATGACCTATGTTGAGCTCTATCCTTCATTGATAGATCGAAAGCTGATTACTCCACGTGACCCATCTGCTGTACCAACCAATCCTCAGTGGTGGTACAAGCCTGAGCTTCACTGTGCTCCCAAACATGATGTAGAAAACTGTTATCCCCTGAAGACCAAGGTTCAAGACCTTGTTATAAGTGGGATCTTGTTTTTCGAGGACGTAGGTCCAAATGTTAAGAAGAACCCATTGCCCGAGCATGGGAAGGCTGCAGTTAATATGATCCAGGGTTGCCCTGGAAAATACAAAGTCTTGTATGTCAGTCATATCAGGCAATCGTTGGTTGAGATGCACAGACTGTTATGTGGATACAGTCAATATGAGCATGACCACGATAGATACCGAGTGTTCACTATCAATGAGAGAGGATGCCGCCAAGTCAGGAAGGACATCCAAGAGATGCTGGATCAGGGTGTGATCGAGATACTTCAGAATCATGATGAGGATGAAGTGAATGTTATATCGCATGTATTCAGAATCCCCGAACCTGTTGTTGTTAGATATGATGGCAGCAAGAAGAAGGTCTCTCTGTTAGATAAGATGAGCCTACGCTCGATGAAGGGCCAGAGCCTTGTTCCCGATGGGGCATGGTGTTTGTTCGCGCTGTTAATCAATATGGATATGGTATTAGGGCAGTGATCATTACTCCTCAGGGAACACATTTTCCTTTTACAGCAAGGTGTAGTGGGGTATTCTTTACAATTGGAGATATTGACTAAATCAAAAGTAAATCATACAATTCGAGTCGCCACCGCACTTCTATTTATCCAAAGGAAAGGTTAGAAAGCGAACAAAAACTGAGAAGTTTTATCAAATAAAAAACTAATAAAAATGTCAGAGATTTGGGTAAGGGGGTTGGTTATGCAATGGGTAGGTTTTAAGCACCCAAAACATCAAAGGTACTCCTAGAGAGCCCTTTTCACAATTTGTTGTAAGGTAGGTTGGTATTTGTGAAAATTGTTTGTGCAAACATGATTGGGGAGATGAGAGAAGAATGTACAAATTTATTTTCAATTTTTGTGTTTGAATGGATAAACCCATTGCCTACGTACCATCTTAAAAAAAGATTAGGATCAAAACCTCATAGTTCGGGGTAAAAATCTCAAAACAAGTTGGTGAATTGACTGGTCCAAAAGCCTTAAGGTCTTTTATTATCCAAGGGAGAAAACTCAACCTAAAACCACAAATTCACCATGTGAGGATAGCTTTAACATGCTAGTGAGGGGTTAACCCTATAATAAGCATGGAAGACTCATTGTCCATCACTAAGGATATAGGTGAGTATTATATCAACCTAAAGGATTTCTCAAACCTAATAGCTATTGTTTATGAAAAGCTTTGGCAAGAAGTGGCCATTGAAACCACAAAAATATTTGAGTGAGTTGTATTTACCAATGAAAAGTATTTACAAAGTATGGTCAAAGTTGACTTAGGATTCAATTCAAAATAAGTGTTATGAAAAGAAAGTTTGAAAATCAAAAGCATAATGCTTAGGTTTCTAATAAAACCACAATGGAGGGAGGAAGAAGAATGGCTAAGGTCTTAAACATATAGAGATGAAGGAAGAGAAATAAAACCACAATGGAGTTCCTCTCTTGAGATCATAGTGATGATCCAAGTAGCTCCCATCCTTTGGAATAAGCAAGCAAATAAGAAAATACTCAAGCAATCAAGCACACAATCAAAACAAACTCCTATTAATCCTCCAATGGCATTTGTACCTCTCACTTTAGATGCTCATGACAATGGTTCTTCTACTTGGCTCAAATTTGGGATCCCTAGCACAAGAGCACACACATCCAAAAGTTCTATAATGTAAACAAAAGAATGGACAAGAGTGAGTTTAGAGATTAGGATCCTTTCACGTTCATCTTCAAGATTAAGCATTCTAAAGGCATGAGGCCTAGTTGATCTTTGAAATTATTTCTTCTTTTATAGCATTCTAAAGGCATGACGCCTAGTTGCTCTTTGACTCCATTTTGCATAGGGAATGTCCTAAAGTCTAAGTCCTTTTGTCCATTTGCATTTGGTTCCCAACAATCAAAACAAAACACAAGCACAATAGTATATATACAATTATGTGCTCACACTACGCCAAAAAGGACTATTAACAGCGCATCTTAGACAGCGCTTTTAAAAGAAAGCGCTGTCTAAGGTTAAAATAAAAATGAAGCGCTGAAAATGTTCCAAGAAAATAATGAAAGCGCTTCTAAATATAGACCTTAGACAGCGCTTTTGAAAAAGCGCTGTCTAAAGTCTTTAAATTTTAAAAAAAAAATAAAACCAAAAGCGCTGTCTAAGGGGGGGTTTAGAAAGCGCTTTTGGAAAGCGCTGTCTAAGGCCCCCCTTAGAAAGCGCTTTCCACAAAAGCGCTGTCTAAGGTCTAATAAAAATAAAATTTCAGACTTTAGCGCTTTCATTCTCTGTTCTTTTGTTTTGCCTCTTCACTCACCAGCAACCTTTCACTCAACTCACAGCGCTTCCGCCGCACTCGTATTCCCCTCAATCTCCAGCAACCTTCCACTCTAAAAGACGACAGCACACAACATCACGCCTTCCACTCCAAAACACGAAAACCCCATTTTCGTTCAACTTCCGAAAACCCTTTTATCCGCCGTCGAGGGTCCCTCCGCCGTCAACGAAACATTCGACCGCCGCACTCGCCTCTCACGGTACGTTCTGCTCTAAAAATGTGCTTGTTTGATTGTAATGCAATGAGTTCAAATGTGCTTGTTTGGTGTTAGCATATGGCTGTCCTGTTTGAATCTACACTCAATGTTAGGGTTAACCTCCAAAAATGTTAACATATTGCCCTGTTGAAATCTTGACCAATAAAAATGTTGACATATTGCCCTGTTTGGTGTTAACATATTGCCCTGTTGAAATCTTGACCAATAAAAATGTTGAAATCTTGTTTGGTGTTAGCATATTGCCCTGTTGAAATCTTGACCGTGAAAAATGTTATTGAAATATTTAGTTTATTGACTGCACTTGTTAGGGTTAACCTCCAAACCAGTAACTTGAGAAAACTCGTTGAATTTCTGCATGACCAACTTAATAGATGTTGGATATCCCCTGGTAAAAATTAGCAAATGCCTTGGAGGTTGGTTGCAGTGGAGCCAACTAAATTGCTATAGAACCTCATAATTTCTGCATGACCAACTAAATTGCAGTGGAACTAATATTACTTTGATTTTGCTTACTTTTGAGAGAAGCATAGAAGTACTTATTATTACTATCTTAGAAATATATTAGAAATAGAGACTACAATATAATAGAGACTACTTATTATTGCTAACTTAGAAATATATTAGAAATAGAGACTACAATATAATCAATTAATAAAAGAAGAAAAATTTAAGAATTCGCTTGATTAAATTATGAATTTGCACAAAGATTTCACTAACAATAAAAATAACAAATATTTCACTTTTATCTTATGTATATTATGATAAACTTTAATCACAAAATATCTTATCTTCCCTTTTATCTTATGTATGTTATGATCCATTTTTTATGCCATCATAATATTATCATGAATATTTCTCCCTAATACAAAGCGTGATTGAAAAGGAGAGATAGTTGGAGGAATAATAATCTTCAACCTATTTACAACCACTTTGTTAATAATTTTATACGACATGGTTTAATTGTTTACTTTAATAAGTAGGAAAACCATGGATAAAACATGGATCTGTGCCGATCGAATGACCAAAGAGTACGAGAGTGGGGTTTTGGAATTCGTTAAGTATGCTGTTCAACACGCTGAAAACCCCAGACGAATGCATTGTCCTTGCTTGCGTTGTTGTTATATTGGTAAGGTTGACGCACATGGATTGAAATCGCATTTGCTGAGGCATGGAATTGATCAAAGTTATCAGTGTTGGATATTTCATGGTGAGAAAATTAACGAGAATGTTGAATCGAGTGGAAAAAGTAGTACGACCTATGCTTCATACGACAAAGACACGGAAACATACGATTGTGATCGAGTTGAAGAGATTGTAGAAGCACTGGAAGAAGATCTTCATGATTGTCCTGAAATGTTTGAGAGGATGGTAAGCGATGCTGAGAAACCGTTGTACAAAGGTT